>NW_005871048.1:47589452-47640488 GCF_000147115.1 Myotis lucifugus | reverse complement strand
CACAAATTTTTGTGCCCCGGACCTCTAGTATAATATAATAAATAATTTTATATAAAGAGGTTTACATAGTTCAAACCATATTTTGACATAGTTCATTCACTTGTATTCATTTGCCAAGATTTAAACTAAATTCTGTTGTTTTCAGATTTCCAATAAAGGCATATTGTAAAACAAAAAAGTGAAACTACAAAGAAGAAAATAATAATCATTAAAGTCCTAGAGATAACCTCTATTAACATTTTGGCTTCTTTTCTTCTTTTGTTCGTTGTTTTTTACATAGTTGAGATTATTCTATAGTTTTGAGTCAATTTATCATTTAAATAATTGTAAATATTGAAATTTGTTAAACAGTTGCATAGATCTATACCAATGGGTCTGCCACAAATTATCTTATACCTATATTTAAATATTAGGTGAATCCAATGTTTTTTATTGTAACTAATATTGCTGTAAACATCTTTCTGCAAAATTAACTAAATTTCAGATTTTGCTGTAGGCTGGATTCCTAAAGTAGGATAAATTTCTAAAAGGACAAGTACTGAGCCAAGGGAGTAAATATGTTCAAATACTTGAAACATATTACCCAATTGTTTTTCAGAATAATCCAAAGTTTTATTTAGATGATAAAATCATTGAAGTACTTCAGAAATATATTCATGGTCTCCAAACAAACTCATTTTCTTAAAAAAAAAAAAAGCCTACGTTTATATTCATTGAGTAAATTACAAAGCTGCTAGTTCAATTAAGAACTTTAAACTATTGTTTTCTCACTTCTCATTTTCTTACAGGTTGTAAAATCTTACAAGGACCAAGAAATAAAGAATATATATGCAACACACATGAGTATGTAATAGATTTTTTAATTTGCCAGGATGAATTTTCCCATTTTCATCAAGACTATGACAATGATGAATCATATTTTTCCATTTGTCTTATACCTACTGCCCTTTCTAAGGGAAATTCAACTAGAATATGCTGCTTGGTGATGAGTGAGTCTGATTCTGACAGAACAGAGTATGTGAGAAGATGTAAATCCTACTCATGACATTCTAGGCAAGCTGAAATAATCTGTTGACATTCAGAAAGCAATTGGAGAACAGAAAGCTACAACTTTCTTTCTATATTCACCTTGCAGAATTTTAGAAAAAGTATTCAGATGCTTTTCTCTAATATCCTAAAATGCAGTAAACCCTCTCCCCCCGCACCCCATTCATAGGGGATATGTTCTAAGACCCTAAATGGATGCCTGAAACTGCAGATAGTACCTGTGACCCCTGAGAAAGAAGACACCTACTAAGAAGGGGTCCTGGTGCCTAACTGGGCTAAAATAAAACAGAACCAAGCAGCCATTCCTACACAGGGGCCTCTCAAGCAAACTGCACTTCACAGAGAAGTGTCTGTGCTCAGACTCTCTGCCTCTACTAAACTACCTGCTTTCAAGCTAGCCTGCCTACCTTTGCACTGAACTGCCTGCCTGCACTGTGTTTCTGCAATCTGAGCCAGCCCTTGTAAAGGAGATCCTGGAATTCTATTTCAACCAATAGGACTGAGACTTTTCCCATCTAATCAGAGCTGTGGGGATCCTACCAATCAAAGTGGCTCTATTCTGACAAATCAGGATAATGCCTTTTGGACCAATCAAACTGTGAGGATTTGGAGTCCTCATTTGCATGAGGACAGACTAGTCAGGGACTAGGGGTGGGGACTTCTCTCCATATAAGCCAGCTTCCCTCTGGCTCAGGAAGCACACTTTCCACCAAAGACTAAGGACTGTGTTTCCCTGGCCAGAGCTAGAATACCCAAGATATCTCCCTAGAGCAGAAGGGGAGTAGACCATCTTGAAAAAGAGATGCCTAGCTGAAGACAGGCCCGGCCCCAGGGCAACCTCACCACCATGCTGTTCTCACAGCCCTGCTGCATCCATTTGAGCTGTTCCACAGCCGCACTGTAGCGCTACTGAGCTGTTCCACAGCAGTGCTGTTTTCATAGCCATGCTTTATCACTGTTCAGCTGTTTACAATGAATAAAGTGGCCTTCTTCACAGCACCCAAAATTGGGCATTCCTGTTGGTGTTGAATTTTCGCCAATAACTATCAACTGACATACTGAATCCTACATATACCATGTTTTTTCCTATACTTACATACCGATAATAGCTTAATTTACAGATTAGGCACCGTATGAGACTAACAACAATAACTTATAACAAAATGGAATAATTATAACAATAAACTGTAATAAAACTATCTCTCTCAGTATCTTTTGTACTGCACTCACCCTTGCATTTAAAGCAGTGGTTCTCAACCTTCTGGCCCTTTAAATACAGTTCCTCATGTTGTGACCCAACCATAAAATTATTTTCATTGCTACTTCATAACTGTAATGTTGCTACTGTTATGAATCGTAATGTAAATATCTGATATGCAGGATGGTCTTAGGCGACCCCTGTGAAAGGGTCGTTTGACCGCCAAAGGGGTCGCGACCCACAGGCTGAGAACCGCTGATTTAAAGGAAACACTTTGCGGCTTCTCTCTGGCATATCCAAATTACCAGGATCACTATTCTTGCACTTTGGGGCTGTCATTAAGTAAAATAAGGGTTACTTGAACACAAGCACTGAAATACCCCAACACTCAATCTGATAATCAAGGTGTCTATTAAGTGGCTAACCGGTGAGGAGCACATACAGTGTGGAGATGTGAGCATGGAGATGTGATTGACATCCCAGGAGGGACGGAGCCGGTCTGGCGAGATTTCATCACATTACTCAGAATGGCGTGCAATTTTAAGACTTATGAATTGTTTCTGGAATTTTTTATTTAATATTTTGGGTCCACTGTTGAACATAGGTAACTGAAACTGCAGAAAGCAAAACTGCAAATAAGGTGGTAGTTATATCATCATTTATTGCCTCTTTAAAAATTGAGAGGAAGTTATGTTCAATCCATTTCCCATAGTTTTGTGAAATCTAGAGCAAATGGCCACCCTAATATTCATTGCTGTGACCAATCTCCTGGGTAGTGGCCATGACACATGAGATAGTAAGCAGCACTCATGACGTAGGAATCAGGGGTATATCTCCTGGCCCCAGCTCTACCACTCACAGAATCTCTGTGTAAAGTAAGAGTCTGAGCTAAAGGAAACAAATACCTTTTTGTGTTCTAACATCCCATTATTTTAATGAGTTCTGAGAAACCATTGCATTTTTAATGCTAATTAAGTATCCTTCCATTTTTCTATATCCCAATGTCCCTTTTCAATAATGATATTCTGTCATCTTTGGAAATGACATGACGTAGACTAATGATTTAATTCATTAATTCACCCCCAAAACATGCATTTATTGGCCCTATGCTAGTCCTGAGCTTGAAGCAATGAATTAGAAAGAGGAGGTCCCTTCTCCCATAGAGTTCATTTTCTGAATTGTAAATGAGTGAAGAAATAAAATTATTTCAGGCAGACCAACAGGGTGATGGGATAGTGATTGGGTAAGGGGAAAACATGCTACTTTCAGTAGAGTGGTCAGCAAAGGTCTTTCTGAGGAGGACATTTGAGCTGTGACCTGACCCATGTCAAGGGCCAGCATATCAAGGCAGCCAGGCAGAGGAAACAGCCATGTCAAAGGCTCCCAGCAGAAATGAGTTTGGCTGGTTCAAGAAACAGAGAAGGCCAGTGTGGCAGCAAGTCAATGAGCAGGCGAGAGTAGTGAAGAGAGACTGTACGGTCATAGGAGCGAGATCATGCAGACATTTGTAGGAAATGATAAGGAGTTTTGCTTTTAATATAAGATCAATGAAAAGCATGAAGGTATTAAGCAGGGGACTGATGTGATCTGACTTATCTTACAAGCTCACCCTGGCTGCTGTGTAGAGCATGGATTGCATATTTTATTTCCAGCAATACTGAAAGGACTCCTGTTCTCTCACAGAAATATTGATAGTACGTGTTTTGGTGAAAAACAACAAAAATGGTGAATATTTTAAACCATTTAAATGCAGGCATGATTTAGAAACAAAGAAAAGGAAATGCTCAGACATCCAAATCAGTGGGAAAGCACAAATCTAGAGAGTTAAGTGCACTTCTGCAGCCAGCCTCTGGCCTGGTTGCATCAGCCCACCTTGATGACCTAGAATAAAAACCACTGAAGAGCCAGGCTGCACAAGAATTTGGAGCAGAATTAAGGTCCCACCATCCCAAGAGATCTGGGATACGCAAAGCACCATCTCTTCTTCCTCTTCTCCTTATCTGTCCACAGTATGGAGAGTATGGAGAGGTGGTTCTCAACCTTCACAAGTATGAAAGCTGCTTTTTAACATCAAAAATCTTCTTTCATTCCCCTTCAAAGACACACACACACACACACACACACACACACAGAGAGAGTTGTATTCTCACTGATTTAATTCACTTTCCTTGCCTAAAGGACTTGAGGATTAACAGAGCCTGGGGAATAATTTTGGGCACACTGACTAGTTCAGTTCCCATACTGGGAAAAAGTGGAGCAGAGGAAAGAAAGCCAAAAGCCATCAAGGTGCCAGATTGCAGAGCAAAACCTCAGCATTATTCAAGACCTCCAAAGAACTGAAATCAGGACAGTTACCTCCTCAGTTGTTTTCCATGGACTTTGGAGTAATCACAATCAGCCCAACAGATTAATAACTGTCTCAAATTCAGTGGGAAAGCCTCAGACAACTGCCCACCTACTTTGCTGCGAGATATGCTCTGCAAAGTACACAGTAAACTCTCAAGTGTTTGTTAACTTGATTTGTCTCAATAAAATCTCAGAAGTCTTGGAATTGTCTCTGGGCCATCAGAACCCAAAGGAAAAACACAGATGTGGGACAAACTTGTTCAAACTGTCTCCCCTTCTGCCATCAAATCCTTTTCAGTTAATAAACAAGATCTGGGTAGCCAAACCCTACAATGGTTCTTATCATTTCTTTTTCCTTTTTCATTGTTTCTCCTCCCAACTTCTCATGAGGCCCACACACAATGAAAAGCCAGGCAGGGTATTAAAAAATATATTTCTGCTTCCTGCAAAGCAATATTAAATAAAATATATCCCTGGAGCTATAAGTCTACCTTTGGAATTCCAACTTTGAAAAATCTAAAATATGGAAATGGTTTCTACCCACAAGTGTTCCAGCATTAGTCTTGGTAGAAAAAAAATTGTTAGAAACAGCCTAAGTGATCTATAACACATCCCTCGATGTAATAGTTATGTATACATTAGAGATAAAAATTCTCACAAAATAATTTTAAGTGCAATTGCTCAAAATTTAATTTCTAGTATGATGACTTTCATGGATCTATAAGATATTTGTTCTTTCATTTCTTTCTCCAGCTTGTCTCTATTTTATAAAAAAAGGCTTTAAGAAACTTGTATTATTTTTGAAACATATAGATATATTTGAAAGACAAAAAATATATAAAATAGAATAATTTAGATGTTAGCTGTAGCGCCTTAATATTAGATTTGGAATGGAAAGAAATCCCAAATACATACACAAATGTTCTCTAAAAATAGAACCTGTAATTCTGTTTTACTAAGATTAAAATTTAGAGAAGATTAGAAGAAATATTTAAGTTGTATTAATTATAATCTATATATATATAAAAGGCTAATATGCTAAGTGTCCAACTATCCAACTGGTCACTATGATGCGCACTGACCACCAGGGGGAAGATGCTCAATGCAGGAGCTGCCGTGACGTGCACTGGCCTCTTACAGAGAAATGGCACCATGGATCTGGTGCCCACAAAGCAACACTCGGCGTCTCCCAAGGGGGACACAGGCCCTGCCACCACCCTGGAGTGACAGCCCACCAAATCGCAGCCAATGCTGCTGAGACCCTATGGTACAAAATGCGGCCCACAGCCCAGCCCAGTCCAGGAACGGTATCTGTGGGCACTGGTTAATGATGTCACGTAGCAACACCCGGCTTCCTCTCTCTAGTGACGACTAGCCTCTTTGCAGTTTCTCCAGCCCAGGAACATGACTTGCTCTATAGCCAGGTGCAAACATTTCACACTTTAACCAAATGTCTGTGAAGCGTTTTCCCGTGCCTCAGCTCATTTGATCCTCACAGAAGTCCTGGAGTAGGTAGATAGGAGACTTGGTAGAATCCTATTTTCTTTTCATTAGCCAGAAAATGGAGATTTAGAAAGTTTAGAAACTTGACCTAACTGAAAAGAAGTAAGAAATGGTGGACCTTGAAAATGACTTCAGGTTTTCTCACTGCACAAAATATAGTCAAACACAAACACTGCTGCAGTTAAATATTTTACCCTTTGTTCTCCCTGCATGAGCTACAATAATAATCTGCTTGGTGTTAATATTTACTGCTGTGTTGCTGACAATTACCTGAAAGAGAAGTTGGGGTGCTTCACTGGGCTGAAAAAAGTTTAGCTAAATCAGAAAGCAGGTCTAATTAAGCCAGTTTATTCTAGACCTATAAAAGGCTAAGGTGACTCACGCATGCGCAATACATATAAAGCTCTCGCTGGCGCCAATCGCACACATGTGTTTCAATCTGTCATTGTTGATCGTGAATTTGGTTGCCACTTCTATTACAGAGTAAGGGTGAGTAGCAATATTAAAATATTTCTTCTAATTAATTTCCTTTCAATATGCACAAATTCATGCACTGGGCCACTAGTGTAGGTATAAAAGGATATCTTCAAGGTAAGTTTCCCAAACTATATGGAAATTAATAAATTAAAACCTAATACCGCAAAGTAAATTTAGAATAAAATAGGTAAACTACTATATAGAGTGGAGCACAGCACAATAGGAAAATGTTGAATTCATTAAGATACAGCCATAACAAATACTAATGGTAAAACCAAATAAAAAGCAAATTGCTATTTTTCTCCTGTGCAGATTGTAGTTTAAAACAGTGCCTCACCACCGAATGCATCTCATTTCAAGTACTAGAAAAATCAACCTTTAGCTGAGCAAACCTCTGTATAATGTTTTATATCAATTAAATACACCCAAGAAAAACATTAAAACTGAAAGAACTGAAGTAGAAATGATGTACTTACTGTCGCCATTGCCAATTAAAGTACTGCAGCTTTCTCAGTTATAATGAATAAAATCAGATCTTACAATTACAGATCTGACATCTAAGGAAAGTCAAATAGAGATTGCACATGTTTCTCAATGTAGCAAATAGCTTTTATTTTCCTTTTCTTCTATTTTGTAGCATTCAGCAGTAGGGCAGATTTAGAGATCAGAATTAAGCCACTTTAAGCTGTGGGCATTTAATATCTGCTAGGTAGAGCTAAAAGATTTCACTTCAAGTTAAGTCCAAGGGTACAAATACCACTAAAATGACTTACTTGGGCTTGGAGTAGGCAACTTTCTAAAATGTATAAATATGGTCCCTAAATAAAGCTTCAAATGAGGAAAATGATATTTCCTCAAAGCATTCAGTCCAACATATCTTGAAGCACCATGTCCCTTTTTATAAATAAGAAGTATCTGAATCCTATAGCTTTTTAAGGGTTCTTTCTTCTTCATCTTTTACACATTAAAATTAAAGTGATTTTCAAGGGAATTTTAAAATATATTTTTTATTTATTTTAGAGAGAGAGGAAGGGAGAGAGAGATAGAAACATCGATGAGAGAAAAAATCAATTGGCTGCACACCCCTTACTGGGGATTGAGCCTGCAACCCGGGCACGTGCCCTGACTGGGAATCAAACTGGTGACCTCTCAAGTACACAGAATAATGCCCAACCTACTGAGCCATACCAGCCAGGACCTAAAGGGAATTTTTAAGGGTTGCAAAAATGCACATGAGTGTATCAGTAATGTGTTGGGGTGAGGGTGGCCTGGGAAGCAGTTGTGTATATCTCTTTCTTTAAAAAATTTAATCCCCACTACACACATTCAGATAACACTGTTAATAAACAGATTGCCATGCAGTTGGAATATAGGCTTGGATTGTGAACCACTTGAATAAGCCTCATAAGTATGTTACAGAGCCATTCCTGGAGATTGTAGGGAAGGATTTCAAACAGCACCATCTGTTAGGACCACAATCCCGAAAACATTACCCAGGCCAATTACCACTTCAAAACACCATATAGTTCAATCACCTGTGTTGAAACAACTTGGCTACAATCTATTGTACATTCACATTCTGGGTCTAGCTTTGTAAACCAAGTCTTCCACTTGAGCCCCTTCAGTCTTGAGATACCAGGTACACAGAGGGTGCAATTATGTGTCTTCTCATGGGTGATCCCTGGAGTCCTCATACTGGACAAGCCTTCAGGCCCTCCTTGTCAGGCTCTTTTCTCGTAGAACCCCAGCTTTCACTTCAATCTTTTCTCACCTCCCCCTGCCTGGAGTCCTCCACACATGCCTCCCACTCAGGAACTGAGGCAGACCAGCAACCATCCCAACCCCACCCGATGCACTAGCTACCTTCTGAGCCCTCCCTGGCAAGTGGCGCAAGCAAATATGCTTACAGATGCCCAGCAAGTTACACAAATGAGTGAAAGGCTGGTTAGACCTAGACATATCAAAAACATGTGGATGGCTGAGAGCCAGCAAATGCAGGCCCCGTCTACAGGGGACACTCACTGCTCAGCCCTAGGAGGTTGTCACACATGTGGGATGAGTGTCATTGAATGATCTAATTATTCAAATATATATATGAAATAAACTACTTTGCAAATGTTGATCTATTTTTTTCTGTAAACTGTTTGGGACAAATAAAACTTTAGTATTTTTATAATAGTCAATGTATCTTTATTCAGGTTTGAGAGTCTGTGGCTCTAAAATCACCTGAATATACTTCTTCATGACTGTGACCTCAAAAAAGATTCCTACCTTGTTCCTTCTTCTTAGAACCTTGTTAGAGCTTCAGTCAGTGCAGGCATTTGTTTGAGGGCATTAGACAAGATACCCAGGCAGAATGCCAAAGAAATCCCACATACACCTGCTATCACTGCAATTGATTAAACCCTATAACAGGCAGATAAAAGGGTCTCCGCTGTCATTGCCAAACTCACACAGCTATGTGCTCGCTCAGCCATTTTTGGCAGTATTCTCTGAAAACCACTCTAGCTTCCTGGATGACCCAGAAGTGAAGGCAAGAAACTCCATTTCTAGTTGTGGCAAAGAACATGAGTTGCTTACCAAATAGCCACTCTCTCCTTCTTCCTTAGTAACAGAGCCATTTTTTTTTTTTTTTTTTTTTTTTTTTTGCTGGGCATATTGCTGCTTGGCAAATGAGGTAATTTCCAAGCCTCCCTTGCAGCTAAGTAAGGTCATGTGACTAAATTCTGGCCTATGAGATGCAGAGGGAATACTATATGAGCCTCTGGAAAGGAAAGGACTGCCTGCTGGCTAGAATGGGGAATTGCTATCTGGAATTCAGGCAGCTATCTTTGATCTTGAGTTGACCTTGAGAATGAAAGGTATGTGTTGAGAAAATGGGTAACAGAAATAGAAGCACTATATTACACACATGAAAATAGTAATATGTCAACTGTAATTGAAAAGTAAAGAAATAAATTTTTTAAAAAGGAAATTGGGTCTATGATTATCTTCCAGCATTGCTATGCCAGCCCCAGATGGCCTACTTTGAGGGTTTTCTATAACATGAGAGCAAAAGCCACAATTTTGAAAGGAATCTGTATTATTCACAGCTGACTGTAATTCTTAAGCACTATAGTCTCTCTCCTTCCCTGAGCTATCTTTGCTCCACCAAGTCCTTTTATCACTTTTAAACTCCTATTCTGTTGCATATTAAATTCTCCCATGTGCTCAAGATGTTTCTATCATTCTTCCACTTTAATCTATACGTGCCATTTTCCCTGATAATAAAAATTCCTTCCCAAGGCAAGGTAGTGAGCTTCCTCTTTGCTTGTCTGTTCGGCTGGGCGAGGCTCACAGCTATATATAGTTTGCATTTCACTCCTCTCTCTGAGACTAACTGGTATGTACAGTCTCCAGGTATGAAAATGATGATGCTCACCCATCATCACTAAAGCATCTTGAGAAAGTTTTCCTTTTCCTTTTTTTCTTTTGTGCCATCTTTCTATCATTCTCTGTGTTCTCAAAGACAGGCAATACCAGTAGTCAGTGAGGGTTAAACCCATAAAAGAGTAAAAGTAAATGGCTCACCTGGCAACAGGACCCACTGCTTTGACCTCTCGTTGGCACTGTGTCTTAACCCACAGAAATAAGCCGCCTTAGACATCTGTTAGAATATTGGTATTTTCAATCTCTAGTTTGAATGACAGGACCCTGGAGGCAAGATATTTCCTGTGGAGAGTTTGCGCTGTTGCCTGCTTTTGCTTTTCTAGCTCCAACAACTCAATTTTGTTGGGCTTCAAAGTACAACTCAAGGGACATTTTATAAGTCAAGTTAATGGGCCTGAGGATATCACAGTGTAAATCATGGGTTAGAGGCGGAAATCTGTTATGTGTAAACATTTTGCAATGGGTTTGGGGAAAAAAACCCACTTATAAATTTGTGATTATTTCCGGTGGTACTTTCACAACTTTCCATGCAGTAATACAATGGCCAATGAGTTGACCTTAGAACATTTTGAAGAGAGTACATGGCCCATTGGGATACTGGTCGTGGCACAGTTAAGGAGAACAGAATCTATTTTAAAAAGAAATGCATTTATACAGATAATTAATTGGCTTAGAGAATCACTACAGAAGGCTAAAAAAAATACATCTAAGCTGAGCCTTCAGAAAGAATTCCCAAGCCACACCACAAAACTGGGCCTGGAAAAAGCACTGCCTCTCCTGTGATCAGCTGCCTGCCACCCTGGGACACTGCCAGTTCCCAAACCACAGTGCCTCACCACAATTAGAAACCCCCGCAGGCAGGCAGCTGGATCATGAAATCACTGTGACCCAGGGGCCATCCAATTGGGAAGCTACTGACCCCGCCGCCACTCTATCTGCTTCCAAATCAGACAGTGTCTGCTATGTTCTTCACCAGCACGAGGATCCCTCACATCCTGCCTCTTAACAACCATGTAGTTAGTGAGTGAGCCTGGGACTTGCTGGGAGCAAAGAAACAAAACATCCCTGTGGCCACTCACGACCTTCTCTCCAAGGAAGTCTTAGAGATGGTTTTGTAACTTTTCAGCTTTGGCAGAACCAATGGCACACTAGTAGGAGCTTGGAATGCATCTTGAGAGATACTTTTTCTTAAAAGTTTGCTTTTAACATGTCATATTACTAAGTACATGCACAATATCCCTTAGGCACTCAACACAACTATACATAGCCCAGGCAGTCGATAGAATTTGGTGAGAAAGTGACCAGGCCAGAGCCTTCCATTTTCATCAACTAGAGGACATAGCATCAAAACCATTCCATATTTTATGCCACCATTTACTGAACCATAAGAAACAGTCACTGCATGAGTTCTTATGAATAAGAATGATGGTCATGGTGAGTGCTCTCAAAAGCTCTATAAAAAAATATTTTCCCCCAAGAAACTTAATATCCAATAAGAGAAGGTAGTACAAACGTAGTATCTGTGAGCAAAATGACAGAAATATTAAAAATGTTCCAAACCAAACTTAAAATTTAGTTACAATTATTTTAGAGTTAAATAATCCAGAAAGAAAATAGGGCAAAATAAGTGTATTTAAACCAGCACCTTCGTTTGACTATTTAAAAAACATCATTGACCACTTTCTTCCAAAGAAGCAAACATCGAAGTACTTCAAAGTGAATAAAAGTTCATGCAGGGATCAAGGCGTAGGACAGAAAACACTAGGGCACACTATTCAATACTGTGAATTGGTTTTCAGGCCAATGCAGATATGTCTTTGAAAAGAATGGTCCAGGACATTCATTGCATTCTGTTGAATATGCCTGGTAATAAATCTGTCCTTTTATAATCACTGGGGAAAACAACAGTTTGACCACTGATTAGGCTGCCCTTTGCGCAGGATCCACTCTATTACATGATCCCATTTGCAATAAATCATGCAGGGAAGGAAGGCAGCACTGGCGGTAAAGGCCATATACTGTGATTGCTATTCACAAGCGAACTCTTATTATTAATACAAATGAAAATTATGCAAATGCCCTGTGACATAGCAGGCATAACTCATATTTTCCAAAAGCTATTTGTTTGTTATTGTTGTTTTGGTTTTTATGTTTTCCACAACCAAAAAAAAAAAATACAAGAACAAGGAATTACAATGCTATAACTGAACTTTGAAAATACTATAAAAAATGAAAATAAGCAACAGGGACTATTGTCAGGAGACCAAACCCAAGGAAGGCCACTGTGAGTCTCCCTACACCTTACAAATGTATCGTATCTCACTGCACATTAGGCTAATACTGTAGCATCCATGGGCAAATATTTACATCGCCAGCAAGGATATCTGGATGCACACAGGACTAGCTGTATGATGATAATCCACTCTCCCAAGAGCCTCCTGGCAGAGGGCCATGTGCCCATGGAAGTCAAAGCATTGTTTCCTTGACTCCTCAGAACTCAGGTTGGCTCCTAAGGTCCCTGTATCAGCCCAAGGATAGAGAATTATCCAGACCAGGAAACACCTTTGCATCTACTGCTTCCCCTTGCATTTATCCCTACCTCTCACCTGGTTCTCAATTCAGAGGAATTCGAAAATAGAGTCTGTCTTCCCATGCCCACCTTCCCCCAATTCATGTACTAAGAGAGGCCACAGGAGAGGTCCTGGGAGTTCGCCCAAGAGAGTGGAGGAGCCCGTAATTAATTTGTCAGGAGACCTCACAGCCACATGCAAGACTCATAGATCTGGAGCTGCCCTTTTATCTATCCCCGGGATCTTGAGTGTTACATTCTCATTAATATTAACAGTGTTCTCACTAACAAGACAGAGTAATTATTATGTTCTCTCTGGCTTTGCTCATTGAGCAGGTCAAATTATTACCCTCAACATTTTATTATCAAGATGAACATTCAGCACTGTACCTAATAAAGATTGTCGATGCTTTTCTTCAAGTGCCATTTTCCTTATTCCTTACGTGTTTATATAGACTTCCTTTGGCTACAGCCATTTTTATATAACTTATAAATTTTGAGTAATCCAAATACTGATATTTATCTGCATATTCATGTTTGAACAATAATTTTCCTGGACATTTATTTTACTCTGATATCCCAATATGTACCTATGATTTTAAAATATCCTCTTGAAACCATTTGCTATGGTTTCTATCTTCTTCTAACCTCTACTTTCCTTATGAGAAATTTGCTAATTTTTCCTCTTTTCCCCCCCACTTTAATCTCTCATCACTTAATAAAGGAATAATCGTTATTGGATAGATGAGTGAACAATGAGTGATGAATAAATGGATGTTGATGTTGATACCTCAACATTAAATTTGTTTGACTTAGCATTCATTCACTGGACTTGTTTGGTTAAAAGTGTACATGGCTTGAAGAGACAAGAAACAAGGAAATTGGCAGGTTTGTATATGATACCCATCCATGCTAGCAGTGTCTCTGTAAGCTCTATTACACTGCTATCCATCTGGCACGAAGCTGTGGAACTAGGCACGCACGTCCATCAATACAGCTATCAGCGCCAATGTCAGAAATTCACTGGTAATGTTTTTACAGGTCAGGAAAAAAGTGAGTTTGATTTTTAAAAAAATACAGCAACTACAGGTAGAAATAGAGAAAAAAGGAGTTTTAGCCCCCATGGAAAACATGCAGAGAGGGCAAAGAGAGGGCACCAGAAGACAGATATGTTTCAGCAATACAAAAAGGAAGGCGGTAATGGAAATCAGAGGCAGGGAAGCTGCTTCATGGGTTAGATGGGGTCCCAAGAATTCACCTTCCTCCTGCCCCTGCCCCACAGAACTGCAGTTTGTATGGGTAGGCTCTGCTCAGATACTTCTGCTGCGAATAATAATTTTGAACTTCATTATATTTATGAATGCAGAATCAAGCTGTGCAGTGAATTCATTTTTAAACCGCCTGGCTTATTTTTCTGAGTTGACTTTGTAAAAATAAAACTTCACTATTGCTCTTTTAACACCTACTATGAATAATCCATGGCATGCCTTCCTTTCATATTCGCTAATCTCTGTATTCAATGTTCTATTAGGGCAATTTCAGTTCATTAAAAAATTATATCATCCTGGGACTAAAGTTTTATTCTTATTTTTTATGCCAAAGCAATTACATTTCAAAGAGTAAAATTTTTATGTGCCTCTCTCCTTGGGATTCTTACCAGAGTCCTGTTTCCTGACTGCTGCTCCGTCTCAGTAGAGTTGAGAACAAAAACATTTGAAAAACTCAAGCACTGGGAATTGGGAGCTTTGGATAATATTATTCATCTCATATGTGAAGTAGGGTTTATGATGTCCATAGAAATACTTTTTTACATCTCCTTGGTAATAACATCAATAGTGGTAGTAACAATATAATAATAGTAATAATATTATTTTTCTTCAACTTGTGTTTCTGATACATCCTTAGATACTAAACCGAGGTGGTCAATCACACATATTTCACATCTTTATTTACCATTCATATGTAGTCTTCCTGACTCTGCCATTATTAATGACAACAATATGCTAGGCAATAAGAATGCATTATCTGACTTAATCTTCATAATAGCCCTATAAAATAATGTCATTACTTTCTCCATTTTAGAGGTCAAAAAACTGGGGCACCAAGCGTGGAGTCATTTCCTGGCTAGTGAGTAGTAGAGCAGGGGATCTGAACCCAGGCAGCCGGCCAACGCAGCCTGCTCATTTCACCACCCTGCTATATTGTGGCGGCCCCTTGTCTGCTTCCCAATGACTGATCTGGTCAGAAGTGGGAGGACTCAGAGATGAGTGGCCCTATACCCAGAGAAGATGGATTACACATGGGAGCAGAAGTTCCCACACCACTGATTCCAAGGAAACAAGACAGATAACTAAGCAAAACATAGATTCCTGGCTCTCTTTCCTCATTCTTTTGTCTTTTGCTTCTCTAGTTGTCTTTTTTATCACAGCATTTGGTTTTTGGTTCTCTTGGTCAGCCCTGGTAGCTAGCAGAGACACTGATAAATGGTTATATTTTCACTGACTATATCACACACATTATGGTACATTATGTTGAGCCAAGGCAATATCTTATTCTGATAGAGCACTCCCTGGGTGGTACCAAGCACTTCTGTTGGCAGAGTGAATTTAGTAGACCCGTTATATCATAGCCATTCATCTCCTCCAGCCCATATCACCATGGTGGCATAGACCTGCCATTCCAGGGCCAAGCCTTCTAGATCAGCCCAGTAGTTTACCCAAGCAACATGCCAAAGCCCCTTGGCAGCTAAACATAGCATTAATTTTGCACATTATTTAATATAAGGTTTCATTCAAGGTTAGTTTGGAGATATTACAAAAAATAATTATCTACATATTTTTCCTGAATTTTTATAAGAAGTAAATAAATAAAGTAAATAAAAAAGAAGTAAATAAACAAACAAACAAACAAGATATGTGTGATGGTATCATATACGATATTTAGGTAATCTCCTCCCTGAAGAAGAAAAGAGCAAACAGAAACAGGCTTTTATTCTCTTTTTATTGGGAATCCTGAGTCTGCCTTTATTCAGTTAATCAATCAATCAAAAGACATCAGATGGGCACATCCTATGTGAGGATTACAACAGTGGAGACATAACCTCTGGCTTCCATTCTAAGTGTTAAAATGAGGACATATGTGGTATTCATTAGGGAAGTCAGAGCTATAAATGTATGTAAGGGAAAATACTGTCCCAGACTAAGATTTTTGAGAATATAGTGTAAACAAAATATTGTTATAAAAGTAAGACATCTTGAAAAAAAAATGAGTTCTAAGGTAAGTCATATAAGGAAGTAGTAAATGATTTTTCCCCAAAAAGAGTTGGATAAAACAAATGAAAGGAGGGAACGTCCTATTTCTATTCCAGTCTTAGAAAGGACAACAAAGAGAATTGATTGTTCCCTGAAGACTTGTTCAAATACTTGTTCAAAACCTGTTTGAAGGACAATACTTTTAGTAAAACACATCTAATAATGCATCTTCTGGCCTTTATAGAAAGCCAGCTCACATTTCCCAAATCTGTTCTTGTGCTCATTATTCATGCACTAATATTACAGAATCATTTGGTAAACAATCACCTTTGTTTTATCAACCCATTCTCTTTCTTACCCACGTACACACACACACACACACACACACACACACACACACCCCTCATGTTTCTAGCCACATATTTTCTTACCTAACAAGACATACTCACTTTTGCAAATACCTTTTATTAACTTGGGAGCAAGTGAGGGAATAGAATGTATCTGCAGAGGCAATAGTGAATGTGGTTTGTTGCAAGGGGACAAGGTCTCTGCTATCAGTTTTTATCTGTGACCTGAGAGCAGGGTGAGAACTGAATCAAAGAAGCAGGTGTGATTGCTGACACAAAAATCACGCAAAGCAGGCTTGGGCGTTTGAAGCCCTGTATCAAAAGCGTGCTCATAGCCCTTTCTTTCTCAGACAAAAAAGTGAAACACTAGCTGTAAGTCCCAAATTCAGATCTTGTGCAGAAGGAAGCCTCACCCAGTCGGCCTATTTGACAGCATTAATCTGAGGAAACCACAAAAAGAATTTTCACACTCAACTGAAATGCAGTTGTTCTATGAAAGAGCTAAGGGAGGATGCACAACTTTATAAGAAGGAACTCACAATCCTCAGGCAGAAGATCTGCCTTTAACACAAACACAAAACAAACTTGTCACCAAATGCACAGCTGCCATTTATCAAGGGGAAATGTGGGGAATTGCGGGCAGCAGAAGGGAATCCCTGAGGCTAAGTGAAGACACCGCTAAGGGACCAACCTCACTGTCCAACAGACCAGAAAGTGGAAGATAGGAGTTCAGGGTTTATGCCTAATTAAGCTTACATGTAAGCACCTCTATCCATATCTAACATTGCACCTAGCTCCGCATTAGTTATCTCAGAGGGACAGTGCTGGGTCATCAAGTCTTCTCACAGAAGCTATTGCATGTGTGGTTGGTGTTTGTGCTCATGTTAGCACCAGGACTGAACCATATTTAAGTGTCGCAACTCAGCAGACCACAAGTGGAGAACGAATGGAGAGTTTCAGGAGGCAGTCCTGACTCCATGACTAATGATCAGTGAATGTTGCTTAATTTAATTACCAGTTAAATAAAAATCATTTTAGGAAATTAACTATAAAATACAGACCAAGTTGCAATATCATCATCACTATGGCCAGTACTAGGTACCTTGAAAACATGATCTCAGGTGTTCAACAATGTCTTAAAGTGGGTAAACCTCACAAAAACCTTATCTGCCTGAACTGAAATGTATCTATTTCTGGAATTAGCTAAGTGAGTGATAATTTAGCAAAGTCATCCAAGGTGGTATTTAGCATAGTGATTGAGCACATAGTAGGTGCTCCACAAATGTTGGCCAAATTTAAGAATGGGTGCATTGACCAGTAGATCAATAATCAATTATTCGATATATCTGTGAAAATCAACCAAACTGTGTAAAATATATTAAGGAATGAAATTATGATTAAATAAATCAATGGTAATTCTGAATGAAAGAGAGAGACATTCTCTGATAATCAGCCTACCCTCTCTACGCTAATAAATCAATATGTGCTAAACACAAGGAGTAAAGTACTAAGTCAATGTCTTTAGTTCTGTTCACAATTACACTTTTCATCCCTCTTGTGAAGCCAGGCACTATGAGTTCTATTCAGTGAGATGTGTGTTTTTTCCCAAAACTTTTATTGCTATCATGAATGGGATTTTATATTGTGACACTATTACATATGTCCCATTCCCCCCACCCCATACCCATCTCCACCCAGACCCCACCCCCCCTCTGACCATCACCACACTGTTGCCTGTGTCCATGGGCTATGCATATATGTTCTTTGGCTAATCTCTTCACCTTCTTTCATCCAGTGTCCCCCACCCTCTCTCTCTGACCTCTGTCAGTTTGTTCCATGTATCCATGCCTCTGGTTCTATTTGGTTCATCAGTTTATTTTGTTCAATGGGCCTGGAGATTGTTCAATGAGTTTTGAGTTGAAGTGTCTCATGCTGTTTCTGTACAAAAGCACTTAACCACTTAGGAGGAGACCACTTTACAGCTCACTTTCCCCTCAAGCATGGCAATTGCCAACATTTGAGATGTTGGTGATGCCATTAACCTATGTCCCTGAGTGACAATGATGAGCAGAGCACCCAGCTGACCCACAATGAACACACAGCCTGAGCAAGAAATAAATTTCTGTTGTTTAGTCCCTGACACTGCATTGTGACTACAGCAATGCATTTAGCCCACCCCAACTAACAAAATGAATAAAACCTCAAGACTCAGAAGCTTCCACAAAATAACAGTGAGCCAGAACCATGTCACAGCCCTGATTCACTGTTTCTGATTTTGCTCACCTCTATCCCAGACTATCTCCTAATCTCCCTTTACTATCCTTACTCTGATCTGCTTATTGATCCCATAAGAATTTAAAATTCTGCTTCCTGCAGAAGACTGTAATCAGTGCTGGGAATAGAGGAGAGCAGGCAATTTATGTCCCACTAAAATGAAATAGACATTCTTGATGAGGAGATTACACTTAGAGCTCTGCTCAAGAGATGCGAAATAGACCAAAAAATTGTCATGATTCCTTCTCTCCACCGTGTTTGACCTGCTCCTGTAGTCAGACTTGTGTTGATAAAAGACTTTTAACCACAGAAAACCCTTTGGCTTTTGTTTCAGATCTTGAGGAGGTGGCAGGCGGGTCAGATGAGTCATTGTTTGGGAACCTGAGAATTTGCAGTTGTACTTTCATGTTTACATTTTTCTGTAATTATTTATTTACATGTTTCTGCCACATAACAATAGGGATGATGATTGACAAGGGTTAAATCTTAATGGATTATTTTATACTTTAGTTAAAAGTTCATCAGCTTCATGGAACATCTCTGGTCCAACATATCTTAGCGTACTGATAAGAAATATTATCTTACTTCTGTTTGATGTTTAAAAGATCAATTCTGTTGTCCTTGGTCCCAGATGACCCATTTGCAAACAACTATACAGATCATCACAGAGTTTCAGGGTGGTGGGAGGAAGGCTCCTTTTAAAAAACTGGCACTAGCTATGGGCCTGTCACTGGTTGCTTATTATCTTGAATGCATCTTTTCTCCTTCTAGTATAAAAGCATTTATCCGTCATGCAGATCGGAGCAAAGCAAACTTGAAGCCCACTTGTTTATTTAATGCTCTGCAAAAATGTCATCAGCATCTCATTCTTGTCAGAATTATGAAGACAAAGCTTTGGGTATGTATGATTCACACAATTACATCTACTGTAAGGTTATATTAAGTCTGACTTTCAAGCATTATATATGTGTTTCTTTTTTTGTTTTAAAGCAATGCTTGTGATTCACTGCTCAAATCATGTAGCCAAATTCACCATTCTCATATGTTTCCATTTTCTCACCACCCTCTAACCCTGTTGACCCCCATCCCTGCCAAATAGTAAAATTATATTCCAATCAAGAGTAAGACAGCGTGCAAGAACAACCACTGAATGGGGGAAATTGAATTCAACTTTCTTAGATTCAGTAAATACAGCAATCCTATCTAATAATAGACAAACATGGTAATTAAGTGTACCTCCGACACGCTTCCCATTGGCTAATCAGGGTGATATGCAAATTAACTGCCAACCAAGATGGCGGCCGGCAGCCAGGCAGCTGAAGCGAACAGGAGGCTTGCTTGCTCCAGTGATGGAGGAAGCCAAGGCTCCCCGCCTGCCGCTGCCGGCCTCTGAGCTGCACTCTAAGAAACAATGTTGCAATTATAGAAGCTAAACAAACCCCAGAAACCTGCTTTCAGGCAGCTGGGCCTCAGAGCTGGAGCTGCAACAGTGTTTCAATTATAGAAGCCAAACAAACCCAGATACCTGCTTTCAGCAGCCGAGGCCTCAGAGCTGGAGCCGAGCCTCAGAGCTAAAGCCGGCTCTCAGTTCCAGTGACAGCCATAGAAGGTAAATAAATCCCAGAATAAAAAAAAAAAGAGAAAAAAGGAGAGGTTGGGAGCTTCAGTCACCCGCCAGCCTGAAAACAGCCCTCAGCCCCTCACCCAGACTGGCCAGGCACCCCAGTGGGGACCCCCCACCCTGAAGAAGTTGTGACCAGCTGTAAACAGACATCATCCCCTCATCCAGGCTGGCCAGGCACCCCAGTGGGACCCCCACCCTGAAGGGGGTGTGACCAGCTGCAAACAGCCATCATCCCCTCATCCAGGCTGTCCAGGCACCCCAGTGGGACCCCCACCCTCAAGGGGGTGTGACCAGCTGCAAAAAGCCATCATCCCTCATCCAGGCTGGCCAGGCACCCCAGTGGGACCCCCACCCTCAAGGGGGTGTGACTAGCTGCAAACAGCCATCATCCCCTCACCCAGACTTGCCAGGCACCCCAGTAGGGACCCCCACCCTGTTCTGGGACACCCTTCAGGGCAAACCAGCGGGCCTCCACCCATGCACCAGGCCTCTATCCTATATAGTAAAAGGGTAAATATGCAAACTGACCCTAACAGCAGAAGGACTGGGAATGACTGGTCACTATGACACACACTGACCACCAGGGGCAGATGCTCAATGCAGGAGCTGCCCTCTAGTGGTTAGGGCGCTCTCACATGGGAGGAGCTCTGCTCAGCCACAACCCAGGCTGATGGCTGCCAGTACAGTGGTGTGGTGGGAGCCTCTCCTGCCTCCTCAGCAGCGCTAAGGATGTCCGACTGCAGTTTAGGCCTGCTCCCTGCTGGCAAGTGGACATCCCCCGAGGGCTGCCGGGCTGTCAGAGGGATGTCTGATTGCTATCTTAGGCCCAATCCCCCAGGGAGTGGGCCTAAGCCAGCAGGTGGTCATCCCCTGAGGGGTCCCAGACTGCGAGAGGGCACAGGCTGGGCTGAGGGACACCCCCCTCCCGCCCAAGTGCACAAATTTTTGTGCACTGGGCCTCTAGTAAAGTATAATAGCGAAGGTCCTACTCTCATGAGGCTTGCATTTTAATAGAGATACAAATAATAAGTAATATTAATTCAAATAAGTACTATGAAGAAAATGAAACAGAGTAATTGGATAGTCACCAAAGGAAACCTCACATTTGAGTCAAAGCCCAAATGAAAAGAAGCCAAGGATCTGAGGAAAGAATCATCTAGAATGAGGGACCAACACATTCAGCACAGAGCCTGAAGTGAGAAAGAAAACCTGAGCAGCTGAAAATGAGGTAGAAGAGGAAGGCAGAGGCCAGCTCAAGATGAGCCATGTAATTCAAAGTAAACATCTTGGATTTTATCCCCAATCCAATGAGATGCTACTAGAGAATGTTAAGTAGAAGAGTGACATTAAGTTGTAGATATGCAAATATCAGTCCAAATGCCTAACGACACTGGTCAAACTTCTCAACTTTTCATACTTTAATGCTGGTCCTGCCAGTTCTACAGGGAAAGGACAGGGATCCTCCCCAGGTCTGCGGCAGAGAATTCCTGAATTCCTGCTTCTCGTTAGGGCTCCGAGGCTCACAGTTGGCAAAGGAACATGCACTGCCTCTTCAGAAAGGCCACAGACTGGGGTGTCCAGTTAAGCTTCTTCCTGAATTACTCCGCCAGCGTGATGAGTCACCCAAGCCAGGATCTATAGAAAATAACTGTCAACTGCTGCGTGGAGGATGAACAAGAGGGGAAAACGAAGCTAGGGTCATGGAGTGTTTTATCATCACTGTCCTGCATCACATGGGCCCGCACAGAATTCCCTTAGAGGGGGATGGAAAAACAACCAGCTGTATTGTAAAATACTTAATGATTTGTATTAAAACATAAAATACAAATCACTAAATATATTGTAAACTATGATTGAATTTGTAATGTTTCATTTGGATCCTAATGGTCTTTCATAAAACTTTAAAAGGTTTTCTGCCATGAAACAGTGAAATGTCTTTTATTTTCTTCAAGTAAAAAGATAAAATTTATGAACCATTGCATGTGCCAGTTCTGTGACATGCCAGCTTGATTAAAATTTCCCCAAATTTGCTTTCAACTTGGCAGAATGCCACTGGTGTTCAGACATTAAAACAGGTGACATTTTGTCAAGAAGTTTCCTATTTCTTCCTAGATGTAGAGTCACGTGGCTTGCTTCAAAATCCCTACTCTCAAAACCAATATACACAGAATGGCTGTATTTCCAAAAAGCAAAAGTGTTTCCTTGCCATCCCTAGATTTTCACTGCCACCCCTAAACTCCTTTGTAAGGCTGTGGAGGACCCCATTGAAACCTCTTGCTAGATTTGCTTCAGATAATGAGGAAGTACTTGGGATAACAGTTATTTTTAAAATACCCATCAACAAAGTTTATTCTGTATAATCCAAGTACTACACCCAGCCTATCCCCCAAAAGGTAGGGGGATAAATGGATGATACCTACACTATAAGACTCACTAAGAGTAGAGAAGCTTCCCACACAATTATACAATAACACAGGACACCCTTCTCCTGGCATACATATATCCCATAGAGGCAGATGTCACAAACTGGCACCCCCAACACCTCATACAACCAACACATTTTCCCCACTATGGCATGCAACAACATGGGGGCGAACTTCACAATGTTTGCATAGTGTTTTTTATCCTTTTTTCTTAATTTATCTTTATTGTTGAAAGTATTACAGATGTTCCCCTTTTTATCCCCAGTGAACCCCTCCACCCTGCTCCTGCCCTTCCCCATTCTATTGTTTGTCCATGGGCTACGTATATATATGCATATAATAACTTCTTTGGTTAATCTCTTCCTGCCACCCAACCCCTTCCCTCTGCGATTCATCAGTCTGTTGCTTGCTTCAATGTCTCTGGATGTATTTTGTTCATTAGATTCTACATATACTAGTAAGTGAGATCGTGTGATACTTATCTTTCTCTGACTGGCTTATTTCTCTCAGCGTAATACTCTGTAGTGCTTTTTAAACATTTGAACTGGTTGTCAATATTTTAAAATCAGGATATTTTACATCATGATTTCCAGCTTCTTTTGAAAAAATATCTGAAGTCCCTGGAGGTGCATGTTTGCTTTTCTACAAGACAACAGTCCTCTGAGAATGAGTAGTGGCCACTCCCTACAGATGGGGAAATGCTCTATTTGCCAATCTCTACCACATTCTATTGTTTTGTAATCCCTCCCTGGATCATTTACTTACACCTGCCTGACCAGTGAAAGGCCTCTAATAAAGAGCAAGATCGGATGGATGGATGGATGGATGGATGGATGGATGGATGGATTTCACTTAAGCCCCAAATTATCAAGTGTCCCTGAAAAGGGAAATTTTATAACAAGAACTCCTTTGTACCAAATATGTGGAGGTTCCAAGGCTTCCTTAAAATTAGAACTTTGAATTCCTCAAGTTAAACAAATTGAGTAATAGACTTAAATAAGTAAGACTATCTAAGAATCTGGCCACTTCCAGAACTCTAGCTCCTACCATTTCTGCCTGCTCTTCACCACAATAGGAGACCTTAGGGGCAACCCAGGCCACTTGCTAGCCCATATGGCACCTTTCTGGGAAATAGAAAAGAGTTGCCCTTCCTCTGGGTTGCACAGATCCACACCATATGACACAGCTTGGCAAGCAGAGTGTGATTGCCTTTCTACTCTCACCCCCTGCAGCCCAACCTGCTTGTACAGTAAATAATCTGCACAAATACATGTAGCACCACAGCCCTAGAAGCAGACTTGAAACAAAACACAAATAAAATCAACACACATATGAAATTCAATCAGGAAAATATACCTGGCCAAGACCAGAGATTAAAGGAACGTGAAGACTTTGGGTGTTTTTCTATTGATGGACTGGGTTTTTAATCTCTCAGATGAGACAGATTCTGGAAGCTTTAAAAAAGGAAATAAGTGAGTGCCAAACCAGACCAAGAGAGGTGAAAATTAACTCCAAGCCCAAACCACACTACCTAATCTCAGAGCTCATTCTGTCCTGATGAACATGTCTCCCATATGGGTAGATTCACAGCCATTTAGAAAACCAACTCCTTAGCTGTTGGGGATAAAAGTAATTTACAAAAATCTTTGCATCAATAAGAATTCTACACCAAATGGGAACTTTGAAAATACAATTTCTTTTCTTTTTTTTTTTCATCCTAAATAACCCAGTCCAGGTCATCTTTCCTACTTCTTAATGGAATATACATTTCAGCAAGTTCCTGTCCTACCTCACTGTTCAAGTTCATGTTTCTTCTTCCTCTAGGAGCTGGTTACCCTGGACTTTCAGTGGGAGTTCTGATGCTGGGGTCAGCATGTTAGTCATTACAATGTTCTGTACTATTTGAATCTACAGCACAAGCACTTAACACTGAATTGATTTTCTTTCCTAGCCCTTTGGAAGTACACGTGTCAAGGGCCCCTTTGACTCTCTGGAGGAATCACCAGGGCTAAGCCTCCAGTCCCAACGTGACCTTGTGCTTCCACTTGGACTCAAAGAGCTGCCCTGCCCTCCCTTAGAAGGCCCACTCCAACGAAAGCATTTTGAATTATGCATGTCATCCCTGAGAGTTCTTTTTCAGATTTTATAGATGATGGGAATGAAAGAAGCATGTGGAGAAAGAAATTCATTTTGCTTCTTTGAAATATCTTTGATCCTCTACCATTCCCCAGATTTATTCCAGGATAAAATATTTCAAAGAATGGTATCCATCATGCTTGTGCAATATTCCCTTTTATAAAAAAACAACAATAATACTGAAGTTTTCTTTATCTAAAATATAAAGTGTATCCTTCTCCTGCAGACTGAGAGCTGATGTTTTTCCATTTGCAGGTGACAAAGATGTGGCCTTACATTCCTCAGTGACAATGTGGGAAAGGCATGGTGGTTGCCCAGGGTTCTCACTGTAGCCCCTAGGACACAGCAGGTTAAATGGTTAAATAGGAACATTCTGGCAGCTGCAGTCTCAGGATGTACTTTATTGAGTTTCACAGGGAATATCACAACCTGTGTTGGGTGTGGCAGTATATGGAAGGGGATTCCTTCCCTCTCTCTCTTTCTCCCTCTCTGTATTTTGATTTCTTGGTCCCACTTTTCCCTCTACTGTTTCCCTCTGTCATTCTTCTTCTCTCCTCCCTCTTTCCATGCCTAATTGTTCATAATTCTTCCTCCCCACTTCTTTTCCACTCGCCCTTTGATTCTGAACTATCATCCTGAAATCACAGATGTTCTTCCTCCTTGCTTAAAGCCACAGGCACAGGCCCATCTGCTTTGTTTGTCTCCAAGGAGCTAAGTTCACTATGGAGGGGAAATGGCGGGAAGCCCACTGGGCCCAGACCCATAATGGGGATGTGTCCGTATTAAAGAAGAGATTCTGATCTTCATCTGACTTCTATGTCTTTATTTCTCCATTAGTCCCGAACCCACAGGAGAACAGGGTGTTATTAAGCCTTAGATTCCCAACAACTCCCACGGCTGAGAACAGAGTGCACAGACAGAAGAGTGAGTCAGCTGACCTGGGAGCCAAGAAAGGGGGAATGCAGGACTCACATAGGGGCCCGGTGATCAATGAGAAATACCAAACATACTACATGCTATAGGGACTTCTTACGCCTGTCATTAAAATAAAAATCCTGTGTTTGACCAGTCTGACACTTGTCTGTTCATAGTCATAACACTCTGACAGATGTAAGTCAGGAAACTCAGAAAGAAAAATCAGGCCCAGTCAGGCCAGACACAAATAGAGGTGATTCTATTAGTGATATTTTGTTACGAGTTTTCACCAGAATGTCAATAGGGAGAATTGAAAAGTGATAGCCAAAACTAGTCATGTAGCATCATTGATGTTGTTTGTCATTAGTCCTTATAGTTCTCATCTCGAGAGAGAGAAATGAGCCTCAGTTCAGAGTGGGTGGGCCAGGTAAGCAGCATCCCTAATAGAACAGAGTATTTACAAGACCTTCCTGCCAGGAGAGCTCTGGGTAGAGCAATCATACATACTATTTTGCCCAAGACAGTGCTGGTTCACACCTCCTGTTGCCCGGCACAATTATTAGCTTCCCTTTTTATTCTCAA
Source organism: Myotis lucifugus (assembly GCF_000147115.1). Taxonomy (NCBI): domain Eukaryota; kingdom Metazoa; phylum Chordata; class Mammalia; order Chiroptera; family Vespertilionidae; genus Myotis; species Myotis lucifugus. The sequence goes on along the minus strand of NW_005871048.1, from coordinate 47,614,367 downwards.
AATATCTCAATTTGCATGTGCTATATAATGGATTGTTTAAAATCCATTAGAGGTACCATTACAATATGTCAGACTACCTTCAACAGAATCTCTGGAACTGAGGAAAATTCTAAACAAAACTTATTTAGAAATTGTCTTCATGAAACTTTTGAGATAAGCAATATATAAGAAAAGACAGAATACAAATCAACCAACAAGAGAGAAGGAAGCAATAAGAGGAAAGAAAATGCAACCCTGACCTTAATTGTCCACTATCTTCATTAACAATGACTGCTAAGATCTGGTCAGCCATGATATTTGGAAAGCAATCTTGGAAATCAGTATAATTATTTAAGAACAGTTTTCCTAATCTTTGATTCGTGAGACAAATGGCCTTTCTATTTTAACCAAGATACCTAGCAAATACAGAGACATTACTAAGACCAAGATTGCAAATCCAGTTTTCTGAGAAAAGGGGTGGGGGGTGCTTCCAGTGAATACATAAGGAAGAAGGAATTGCTTCCTTCCTTTTAAAGTCACACAGGGAACGTAACTGTTTACATTATCATCTACCTGCTGCATTCCTCTTGCTAAGAGACCACAGACCAGGAAAAGCCAGGTTCAAGCTCACAGATGTAGCAGAAGCTTTGTTTACATGGCACATAATTTACTTAATATGATACTGCAGCCTTCCATTTCCTTGTACAGAGTTCTAGTACCTAGTTAACAGGCAAACATTAAACAAGGTCAAGCGCTATGAGGGTCTCCTCTGTGCATACCTTAAACAGCCAACTCCGTCCCGTGTTGTACACTGAGAAGGGCCTTGCTGACGTACAGAGCAGGATTGGATAAAGCCACATGCTGATGCAATATCGTATCTTCAATCCCACAACAGCTACACAGCCAAACTTTGTCATAATAAGCTGCCACTCTGCATCCAATACCCCAAAAGAGGTGATTCTCCCTCTCTCATTACAACCCTAATTCCCCGTCTCCCACATCCACCATAACTGGGGACATGTTCAATAATTCAATCCTTTCTCTTGGTTGCACTTCTCAACAACTTCAATAATGCCTGTCATGATACTAGACTCCCATCCAGACCTTATGTTTTTTTGTTCTTACTACTCTATTGAAATACAATATATGCACAGAAAAGTGTACAGGAAGGGGCAGTGAATTTTCACAAAGTCAACACAACCATATAACAAATTTTTTTAAATTAGAATATTGTGGCACCCTAGAAGCCCCCCTTGTGTCCCATCTCAGTCACCTCCTTCCTTGAATGTTAACCATGGTCCTGAATTCTAATACCAAAAGTCTGTTTCTTCCTTTATATAAATGGAGTCATATGGCACATATTGTTTTATGTCTGGCTTCTTTTCTCAACATCGTATTTTTGAGATTTATTCATATTATGTGATTGTACCTCATTTCTCATTATTGCTCTAGAGCAGTGGTTCTCAACCTTCTGGCCCTTTAAATACAGTTCCTCATGTTGTGACCCAACCATAAAATTATTTTCGTTGCTACTTCATAACTGTAAAGTTGCTACTGTTGTGAATCATAATGTAAATATCTGATATGCAGGATGGTCTTGGGCGACCCCTGTGAAAGGGTCGTTCGACCGCCAAAGGGGTCGCTACCCACAGGATGAGAACCGCTGCTCTAGAGTATTTTATTTTGTGAGTAGACCATAAATTAGCGAGCTGTTGTTTGTTTGTTTTTATTTCTCACCTTTACAGATAAGGCTATTATGAACATTCTTATGCATGTCTTTTGATACTCAAATGTATATATTTTTGCTGGACACATACCTAGGAATGGAAATGCTAGGCTATCAGCTATTACATATATTCAGCCTTCATAGATACTGAAAACAGTTTTCCAATATGAATCTACCAATTACACTCTCACCAGCAGTCTGTAAGCATTCCAGCTGTCCCATGTTCTCATTGGTATCATCAGTCTTTTTCATTTCAGCCATTCTGATGCATGTGGTATAGTATCAATGTGGTACTGTGAATTTAATCCAGATTTTCTAGTGACTGATGAAGCTGAGCCACTCAGCTTTCATAACCTTTCACCTGTCACCAAGCCAATGGGTTGTTTAATTCTTCTCTGGTTACCACTTATGAAGAATGCTGCCATGAGCAGGGTGTGTACACTACTCACTGCACTCATGGCCATCCTGCCTGTTGGCCTTTGTCACTGTCCGCCAATCATTTCCATACCATGTCTCAGTCTCCCATACAGGTCACTCTGATGACCAGCATAGTCTCTACTGAAGTAGCCAATCTGACACCCAGCTTCCTAAACTTACCAGATAACCTTACCTCCCACTTCCACCAAGAAAGACAAGTTCCTGCAGTGTGAGCACCTGCATGCTCCCTGCAGTCCCTTTCATTCATTCTCTCCAGCCCCAGAGGAAGCATTCCTCCTTCTCTCTAAAACCCTCAGCCACTGGGGAAAAAAATGTTCTTTTCCGTTTCCTTTGTCAGTTACCATCTATGTGACCAAGTGCAAGTAACCTGACCTCCCTTAGACTCAGGTTTCTTACCTGGAAAAGGAGACTATTGCTGACCTCAAAAAATTGTTGTAAGAATTAAATGATAATGTGCTTAAAATCCTTGGTTCAATGCCTGAAAGGTATTTTGTGCTCCATCAATATTCATTATTTTCCTTCCATTTCTCCTCTTATCATTCCATCATTATTAATCTCCTCCTTTTAACTCAGAGATAGTAAGGTGAAAAATAAATCTTGGCTTTGGCAATCAGTCACACTGAGACTTTAACCTACTGTTTACCACTGACTAGTTCAACTATTAACTTCCCTAAATCAGCTTCTGACGCCCTAAAAAGGATCTGGAGACTTTTTATACTCAGCAGTGTGCAAATGACAAGTCACGGAAAGTAACTGCACTTCTAGAATAGCCGTCTCAAAGGATGGGCCCATGGGCTATATCCACCCGACTGTGCATGTGTTCAGACAGCATAGGGTTAATTTGATTGGTTGGTTGTTGGTTTTTATTTAAACTCTCGAGAATTAAATATTACAATAATTTGTATTAAAATTCTAAAATGTGAGCGCAGGCTTCTTTTGAAAAAAACTGAAAGATCAAGAGTGTTTATATTCCCTCATGGCAACAATCATTGGAGCTGAGCAGGCCCTGCCCTCCCATGTATGGCCATAAACTCTCTGGTCTACCCCATTCTCTTCCCCTCCTTATTCTTTCCCACCAGGCCAGTCTCCCTCGTTTATACACCTCCTTAGACCTTGAAAGTTTTTTTCGTTTGCTACCTCTTCCCTAGATTGCTATTGAACTAAATGACTAATTGCCTAAGGTTTACAGGACACCTGTAAATGTATTTACATTGTTTCTTCTACAGATACAGATTCCCTGCTCTCTAGATTCTTACAGTTTGCAACTGTCAGGCCTCATTAGTTTGTTGCTGTAAAACAAATGATCACAAACTTGGTGACTTAACACAATATGAATGTATTATCTTACCGTTATGGACATGGCTCAGCACATAGTAGGCTCTCAAACATTCCAGAATAAATGAGTGAACAAGCAGAAGTACCTGATCCCTTCAGAGTAAAACTCCTCTCTATTATTACTGCCACAAATGGCATCAATGAATTTAAGAATTTTTCTACTTTTAACCACTTTAAAGAAATAGAAGCTATATGGAGCATTGAGAGAAAGTTAGCAGCTTCAAAATCTAACCCAATATTGTTCACCAGCCACAAAGTCAGAGGTCCAACTCAGGCCTAGATGAAAAATGACCTGACAGCTTAGTCAAAAGTCTCATGAGTGACCACTCTAACTGAAAACTCAGAATCTACTTACCAAACCCTGTGGAGACCAAGGCCAGGAACTATAGAGGATTATCTCAGAGGGATTCTATCATTACTCCTCATCAAAGGGAAGTCCTGGGGACACAAATCCCTCTAAGTTGATAATTAAATGACTACTGATCATCCTGAGGGGAAAATGCATTTAAATATAAAGGGCAAAAGCAAAGTAAAATATGTTACTTAATAGCATCTTATAAGCATCTCATAAGACTATAGAGAGGCCATTCCTAAAAAAGAGATTTGCTTCATAGGATATATGTGTGTGTGTTTTAATATACAGACTATACAGTGGAGGCTACAATATGTCTTTTTTTCCTTAATTATTTTCTTTATTGATTAAGGTATTACACATGTGTCCTTATCCCCCCATTGCCCTCCACTCCCCCCACTCATGCCCTCACCCCCCTGGTGCCTGTGTCCATTGGTTAGGCTTATATGCATGCATACAAGTCCTTTGGTTGATCTCTCCCCCTTACCCTACCCTCCCCTACCTTCCCTCTGAGGTTTGACTGTCTGATTGATGCTTCTCTGTCTCTGTAGCTGTTTTTGTTCATCAATTTATGTTGTTCATTATATTCCATAAATGAGTGAGATCATGTGATATTTATCTTTTTCTGACTGGCTTATTTCACTTAGCATAATGCTCTCCAGTTCCATCCATGCTGTTGCAAATGGTAAGAATTCCTTTTTTTTTTTTTACCACAGCGTAATATTCCATTGTGTAGATGTACCATAGTTTTTTAATCCACTCATCTGCTGTGCCCAGCAACAATATGTCTTATTTTGACCTGGTTCCAGAAAGTCTGCTCAGACTTGGAAATAGTGATAAGATGCTTTGAGTGCTAGGATAAGAAGGCAATGTTTTGCCCACTGGGCAAGTCATGATTGCCAATTTGTATATGAAGAAACTTCAGAGCAGTCTTGGGGGCCATAACTATGAAGTATGAATAGTTATATCATGTTAATGACAGTGATCCCAAAATGCTACAAACATGGTGGTATTTTATTAAATTAATAAGACTATTTCATGGCAACACAGATGCCCTTGCATTTTTCTACCAGTGAAGGGGACATATGTTGAGTTGACCAAACTTTATCTTCTCTATAATTCAAAGCCAGGTCTCTCTTTCCAGCCACAAACCAATGAACTCCGCTTCTAGTACCAGTATTTTAAACCTAAGAATCTAAGTTTACCTTCATTCAATCATCACTGTCTTGCTGCTCAGCATCTCATTAGGGATAGAGTTAACTCCTTACCATGCATGGCGCTGATTTTCCTTTGCTTGGTTTATTACCTTAATAACCTAAGAACCTAACCCCTGTGACACAAAATAGGAGCATGAGTAAAATGTTAAATTAAAAACAAAACAAAACAAAAAGGAAACCAGCATGTTGCTGACAACAGGCACTGTGGTTTTATCTGCTTTACAGCTGTTATTCTGAGTCCGACTGAGATTTTTTTTTCACTTATATGTGGAATCTAGTGAACAAAATAACTAAGAAACAAAATAGAAACAGACCCATAGATAGAGAACAGACTGACAGCAGCCAGAGGGGAGGGGGGTTTCGGGGCTGGGTGAAAAAGGTGAAGGGATTAAGCAGAAAGAGAAGGGGGGAAAACCACCCAATAGACACCGACTGAGACTTTACTCCCAGAGCTGAAGCGCTTCCCAGGCAGCAGTGAAGGTCTCACACCAGTTACCCTGCCTGGGGCGATCAACGTGCTTTCCCACTCCCGACTCCTGTTCTGGCTAGTAGGCAATGTTCCCCTTTAGTACTGAATTTGGAACAGAGTCCTTTTGGAGCCATAATTGTAACAAGGAAAAACTTTAAAAATCACTCAACCAAAGAAATCTTTTTGGCTATTTATTGCATTGCCAGGGATTGGTTTTTATTTTTAGGAATTTTCATGTAGCAAGGCTTTACATCTTTTTAAAAGCATAATTGATCCAGTGTTCTTCAATCTCCCTCACAGTCTGCTATTTTTGGCCTCAAGAGTTATTTTCTCCAGTAAGAGAGGTGCTGCCCCCAAGATAACTAAAACTTGAATGGGTCTAAACAGCAGTCCATCAGTCCCTGGTTCCTTCTCCTGAAGCCCAAGCAGCTTGAGGATCCAATCTCATAAGATGTCCTGAGTCACAGACATTCAAAGGGTACTGAGTAGGTGGATAACTTAATGAACTAGAACTTGAAAATTTCAGAAAAGCAGAGCCAAAACAACATTTTTCTCCCACTGTTGTAATAATTTCCATATGTATAATCCTTTGGGGGACACAAAGCTCCTATATAAGAGGTCTTCTTTTAATATACAAAGACCCTGGGAAAAGGTCATTGCTACCCCATTGAGTAATTTTGTGTGAATTAGAAAAATATATCTTCCTCCATAATCAGGGTATGAGCAAAGATGGTTTTGATTTTAGGCTGTCTGTACCCCATTGCCTGGTCTCTCATCGTCATTGAATAATGCTGGATTTCTTTGTTACATTGGGGCAACATTTATTCTCCATTCATTCATCACATGTCTCCCATATGACTATGGGTAGGGCACTCAGGCTCTGTAGAGAATTTAAAGGTAAATAAAATGACAGGCTTCTTCTGAAAAGTGTTCTCATTCTCCATGAATGGATGTCATGAGCAATAGTGTAGAGGTGCTAAGATAAAATGTGCGTTGTGTTGGTGAATATTCTCGTTTCACTGGGGTACAGGAGAGTCATGGGTGATTGAGTTAAAAAAGGGAGCTTACATGAATGGAAGACCATGAATTAAAGCAATGTTAGAGAAGAAAAATAATTTGCCAACACTGAGTCTTGAAGATATAGAGTTGGTGATAATCAATAGGCTAGATGGGAGTGTGTCAAGGGTAGAGGGAGCCAGGAGGCAGAGAGGCCAGTTAGGAAGTTGATAGATTATATTAGTGTTCAAATATTTACTACCAAGAAAATATTATGTAGCCCTTTTCCATTAACCTCAGGCCTGGCTATGTAATGTTCTTCAGACAATAAGTGGTAGTAAGTAGAATATGTGCCACTTCCAAGTAAAACTTTGAGCACCACTGTATGATTTCATCATATGCCATTTTATCTTTGCCACAGTATCCTGGAGTAGGGCTGCTCCTTCCGTCTGGGTCCCAGAATGACAGTAACTGAAGAAGAGTTGCAGCCAACACATAATGAACAAGTACCGGGATCTAGAAATAACTTTTTGTTTATATATTAGCTACTCATATTTGGGGATTGTTTGTTAGTGCAGCATAACATCCTAAATTCACTGACATAGGAACTAATGTACTATAAAATGGAAGCGATAAGGTTCTTAGACCACAGAGACAGAGTGGTATTGGATAGGAAAGGGCAGCAACAGTAATAATCATAATTATAACAACAAAAAGCCATCATTTGACATTCATTTGGTATTGATGTATCCAGCATATGTTAACCACATCTCATTTGCTCTTCATAGAGCTAGAAACACTTATCTGTTTCACACCACAGTACGTGCTCTTACCCATTTTTTTCCAACAACCATACAGTTGGTGATCTTGGTGATTGCATGTGTATGCAAGTTTAACTCAGCAGATCTAGGTTGCTCAACTCCTGCACATTCTCAAAAAAGACCGGTCTTCAAGATTAATCCTTGGCCAGCTCCTGGGAGAGAAGCTTCAAGCTCTTACTGGTAAGAAGTGTTGTATGCCTGAGGCCTTGGGCCACGCGGTATCAGTTGGATCAAATAATTTATGCTAACAATCTGATTTATGGTGAATGCCTGTTTTCCCCTGGGGATCTAGAGTCCAACCAAGTAGCTGACGTAAGTCATGCTTGCACTACAGGCCTACATAACTGACCCCCAATAAAAATCCTGGACCTCAAGTTTCAGTTCAGTTTCCCTGGTTGGCAATACTTGCACATGTTATCACACATCATTGTTCAGAGAAGTAAGCTCATCCATGTGACTCTGGGGGGAAAAGAATTTTTGGAAGCTTGCACCTGGTTTCTCCTGGACTTTGCCCAATGCGTCTTTCTTCTTTCTGATTTTAATGTGTATCCTTTCATTGCAATAAACCATAACCACGAGTATAATAGCTTTCCTGAGCCCCGTGAGTCCTTTTAGCAAGCCATTGATCCTGAGGATGGTCTTGGAGACTTCAGACACAGCACAGAACATGAGATAGGTGAGTGTCAAAGATAACCTCAAGTTTTTAAGGCCAGATGGTTCAAAAGCTGGTGGTTTCAGAACAGAAATGGGAAAGTAAGGAAAATTGGTGAGCTGAGATAAGGGGTAAAGGAAGGAATTGAAGTTTGGTGGTCAACTTATTAAGTTTGACTTGCATAACCAAGTAGGAATGTGCAATGAACAATAGAAATGTACAACTGAAGTATATGATGGAAAGGTTGAAACCATGAGAATTAATGGACGATGAGAAAAAGATTAGAGGAAAGGAACAGCAAGCAGTTGAACACAAACTGCAGAGAATGTTCCTTGGCTGCCTAGAGAGGAAAAAGAAACAATGAGAAGGGAGGCAATGTTTACCTATTTCCCAGTTCATTATAAAGGATGGTATGTCTAATTTTATATAAATTTCATATAAATTTATATTAACTCAGTTATACCATAGACTTTACAGAAGTCTATAGACTTTACAGAAGTCTATGGTATAATTGCTAAAGATTTTTTGTCAATATATAAATAGCACTAAAAAATCAGCATATAGCCCTGGCAGCATCATCCCGTACACCAAAAGGTTGTGCAAAAGGTTGTGTGTTTGATTCCTAGTCAGAGCACATATGATCTATGTCTCTCTCATCTCTCTCTCTCTCTCTCTCTCTCTCTCTCTCTCTCTCTCTCTCTCCCATCTTCTCTCTCCAAATTCAATAAAAAACATATCCTTGTGTGAAAACTAAAAAAATCAGCAGTATTAATTTTCTTATAGAACCATCATTTTCAAGTGCATTTAAAATCTAATCTCTAAGCAAAGCATTCAGAAATGACTATGATAGCCACTGATAATTCCAAATAAAGTGGGGCAGAGAGAAGCCACAGTCATTCATAATACTCCCTCATGCATCTGTGGGGCTGCCACCAGGGCTATTTTTAATATGTTTATTTAAGTTTTTAAACACCCAAAAACTGATGTCAAAGGAAAGACCCCAATAAAACCAGTTAGGGGCTTTATTTCATTTAATTCAGAGATTTCATTTCACTTAATACAGTATTTTCTATTTTTCTGAATTCTCCTCAAACAGAAAACAGAGCTGGAAGCCAAGAACATCAGGCTCACCCCAAAGCCATTCTCTTTTGCTTCTGCTCCCTCCAGGTGTGAATTGTTTTCTACTCCGATGTGCTGTTAGATTTTTCTTTTTCAACAGAACGAAATACATTAGGGATCATTTCAGAGGCTCCTTTAATAATGTTGCTGTGGAAGTCAAAGTTTTTGCCTAATGTCCCCCTATTTCACCTGAGAAAACAGTCTGCACATTTATATCCCATGTACTTCTTACTGGAGCATCAGAAAACACTGAATTTGCCTTAAATTTCCCTTTTCCTTTTTTAGCTTTACCCTTTTTGCTAGAAAATACACATAGATCGCTACTTTTAGAAGAGAATTATTAATTGGGTCTAGGATCTCATATTAGACAGCGAACCCTGGGGAAATCTAAGTCAGTTCTATAGCCAGTCTTGCCCCGTTAATACTTCCTACCATGGAGACTTCCACTCCATCACCTCAGACTCAAGTTGTGGAGAAAGTGGTTCAAACCAGTGTCTCAAAAGCTCCCCCATGTGGACAGATAAAAATTAACTCATCAGAGGGAAAGTTCATGGGAATAATTGCAGAATAAGAACAGGGACCAAATTTTAGACCTCAAAATGTACTAAGACACAAGAAAACACCATGTTACATGATTAGTATATAATTGACATGTGCCGTGTTTAAAACCTAACAGAATAATTTAATCAGGCTGGTTTTGTACAGACCATAGCATCAGCAGATGAAATGGGTGCATAAACATTTTTATTTTTCTATAACAAGTATGAAAAGGGGGCAAAAAAATAATTAGATTCATTCCAGTGATAAGTACATTCAAAAATAAAAATAATCCACCTGAATATAACATAAGAAACGGATGTGAAAATAAGCCACAACATTTGTTGTACTTTCCAGAGAACATCTGCCCAGTGAAAATATTTTCCAATTTCCCCTTTTGCCCATTATCGGTTCCCTCAGGGAAATATATACTATAGCTGGTACTGCTGTGTAAATCAACTGCTCCCAAGCAAAAGGTAGGCTTCCAGAATATTAAAACCAAGACTGGCAAAGATGTTCTATTCCAGTCCCCATGTTTTACAAATAAAGAAAGTGAGCTCAAAGACATGAGTGGACTTGCTAAGCCCACAAAGCTGACAGGAAAACTGCAAGCAGACCCCTAGTCTTGTGTTTTCTAGGCCAATCATTATTCCTTTATACCAGGTTGTCTCCCAATTTTTAATAATAACAATTAATAAATTTTCAAAATACTGATAGTACTTCTAATACTAAAAGGCAGTAAGCATTTAGTCTGTGCCATACATATTTCTAAGTTAATTACATAAATTAACCAACTCACTTGGTACTGAGAAGAATCCTCTGACGTATTATTGTCCCCATTTTGGAGATGAGGAAACTGAGGCACAGAGAAGTAAATTATCTCCCCAAGAAGTGGGGGAGCCACCATAAGTTAGCCAAGCAGTCTAACTCTGGAGATTAAATTCTTAACCATGAGTAACTAAATAGGATGCCGCAAGTAGAATTGGTATTCAAAATCTAAAGAGGCTCCAACTATAGGATTAAACCTTGCTCTTTAGGCAACATGAAATTGAAAGCTGAGATAATTAAAACAGAAGTAGGATCAACTTAAAAGAAAAAAAAATAACTGGATTAGAAAGAAAATCCTTATCCAATTAGTAGCTTTGTAAGTATTCTATTTCACATAAATCATCTAAAGAGAGGGCAGCATTCTTTAGTAAACTAACTGAAATCATGTTTATCTATAATTAGAAATTAGTCTTATCTATTGATTAAAGCAATCTCTCTTTAGCAATTCTTGTTGAGCCTATTTTTCGAGTAATAAAATCAGATTTCTCAAGGAAGGAAAAACTCGTCTGCCTCTCTGATTGACCCAAATCAATACGAACTTCCAAAGACACCAGAGGCTGCCCAGTTTCCAGATCTAACGCAAATGTTGTGTCTTACCTCTCCGTTGTGTTCTCCCTTTCCGGACAGTCTCCCTGTCTTGGCTCCTATGATGTCACTCTCTTGGCTTTCGCCTGGTCTTTCACTCCTTCTCTTTCGCCGGTTCCTCCTCATAAATTTGCTCGTTAAAGGTTGAGACTCCCAGAGTCCTGTTCTTACTGGGTTCTCCTCGCTTAGCTTGAGTGGCTACACTCATACCCAGTTTCCAGTGCTACACCGAGGTTGACACCTAGCCTTCAAACTGGGGTCTCCAAGCTAGTTCTCTTTTCTAGGCTCCACAATGTTCGGGTCAACACCTCAAAGTCAACCTAATCAAATCCAAATCCCTTCTATTTCACCAACAACCCTAGCCTCCATCCTGTATTTCTTCTCTTACTCCAGGGATTTCCCCAGTCAACAAGCCTAAACCTTGAGTCACCAGAGACTCCTGCCCTCCCTCCCAGCACACATGCAGCTAGGTTGTCATTTCTATGAACTATATTTTCTATATCACTCTTGTGTCTTTCCCTCTCACTTCCATTTCTGTGAAAACCATCTAGAGTCCCCCTTCATCATCATCGTGTCTCTCCCCATATAGAAATCTGCCTTAGGTTGGGTTCCTCCAGAAGTGCACTCTGAGCTATGAATTTAAGTGCAAATAGTTATTTGTGAAATGACTCCAGGAAGTAAATGCGAAGGGAATGGAAGAATGGCAGGGATGGGAAGGAAGTCAGTACCAGTGTGTTAATGTTCACGTAACTGCAGTGAGCAACTGGGATTCAATCCCTTAGGACATGCCGAAGATTTGTCCCACCCAAGAGAAGAAGCTGAGACATTTATCCACCATTAAGTTTCAGAGTTGCTCCCAAGGGTGTTAACTCCTGGTACTTCAGACTCACCCCCTTGTCGTCTTACAAACTTCCAGTCGACTGGGACTCACAGTGTTTGGCTTGTATGGGAACAGTGAGTGCTGAGGGAATATAACAGGATCACCAGCAACACCTGCCACAAAATCCTCCCAGGGCTCCCAGAGGCGTAAATAAAATCCAAGTGCCACTCCACAGCCTGAGATATTCCATGATCCGTCCTCTGCTTTCTTCTCTCACCATTCCCCAGGCTTCCTGGCATAACACTCATGTGCTCTAGTCTCACCAACCTACCGGTGGTTCCAAGGAACACATAGTGCTATTGCCACCTATTATACTTACTATTCCCTCTTCTAGGAATATGTACCTCTACCTCCCAACCCCATCCCCATCTATCTGAAATACCCCAGTTTTTTTACAAGATACAGCTCAAAATCTCAAGCCTTCCCTCAATTCTTTGCACCCAATTGAGCACTTGTACCTGTGCCACCTGGTATCTGTCTCACTTATCAAACTGCACAGTAGTTACCTGTCCGTGTGGTGAGGCCAGCCTCCCAGAGTGTGAACGTCTGACAGGCTGGGACTGTGCTTGATTTATGTTTCCCAGCACCAAGCCCAATGCAAAAAAGAACTGAAAAAACACAGTTTGTTCCTGAAAGGCCTATCTATCATATAGAATAAATAATATACATTTCCAATTATTATGGCAAACAAAACCTAGACTGAAGGAAAAACTGGGGGAGGAAATAGCAATTCTCCCTTTAATGCATGCTTTTTAAAAAAATACTAATAGGATATTTTCCCTTATATATTGGCTACAAATCAATTGGGTTCATTCTACCTCGGCTTCTTCAGCTATGTGCCTCTTTATTAGCATTCGTTTCCTTAAAGGGAATCTAATACTTAAAAGACATTAATAGGGAGCCCCTGAGAATAAATTCTCTCCATATTCACTCTGGATATTTTGTGACCACATTTCAACCTCTCACACACAGGCTCTTTCCCATGCTTGACACTGAACCCACTTAGATATCCCCCCACAGAAGAAATGAATGATGCAATTACCCTCCTGAGAATTGTTTCCTAGGCCCCTCGAGTCACCTGCATCTGTCCCCCAGCTGAGCTGTCCCTGCAGGGGATTTCTGCCAGCCTCAGTGCTAACAGCAAGAGAGCCAGAGCAGCACGGGGTGGGTGTCATCCTGCCCCTCCACTTTCACAGGATTTATTATAAGCAACGGATTTATATGCAAATGTATCCAAATATTACTAAAGATTGCATTCAGATTCTGGGCTTTTTTTTTTGAGACACTGGAGGACAAAAAGGACAAAGAGGTGATGGACTATTTCTAAAGACCATTTAGTTCAGCCAACATTGACTACTTACATTGATGTGAAAATTGAGCATATTATGGATATCTTTGACCTGGGATCCTGGGACACAGTTTGTGCTGGGCAACGGGTGTTTGAGATTTTGCGACGCATTGATCACTGTCACCATGAGCCAAACCGGTTTCGGCGTGGGGCTTTTTTTTTTTTTGAGACACTAGAGGACAAAAAGGACAAAGAGGTGATGGACTATTTCTAAAGACCATTTAGTTCAGCCAACATTGACTACTTACATTGATGTGAAAATTGAGCATATTATGGATATCTTTGACCTGGGATCCTGGGACACAATTTGTGCTGGGCAACGGGTGTTTGAGATTTTGCGATGCATTGATCACTGTCACCATGTCTGGTGGAAACTAAATTGTATTCGATCCATGGGAACGTATTTGGGCTTTTGCTCCCCTACCTCTCCCCATCCTTCCTTATAGGTTCCCAATGGGAAGGAAAACAATCACGGTGGATCTTCCTCGCTGAAGGTTTTCACATTGGGTGTTCCCTTCCATCACCTGTGTTTGGGTTTTATCCTAAGCGACACAGCAGTCTTGAATCTGAGAGGACAGAAATCTACAAACACAGTAACAATGCCGTCTGTGACAACAGAAAGCAAAGAAGGAATCTTGGAACGCCCTGCTCATAAGTCAAGTCTGCTGTTTATGCTTTATTTCATAGTTTCAGACCCACTGCAGGCAGCCAAGGAGTTGCTATTCAAAATGTTTTGCTGACCTCATAAGAACCAATGTAAATAGACTTTGTACCCAGTGACGCCAATGCTGAAGCCAGTGTCTGTGTGCTTTTATTTTTTGTGACATTTCTGTGTATATTGCTTCTAATTCCTTGTGCTGGTGAGCGGGGTTTGCTTTGGTGTAACTGATACCAATCTTTGCAGGCTACTGTTCCTCTTAGTTTCTCTCCACTGACTGCAAAACTAAGAATAACAGAGAATGAAAAGTAACACAGGCTGCGCAGGGGGCAGGCGGGGGGGCAGGGAGACACTGCACTGAACTCCCCTTTCCATTCCTACACTCCCTGGCACTCTTGCCCTGGGATCCATGTCCCAGAGTTGTTTTATGGGCAAAACCTTGCCCTTTAAGGTTGGAGCTACCTAATCAAGCAATGAACAATGGATAACAACAGGTAACAAGGAATTTGACAAACATTTGTTGAGTACCTGTAAGGGTCAAGTTACGAATTTTCTAAGCATGGTCACTTCCATTTTTGGTTTGTTTGCTTTTTTAATCTGCACATTCCTTCAAGGAAAGGAAGGACAGGATTTCATTCACATTTTACCATCCAAGAAATTGTGATATTGTGAGGTTTTGTGCTTTAGCCATGATCAAAGAGCAACAAGCCTGTGAAATGGCTGGAATAAAACATAAGACTAATAATAGAAAGTCTAATGTCCTTTCCTCATGGTTCCCTAAGCTTATGCAAATACACCTTCACATATTACAAATGCTGTGGGGAGAGAGTCTCATCACAGGTGTTCTCACCCCGGGGTCTATATGCCCACGGGTGAACATGGGAGGTCCTGAGACTTCTGCAACTATATTCAAAAGGTTGATATCTGTGCATTTTTATAGGGAGAGGGTCAATAACTCCAAATGGTTCAGAATTATCTTGATCACATGATTTATATTATATATACTTGAAAAACAAAGCATCCCAATTATGTATGAGACCTGACATTTCTCCTTCCTCTCACCTAGAATGTACCTTGTTGCAATTAGCCATGTATCACAAGTTACCTCAAAAGTAAGTAGCTTTAGGGGAATATTGACTGTAGGTTCTGCCTGAAGACAGAGGGATGAAAGTTATTCTGAGGGATTTATATTGGATATGAGCAATGTGGAGAGAGAAAAAGAGACTGACCTTGTTCAGAGCATTCTCAATTCTGCCTGTTTCCAGTCACTAACCAACCACACCACCCTTTGCTAAATAAAAGTTATTCAAATTTCCAAGGAAATGCCAACCAGTACTTACATTATTTGCATCACTTTCTCCATTCTTTTTATTAATTCAAATGACTGATCCATAAAATTGGATTATCAGCATGGAAAAATTCTTTGATACTATCTGCTTCAGGCTCCCTCAAGTAAGCCTTTGGAAATAATCTGCTTTTTCTCTGCAGGAGAAATAATTTTTTAAAAAATACCAGCTGAGCCCTAACCATTTGGCTCAGTGGATAGAGTTTCGGCCTGCAGACTGAAGGGTCCCAGGTTCGATTCCAGTCAAGGGCATGTACCTCGGTTGCAGGCACATCCCCAGTAGGGGGTGTGCAGGAGGCAGTTGATCAATGTTTCTCTCTCATCAATGTTTCTAAATCTCTCTTCCTCTCCCTTCCTCTCTGTAAAAAATCAATAAAATATATTGAAAATAATGATAATAAAATCAAATATATTTTTTAAAAAATACCAGCTGAGGAGACCATTCCTATCTCCCTTCTCTCCATATAATTCCCTTAATTTTATCTATTATTTCTATTTATTGCCTTTCTTCCCTTCTACAATGATAGCTTCATGAAGACAGGATTTCTTTATTCTTATTTATTGTTGGGCCTAGAATGTCACCTGGTATCAAGTAGACATGCAAGACATATTTACTAATAAATAATTTCATGAACTCCTGGTTCCATCTGTAACTGCCCCCACACGGTGGTTACAAAGGGTTCCTAGTCACACTGTCTGCTCTGGAGGCAGAGCTGTAAATCTGACTCTAACAGCCACCCTCTCTGTATTAGTTTCCTACTCCTGCTATAACAAATTACCACAAATTTAGTGGGATGAAACAACAACAGTTTATAATCTCCCAGTTAAACTGCAACATGTTTAACTGGCACTTCACCTAAGCTACTTGTAACTATTGCTTTTATGAATATTAGGGAGGATTTCATGGAGCTGAGACGTGTTTTTAGTGGACAAAGATCTGACTGTGAGCCTCCTGGCCTCTCCTTGACCTCGACCAAAGGAGGGTTCTTATCACGGGGTCAGTGGATGACACACCATCAGATGTGTTCCAATAAGTCAAGGGCTTATACAAATCTCAGAGCCTGCTTTTTTGGGTGCAAGCTACAACCAATTTAAACCTCCACAGGGTGGACGCTTCACACTTTGGAACAACTTCATAGGAAGACAGTGGGAGCTGGGCCCTTGATGTTCCACACTGCCTGATTTGCCAAAGGGGAGAGTCTTTTCTCAGCTGAGAAGCTTTGAGCATTGCACATCTATGCCCAATACCTAGGGGGATTGATTCTATTCGTTTTCCCTTTAAAGCTGGAAGATTTAAGAAAAAAGACCCTATGATTAGCACACTGCAATTAGAGAACACTGCTAATTGGATCAAGAAGTTAAAGGGATAAGATGTTTTATTGACTTTCCGTTAAAATACTTTTGAATTTAGGAGATAAAGGGAAAGAGAATTTGGCAATGTGAATTTTTACTGGCATCAGAAAATTTCAACTCAACAGTTAATTCCACAATAATCATTTTTGCCAAATCACAGCAAATGTCTCTGGATTCACCCAAACCTAATACCACAAGGTAGCATTTCAGACTATTTCCACTTTGGGCACTCACTAAACACTGAGATGGCCAGGGCAAGTTAGAAACTCCTACCGTCATGAGTAGATACTACACTTTCCTTTACCAACTTACCATAAATAATGGTGTGAAAAAAGATCATTTCACAGTAAAATGTTCATATAACTCTGTTAGGGAACTAATTCATAGGCTGGGGGAAACAAGAATTCATTAAATGTTTCCCTGAAAGGTTATTATCTACAAATTTGCCTACATTTTCTAAGTCTATGGATATTTTCAACTAATATAACCTCTTATTTATTGCAATTTAAGAGCTAACTAGAAATTTAATCAGCATATGTAATACCCTTTGTAATACTTTTAGCAAAAAAAATTAATTAAAAAAAGAAATTTAATCAGCAAAAGATGAAATATGTTTCAATTATCTGAATTTTTATTAACCTTATTTACATTTATTCAAATCTATTTCCCCCAATTTTTTCAGTAAAATCCACCTTTGTCAAGTAGGATAGTTCCCATAATTTTAGTATGAATCCTACAAAGATGCACAAAGATGCACGCGCGCGGACACACACACACACACACACACACACACACATACACACACACATAAAAAATGTTTTGGCATGAATGCCATTTCCTATCACAAGGTTGTTTAGTGAACTGGTTTCAAAAATAAATATAAAAAAAGAGAGAACAATATATATTTTCTTTTTATTGAATTTATTGAGGTAACACTGGATAACAAAATTACACATTTCAGGTGCACAGTTCCATAACACATCACCTGTAAACTATATTTTATGTTTAGCACCCCAAGTCAAGTCTCTGTCTATCACCATTTATCCACCCTTTATCCTCCTTCACTTCCCCCCACTACCCGCCCCCTGTCCCCCAACCTGGCAATCATCACACTGTTGTCTTATTGTCCGTGTCCATGAGTTTTTTTCTCTCTCTTTTTCTTTTTACCTTTTTGCTCAATATCTCCACTCCCCAGCCCCCCAACCACCACCTCCCAACAGCTGTCAGCTCGTTCTCTAACTATGAGTCTGTTTCTATTTTGCTTGTTAGCTCATTTTATTCATACTATATTTTAAATTACAGCGACAGTTCTTTCACATTTTTTCCACCATACCTTGGGTTTTTATCACTGAAATGGGGATAATAATGTTCATTGTTAATTTATTTTAAAATCAATTTAGCAATTGTGTTTTTATTTTAAAAAAATGGAATTCTTTGGACATTGAAAAGAAAACTCGTTTCCCAAAACAGGTTGTTGCTATCTATTATCTACAGATTCACTTAAATTTTCTAAATCCTTGTGTATTTTCAACTCATCTAACCTCTTATTTTCTGCAGTTTTAAGAGTGAACTTGAATTCTATTCAACACAAGGTAGGATAAGTTTTATCATCTAAATTTTTATTCTATCTTATTTACATCAATTCAAATATGTGGTCCCCTAACTTTTCCCTAACAAACTCAGGTAACCACTAAGCCAAACCAAGTAAACGCTTCCGTCTACAAAAATTACAAATTCCTAAGTTGTGTTACCTATTTACACACGTTTAAGACCTTTCTTTGCAGATGGAGCAGCACCAAGGACATTACTTTGGCAGAGCCCATGAGCCTTCATGACGATCCACTGACCTGGGGTTTTCTACACATTGTTTTGAGGCAAACATTTTGTTGAAAGCAAAAACCAATTCACCAAACCACAGAATTCTTGCAGAGAATTAATAACCCTCTGCACCTCCACCTTCCGGGCAGTTCTAAAACACAATGTTGTTTAAGGTTATACTAACACTCCTAACATGACCCACAAGAACCCAGACTTTCTTCAAATAGCGAAGGCCCAAGCCCTTTCCTTGTGTGTCCCATCTCAATGTACCAGTGCAGTGGAATTCTTCAAAACCAAATGCTGTTCAAGCGAAGAGGTGATGGTAAGACCCACGCAGATCCCCACTTGAGTTACAAGAAGAGCTGTACCAGTAGAAAGCTGCAATAACTTGTGGGAAACCAATCATCCACAGACAGCTGATTAATCCGAAGCACTTTAAAAATGTAAGGTATTTCTTAGTTCTTGGGAACTTGGTTCTATTGCCTAAGATAGCTCACTCCGCAACAATGGCTCATAATTAGATCTATTAATTTTGACAGTCCATAGCTCCTGATAAAAGGCTAACTGCAACATTTTCAAATTAAGGACTTTTCCTACAAAGAACATTACTATGCACATCATGAAATATTGAGGCTTGAAAGGGAAGTGTAATCAAAGATCACAACATAAAATTCCATTATCGTGCTGTCTGGTTTTGCCTCTCAATTTGAAGAGGGAGAACTAGAAGTAAATAAAATACAGTAAGTAGTGAGGCATAAAGGATGGGGAATGGAACTGCTGAGTTACATTACAAACATCTCAACAGCAAAGACTGTGCCTTTTCTTTCTCTTCCTTGCAATTCTGCAAAGCATAGTACATGATCTGCACTGTGTCCTGTTAATACAGGGTATTAAGACTGGGGAGAGAGGGGAGCAAACAAACAAAACTCCTCTTCAGAACCCTCCACCTTCTGACTCAGCATCCCTTTACCCTACCTGGGTACCCATTCCATGAGTTGTTGAGCGCCCTTCCTAATATCATATTCATCAGGCCTGCTCATGACCGCTGCCAGGGCCACAGTATGGGGTTGAACAGGTTGTTTACTGCACAAGGTACCCAGCTGAAGGGGGCAAGTGAGAGCTGAAACCCAGTCCACAGCTACCAAGAGAATCTGCCACTAGTGCCCAGCTGGGAAGGCCTCCTATTTGTGGAGCTGCTTTGCAAATGCCAGAGGGGTGGCACCATCATTGAGGAAGTCAATCAAGATATGGCTTAGATCAAGTCAGGGAAAGTGGTCAGAGTTACAATAATGGAGGTGAAGGAGGCTGCCGCATTTATGGGCCTGTGACTATCTGGATAGATCAACCAATTCCCACCTTTGCCTGATCAGCTGGTTTCCAGATGGGTATTGACTTTCATCGACACTTCCTGAGTGGATGGTATTTTGCCATCCAGAGCAGGAGTAGCCCAGCTCAGAGGATTAACCCTGTCTGAATTCTCGAGAGAGTTACTGCCCCAGAGAATTAGCTGCTGTGGTTCACCGGGCAAGCCTCTTAGTCCACCACACCTACTCCCCTGTACAATACCCCTTGCATTATGTCAACTGATCTCCACTTGAACATCTCTTATGAGGGGGAATTCCTTCAAAAGCAACCTCTTTTCATGTTGAGAGAACCAGCTTTTCCTGTATTCTTCTAGATCAGAATTAGAATGATTAGCTATTATTTATTGAATGCTTATTATAGGTTTTACACATATGAATTTATTTAATCCCCATACCAACCGTGTGAGGGAGGGATTATCACTGCCTTTTTTCAGATGAGGAATAGACCCAGAGAATGAAGAAATGTGCCCAAGGTCACACGCTGAACAAGGATTTGCAGCCATGTTTGTCCAACTCCAGAACCCTGTTTGTAATCACCAACCCCTACTTCCACATGTTTAAGCATCTATCTCCAAATCACAATGAGTTGGACATCCCAAAATTAAAATCTCTGTCCCTAAAATTTTAAAATTTGATTATTTATACAAATGGGGGGGGCTAAGTTTAAGCAATATTTAAACTTA
The DNA here is from genome assembly GCF_000147115.1 of Myotis lucifugus. Lineage (NCBI taxonomy): Eukaryota > Metazoa > Chordata > Mammalia > Chiroptera > Vespertilionidae > Myotis > Myotis lucifugus. The sequence goes on along the minus strand of NW_005871048.1, from coordinate 47,593,864 downwards.
ATTTAATAAAAACTTTTCATTTCCTTCAATCTGATCCATTCTAGGCCTATTTAATAGCTATATTCTCAGAAAGTAGGTCTTCCATTTCCAAGTTCTTGGGCTGGGGGTGAAAGAGGTCAAGATTTAGGGTGGGGTCAGTGCAATATTACCTCTGGGTACTGCTTACAGAACCCTCAAGAAAACTATAAAGTAAAACCATTTTGAATGTTATCTCTTCACCTTTTCTTCTGCTACTTGAAATACATATTAATAAATGGCATAAAAGAAAAAAATGATGCAGCAAGAAGAAAAATTAAAGGCTCAAAAAATGCCTTTGGATAAAATGAGTTTATTATATCCGATCAAACTGTGGTGTTCCAGCATCTGAACCTCCCTTTCTATATTTGGTGAATTTCCCACCATATGGGTCTTCCTGGGAAACAAAGCCATTTCCATTATAGCAGTAAAAAATGACAGATTCTTGCTTTTCCAGCTACTCTGGCAACTATGACACAAATCGTGAGCTAGCCCTGAGCTAAGAGACCACCTACCCTGAGACTTCAAGTCAGGGGCCAGTGACTCAGAGAACAGGGAGCCTTCAGTCTGGTGACCGTAATAGCAACAGTCAGTTGCCAGGTCAACAACATCAGCATCACGCAGCAGCAGCATCCAAGGACAACACCAGCAGTGGGCATGCAAGCCACCGGGTGGTGTGCAGCAGGAGCAGCAGTGAGGGCTCCCCAGGCTAGTTCTGTGGCTTTGGCTTCTCTTTGCTACCACCCATACTCCAAGTCTGGTGCCTGAAATTTCACACTGATTCTACCAGATGCCTGATTTCCTTTCAACTGTTTGCCTTACAGTTTCCTAAGGGATATAGTATTTAAAGGAACATATGCAATTCTTCAAGTCATGTTAGAAGCTGCTGCTAGGTCTATATCAGTATATGGAGCTTATGCTACTTTTGGACCTGGAAAATCACAAGGAAGGCCAGACTCTCTCATATTTTTTCATGACTACATTAGGCAGTGACCACTGCCTCACTCACTCCAGATTACAGAAGAGAAAGCAGAAATGAATGAGTTAAGACATTTTTCATTGGCTTCCCACAAAAATTTAATGTAAATTCTTAACAAACCACAAGTGTATGTAATAGCATATAAATTCCTTGTCCTAACATCCTACTATAAAGTATACTAATTTATAGAACTAAAAGTGAGGGTTATGTGGTGCCGGGGGTAGAGAGGTAAAGATTGCTTAATGAGCAAATTTTTTAATTTAATTGTGTATCAGAGAAACATCAAAACACAGCACTTGGGACAAAGGCCTTCTAAGCTATTTTAAAATAGAACCAGTCTTTGTAAACAGGAAAACTGTTATCGCATACACGGGGCTTTATTACACAAAAGCCATATTTTAATAGAGGAAAATTATTTAACAAACCATCGTAGGCAGTAAAACTGTCAAGAAAAACAAGGACATGATAAACACACATTTCAAACTGGTTCAGAGGAGAAGAATGCAAATGGGGAGGGTGCATATCCCCTAAGTGAGCCGTGGGTTGACAGGGATTTATTTCATTATTAGGCTTTACACCACATGATGTAAACTCTTGACTATGTGACACAGTTCATAATGAAAAATCTAAACACACAAAGGACAAATAATGATAAAAACCGAAACACCATGTTTCAAGAACATCTGTCTTCAGACTACTCAATTGTGGAAGCCCCAAATTGTTCAATAATACACGTCCTTGGAATAGGCACACATTACTGCCCTTATCTTAAGAGGAGGATGGAACCTACATCCTTTTCATGGCAAGATCACTGGACAGATCAATGCGATTATCACATGCAAGTGGAGTGATTGCCTGACATTGATCCTCAGCAAGGGCGACTCACAGGCTCTCAGCAGCCTCTCACTCCAGCCCCATTTCAGGGATCCATATGTGAAACGTGAGCACTGGCTAATTCTCTCTCTTAACAGGCACTTCCCAGGAAACTCCAACCCTGCAGGGACCCCTCCAGTTTGCCCAGCCTTGATGAATGCACCGCTTATTACAGAACATTGAATAGGTTCCCAAAACATATTTGCAGTGTCTGCCTCAATCAACAGATATGTCTAGCTGAACAAACTGATGCACTCTGTCCTCTTCCCTGAAACATCTTAATAAAAAACATAGAGGGCTGCCAGCTTTTTTGTTAACCTTTTAAAACACTAGAAATGAGTCTTAATAAGACCTAAACATGAGTTCCTAAAGTGGGGAAGGAACACAAAACTAGAGCCCCTAATCGACTGAGTGCAAAAGAAAAAAAGATCCAACAAAAACCCACACTGAAACCCTGACAGCTGAAACGCACAACTAATGACTTCAAATGTTGCCTCTCAGAGTGATGACTGTGGGGCCACTGGTGGTGATTATTTCTTTGTACCAAAAATGCCTGAAAATAGCAATAATGTGAGAACAATAATTCCATCCACGATGCCCATAGGCAAAGAACACTGAACAATAACAGCAAGTAATATCTGCAGAACATCCTGGAAGTTGAGTGACGTATCTGAAAAAAAAAAAAAAGTGTGTGTCTAGCCATCCAAAGATCTTATGCTCTCCTCACTTATGTCGTGAAGACAATAGAGTCTACATCATGGAGCTGCGCTCAGATTTACATGTGATAATGTGTGTAAAATGTCCACCATGGTGCCTGACACATGCAAGATGCTCAATAATTGTTGGCCCCACTCCTGGTCCCTGAGTCTCACCCACAGTCACAAAGAGCTTCAGCCTTCCCCAAAGCCACGGGTGCAACTGGTGTCCCTCGGCCCCTAGCCTCCTGGCATTCCATGGTTGCACCACATGGTTCCCAGTCACAGCTGGATCCCTACAATATGCACAAGTCTTGGCTGCTTATGGGTACTTGGTGCTGAAGATCACATCTAGAGCAGTAAACTGGCTTCACCCCAAGCCCACAGAATTGGTCATCTTTTGTTGATACTTAATACCCAGTGAAACTCCCATATGATATTTATAAGTCAGGTTGGCTTTAGAAAAAAACTATAAAGCAGTCCTCAAACTGCATCCTTGATCCCTATTCACCCTCAGGGTTTGTCTCTTGAGCCCTCATCATCTGACACCCCTTGACCGTATTTGGTCAATGGACTATAATCTCTATAGGTCACCTTCCGGGGCCCACCAACCCCAGCTCTGTCCCATGCCTCACCTCAAAAACTCACCTGCCTGCTTAATATCCCACTTATAGAATCACAAGTCAACCCACTTACAGGAGCTCTACTCTCATCGTATTTAATTAATAGAACAACCATGGCCCTTTGGCCCAGGGAAGTGGTGCCACATGCTAGGTAACATGAGAGCCAGGTCTGGAAGCCAGACCCTCTGGCTTCCAAGCCAGAGCTGTTTCCACTACACAGCACTGCCCTAGAGGAGCGGCACAGCAACTAGACCAGAACTGTGACACACAATAGCTTAGTGTACCCCGCTCTAAAGCCATATTTGCTTTTAACAGGGATCTTTAGCTGAATGGAATGAGCAATGCTTAAATTTCAAAACCACAGTCAGGACCAGTGGGAAGATATTTGGGGTTGAGTAAGAGGCTTTTGGCCTCCCCCAAATCATTTCACTTAGGTGACCACCTACACTACCAGGAAATGTTCTGCAGACAAAGGAGAATGTGACCCACATCTCTATCCACCTGTCTATTCAACAAACATCTGCTGAGTGTCCAATACGTATCGGACGTATTGCTCTGGGGATTCAAAAGATGAGTCCTCTTTAGTTTATTTACAGTTTGAGTACAGGTATCATGCTAAGCACTTTATTTGCCTTATCTGGCTCAGTTTTTTTATCCCCCATTGTACAGGTAGGGAAACTAGAGCTAATGGAAATTAAGTTAATGTCTGAAGCCCTGACGTTAGTAAGTAGCTGGGATTCAAACCTGACCCAATCTCTTGCAGCGCCTGTGCCTCGGTGCCCTTCCTGGGCTCTCTCTCCATGGCTGCACAGCTGACCTGTGTGGGGGAGTGACATGAACCTCAAATAAGAAAAAGCACGTGAGACAGTTAGTACAATGCTTGGCAGTTGGTAAATGCGTTATCTTTTTAAAGCTAGACAGTACAAACCATCTTAAAAACTTTTTCGTTTGGAGCTCAATGACACTTTCGTTTGCAATGTCAATATTAACATATCAATCAGGGAGAATTTTACTCTGAACTAATCATTTTATTAAAACTATCTGCAATTTTCCATGGATGTAAAAAAAAAGGCTAGCCCTCGCCATCTGGCTCAGTGGATAGAGAGTATCTGGGTCAGTGGATAGAGCGTTGGCCTGCAGACTGAAGGGTCCCCGGTTTGATTCCAGTCAAGGGCACATGCCTGGGTTGCAGGCTTGATCCCCAGTAGGGACATTTAGGAGGCAGCC
>NW_005871048.1:47472887-47588991 GCF_000147115.1 Myotis lucifugus | reverse complement strand
AGAGGAGAGAGCTGGAGCACACTATCCAGTGGAACTCTCTGTGGTGATGGAAATGTTCTGTGTCTTCTCCACCCAGCGCAGGAGCACTAGCACATGTGGCTGTTGAGCATTTGAAATGGAGCTGAAGGCTGAGACACTGGGTTTTCAAATTTTTTTCATTTTTCATGGATGTGAATAGCTACATGTAGCTGGTGGCCACCATATTAGACAACACAGTTCTAGAGGAATTGATGGCACAGTTCTAGAGGAAAGTTGATTTATGAGGATAGAGTGAGGGCTCAGTAACTTAACACTGTAGCTTCTTAACAGACCCTTAACACTCAGAAGCACTACCACCGACAAGGCCTGAGCCATGTTGGAAAGAGACTAGTTTGCTATGATGTTCTTTCTCTCTCTCTCATCCCGGGTTCCCCTAGAGGTAGGACCCAGGTCACCTTCAGGAACCAGAGAATGAGAGAAAGTCAAGGGCCTTTTGAACCTCTGAGCCATCTTTTTACAGGAAGAGGAAACTGGAGTTCAAAGATGAAGCCACATAATGACAGAACTACAGAAGTCTCCTGATACACAATCCACTCTCTTTCGGCTAAACTTGGCTAACATCTCTCAGTTCTCATCCCTAATAAACTATGAGCAGAAAAGGTTTCCAGGGTTTCAGAGACAATGAAAATGTATAAAAGATGCCTAGAGTAGGATATAGGTACTACTGTTCCTTAACCTGTTTCACCCCCATAACTCTCCCCACTTCCCAGCTACCAGGCTATAATAGAGAACTTGGAATTTTGGAAATTTCTTCAAAACTCAGAGGACTAAATCTGTAACAGGTAGAATTTGAGGCATATGAAGAAAACGAGGCCACTTGCCCTACACCGAGCCCCTCAACCCATTTCACATGGTGACTGCCACTACATCCAACCCAAAGCTAGCCAGGAGCATCACTGCACTTACTAAGGAAACAAAATACAGCGAGTCACTCATTGTTTTGAGACCCTCGAATGCTTACAGTACGTCTTATTCATTATAGCAGAGTGGCCTGTATCGCTTTGAAAAGAAATACTCTACTGAGTGTGATGCAAACACTTTGCTATGGATTTTATAAAAAAATATTATGGCATTTTAATCTCTAAAACACCCTCACTAGATAGCAATTATTCTTCCCAATGTATGGATCATAGATTATGAGGGTAAGTATCTTGCTCAAGAACATAAGGGAGAGCCCTAACTGGTTTGGCTCAGTGGATAGAACGTAGGCCTGCGGACTGAAGGGTCCCAGGTTTGATTCCGGTCAAGGGCATGTACCTTGGTTGTGGGCACATCCCCAGCAGGGGGTGTGCAGGAGGCAGCTGATTGATATTTCTAACTCTCTATCCCTCTCCCTTCCTCTCTGTAAAAAATCAATAAAATATATTTTAAAAAGAACATAAGGGAGGAAGTAGGGAGTTGGGCTCTAAAGCCCAAGTACTTTCCTCCACCTCCTACCCCCTTTCTCACAGCATCAACTACACCCATTGAGGCTCCTTATTCCTCCCAACAGATGGGCTCTGGGTGGCTCTCTATGCAATAGTCATCTTGTCCTTTTTGTTTTCTTTCCTAAATTACAGTTTCTTCATGAACAAATAACAAAAAAATCCATTACCATTACTGAGAAAAATAATTGAGACTTTTTTGCTAAATCAAAATAACAGCAAAATAAATGCTAAGATCTACAGGGACAAAATAATTTAAAAGCACCCGTCATCCAAATGTACCCTGTTTCTGATACCTGTCAACAGTGGGTTAGACGTATGAGTCTACATATCTTCTTTCTAAAATTGCCATGTCTAAATATTTAAAGTACAGGAAAATTAATTTCTAAACTAAACGGAAAAGGAAGAGGGGCTGGAGACAATGAATGTGTTATCCCAAACTCCCTCCATTCTTTTCACTACCTAAAGTAAAAACTCAATGTGCTATTTTTATCAGTCATAACTCTCTTCTGTTCGAGATGCCATATCTACAGTGATTAATGGGTAGAGTCTAGGATTTCTAATACTGTCTACCCTGATGGCAAATTGATATAGAGTCCTCAGCAAATTCCATTTGAACTCATGATTTTCCTGTAAATGTGCCCCAGGATAGCTGCCACACTCCTAAATTCTAGGCAAAATTTATGCTCATACTTTAATATTTGATTATTGTGTAGGAGCTTAATGTAAAACTCCCAAAATGGCAATAAAACTATTACAGTTCTTTACTTCATTCCTGGCTGCTTAGTACTCTCAGCTTTACATTAGCAGCTTTTTGATAAAGATTAATTTCAACTTTTTTCTAATAGCTGTGTTAATAAAAATACTAAGAATTATTGGAGAATAGGACTATGTGGCACAATTAGCTAATATCCATTCCTTCTATTTCTTGTCAATTATGTTGAAATAAATGACAGTAAACATGAGTTTGGGGATTTTAATCTGCTTTCTAGAGCCTGGTTCAAAAAGGATAAACTTAGTATAATCAACCCTTCTCACACTGAAAACCAAGAGCCGTGGCAGTGGGCAGTGAAATGCAGACTGGAATTGGAAATAAGTTGGGGATGAGGAGTGCAAAAAGGCAGGGGCGGGGGAAAGAAGTGACAAAAAGAGAGGAGGCCAAGCCCTGTGGACTGGAGGTGGGAAAGGGGAGTGTGTGTTTGGAAAACTTCAGATGAGCAGCTGTTTGGTGATAAGGGGATCCTATCTACACTAATAAAAGAGAAACATGCAAATTGGTGTCACTCCACTACGCCCACCAGCCAATCAGTGCGACTATGCAAATTAACCCAACAAAGATGGCTGTTAATTTACATATGCAGGCGCGGAGCAAAAACTGAAGGCTCTGGCCAGAGTGAAGACTAAAGACTGAAGACTAAAGAGGCTTGGCTTCTCCGCTGCAGCCGGACCAAAGGCCTGGGTCCCGGGTGCCAAAAGAAAACCAGTGCCAGCAGTCAGGGGAAGGAAGGCCTATTGTGCAAATCTTCATGCAACGGGCTTCTAGTAATACATAAGAGTACCTCCACCTATTTTATTATGGCCACCAAGGATTTCAAGCAATTGTTTATTGTCCAACTCTCAGCTCCTGAGCACATTCGAGTTGAGGTAGGAAACTTTTCTCCCAGAGGATGATCAAAGAGCACTCACTTAGCCCCCAAAAGCCATGAAAGATCAGAGCGTGTGCTCAGTACACATCCTGGATCAAGAGCAGATTCACAGGTCATCTCTCGTTCCCAAGTATAAGACCCGGAACCTCTCCTCCAAGTTTCTTCTTTTATTCTTGAAGAAGCTTTAACCACAACCCCAAAATTCTTAGACACTCTTCATATCAAGAAGTGTGGTCTATGTCCCCTCCCCTTGAATCTGAGTGGGCTGTGTGACTGCTGCAACCCAGGCAGGACAGTGGAAGCAAGGCTGTGTGACTTCCAAGGTTGGTAGCTTCCATCTCCTTTGCCGGAATACGTCTGCATGGGGCCCTGAGCAACTCGTACAGTGTCTGATGACACTGTGGCCACCCAGAGAGTGCAAAAGCTGAGCCACATGGAGCCATTCTGGTCACCAGACGTGTGAGTGGAAGAGTCCTCCAGCCCCAGCATCCAGTCTCCCCTGGCCTTCAAGTCTTCACAGCTGGGCCAGAACCAACCCGTCCCTCTGTCCCCTCACTTATTTCTTGACCTTAGCCTCCAGCATGAGCATAACAAGATGGTTGTTCCCAGCTGCTACATTTTGAGGTAATCTGTTACACAGTAGTAGTCTCTGAAACAATCCTTTCACTCCATTCCCACCTCTGGTCTTTCTCTGTGGAAGCTCCAATCTTCTAGTGAATAGTTTCCACTTGTTTGTAGCCCAAAATGAAACTTTCTGCATAAGCAATGGCTGACAGAAGTTCAGAGGCTCCTCAGCACAGAATGTGACAATCACCCTTCTTCCAGAAAATAGTGGCTTTCTTTTATCAACCAAATAATTTCTGGAATTCTGCCTTCTCTTGAAAGTTTTCCCAGTTTAATCATAAGGAAGCTGATAGCCTGTAGTTGCCTGTCACCCATCCCCTCCACCACCACCACCATCAATAAGCACTACCGTGTATTCGTTGATCAACTAGACAGCATAAAAGATATGAGAGAAATGTGAGTCATGATGCCTCCCTTAAAAGGAATTCTAATCTTTTTTGGAAGGCAGGGCTAGATCCCCCACCAGCATTAGAGAACAAAATAATAAAGAAAGGGAGATCCATTCTTTCCACATAATAAAAATATAAGAAAGCTATTTCTGTGTTTGAAAGGTATTTCTGCTCCATGCACATCCAAGACACCAATGTAAAAAAATATTATTTCTTATATCTGAAATAAAAATATTCAATCACCTATTCATATATTCAATAACCATGTATTAAGTCCTTTATATGTACCAGGCCCTATTCTAAGCTCCAGGGAATAAGAGAGACACAGCCTATGACCTTTCAAACTTACATTCTAGTGGGGGATACACACAGCAAATGTGTAAACATTTACAAACTGCGACTTCTGCAGGAAAGGGGTATAAGGAGGATAACGCAGTATGAACAATAAGTAGGAGTGGGATGGCTACTTTGGTTAGGGTGGTCAGGGAAGACCTGGAAAATAAGGGAGGTGGTGGTATTTGAAGTAGATCCTAAAGATAAGAAGCCAGCTGGGAGAAGATATAGGGAACAGGTTTCAGGTGATGAAACAGCAGTTACAAAAGCCCCCGGCAGCAAAAATCACTTCATGCTGCAGGAACAGAAAGATGTGGCCAGAGAATTGGAAGAGAAAGGAGAAGGGTGTAGAGCTGTGAGAAGAGCTAGTACGTGTCGTGATGCCAAGCATGTAAGTGCTCTGAAAATCGTAAAATGCCTTTGTCTGGTCTCTTCATGCCTCTGAACCATAAGCTATCCAAGGGTAAAAGCAATCTAAATATCAACTATATCCTGTGCTAATAGTTTCATCATCATCATCATCATAGTGAAGTTGATAATGATTACATGCTTATTTTGGATAAATAGTTTGGAAAACATTGCTGTGCTCTTTCCTTGATTTTCAAGTAAAAACCATTCTTAGGACAGAAAGAAAAAGAAGCTGATAGTATCTGGCATTCAAAATAGGCCTCATGCAAGTCTTACTACTATACTGTCTTGAGAAAGAATTTTTAAATGCCTATATAACATTTTACAGATGTGAAGATGTGGACAGAAGAGTGTGGGCGAGCCAGAGTCTCATCCTCATCCCAGAGAATGAGAGAAGGAAAAGAGGGGAAAGAGCAAAGCGGCCAGAAGTGTTTTAGGGGTATTGTGTAGGTATAGGGGAGCCCGGGGAATGACAGATTCTGATCCTGATCCTATTTAGGGCTCCAGAAAGAGTTGACCTCTCAGGTTGCCCCATTTGGAGGCAGTTGGGCAGAGAGAGACTTTGGAATATAGCTTTTCTGAGCTCCTCTTGGTACCCAGTGGGAACCACTGTGGTAGGACTGGGGCTCAGGGATTTCAGCATTCCCTAAGGGACTGGGAATAAGAAAGTAGCTATGCAGACAGCCATTATGCCAGCCTGGTGAGAAATGAGATGGTGCCCTAGCAATGGCCGGATGTTGAGCATCCATCCAGGGACACCCAGCCTCTGTTCCTAAAATGGGACAGGGATTCAGAGTGCCCATGGTACACCAGTGAGAAGGAGATGATGCTCAGAGAGCCAGGAAGACTGCCAGAGCCTAGCCAATCCCAACAGCCTCCAGGTTTTGTTACACCAGCTCAGATCTCAGCCAAGAATGCCAGCAGCCGCAAAGCAAGTGGGAGGACAGATGAAGCAATGGACACCATGCCCAAGCCCAGTCCCTCCCCCACACACTCACACCTCGTGGGGGAGAGGAGCCTGGAAAAGCTGGGAACTCTGAGAGATCTGAAAGTCTGAGCACTTTTCCCTAGAGACAGAGCATTATGTAAAGCCAGTACATTGGGCCCTAGCTGGTTTGGCTCACTGGATAGAGCGTTGGTCTGGGGACTGAAGGGTCCCGGTCAGGGGCACATGCCCGGGTTGTGGGCTCGGTCCCCAGTGGGGGGCATGCAGGAGGCTTTCATCATTAGTGTTTCTATCTCTCTTTCTCTCTCTCCCCCTTCCTCTCTGAAATCAATAAAAATACATGTATTTTTAAAAATCAGTACATTGGACTAAGACTTAAAGCAACTTGAACATTTAATTAATTTTCCTCCTAAACAGCAAGAGTTTGCTCAGAAGGAAGATCACATTAGTTAAAAATCAACATTAAGAAAAAAATCAACATTAAGGAGCCCTATGTTCTCTACCTATCCAGATGTAGGGAGGGTGGTGAAATTTATGACTCACCACAAGTGCCTTATGAATAGCACCTCATTTAATCCTCAGGACAAGCATAAGGAATAGTCATTATGTCTCTGCTCCCCATTTTACAAAGAGGAAAGTGAGTGTCAGGCTTTAACAACCTTCCAACCCTCACACAGATCCCAAGCCTCAGAGCCACCAAAGGCTGAGTGCTTGACCACTGCAGGCACTCCCTCCCTGTCCAGGCTTCCTAGGAATATGCTGACAATAATCATCAGGAGTTTGTGTTTGTTTATTTCACAGGGCACTTACCATGGGAAAGGCACTGTTCTTACTGCTTCGCATGTAAGAACTCATGAAATCTTCCCACCAATCATATAAGGTAAGTGCTACTATCATTCCTATTTTATATGTGAGAACACTGAGCTCAGAAAGCAAAACAATTTGCCTCTGGTCAATTTTGGAGCTAATATATAGAGAAGCTGATATTTGTACCCAGGCTAGAGATCACGAGAAATGAGCTGTTAACAACTACACTGGATGAAGAGGAGGGTCAGGCAACCTTGGAAATTCTAACTTTTTCAAATCACAATAGCTTTAGGTTGTAATAAAGTCTTTAATGATGTAATGTTCATGGCTAATAAAATATATAATTTCCAGAAGTGTTCTTTTTCATTTACTGTGAAAAATCTACCTGAAAATACTTACAAAATAGGTTATGATGTTTAAAAGATAACGGGATAAAAGAGTAACTTAAGTAGAAAGAAAAGTTATTTAAGGACTATCCAGGACTTCCATATATATTTTTACCAGAGCTGTGTGAGATAACAAAAGAGGAAATGTCACATAAATGTTAGCTAATCTCATTATCATTAGCATCATCATTGTTGCAGATATTATATAAAACCAAGCCATCACAATATGGCAAAGTGATTCTTTTATATAAAAGGAATTTTTTTTCCTATGGAGGCATTCATATCTATACCAAAAGCAAGAAATTTCATATTTTAATATTATTTCTGAACATTTAAGTCCAATCCAAACAATTTAGTTCTGAAAGAGGAAAATGATAGTGTTAAAGATCAGCTCTAAATCACAGAACTAAAAACCAGGTCTAAATGAAAGAAAATGTGAGTGAAATTAACCTTAACATTAGAAATAAATTTTTCTCCCCCTTCAATAGTCTAAGAAATTACCTGAACATTTTTTACTTTCCAACATAAAAATCTCAACATAGACACAGAGTTTAATCCATACCGTTCACCCAACTTCCCAAGGAGGAACTTATAGACTATATGTAACAATGACCATGTTTATTGTCTGCCTACAGCTTCCCCAAGACAAATTATGTTAAAAGGGATTAATATTGCTCAGTGGCATGGCTCAGTGGTTGAGCATCAACCTATGAAGCAGGAGGTCACAGTTCAATTCCCAGTCAGGGAATATGCCCAGTTGCTGGCTCGGTGCTCAGTGTGAGGCGTGCGGGAGGTAGCCAATCAATGATTCTCTCTCATCACTGATCTTTCTCTCCATCTCTTTTCCTCTCTGACTTCATGAAACAGTAAAATTCTTAGAGTAACTATTTCTTTGGGGCTATTTTTATCCCAGGGAAAGAAATTGGGATAAAGCTGGCTTGCTTTTGTTTTTCTTTTGTTTTCCTTGAAGTTTTCTCCATTCATGGCTAGATCACCCTGCACAATTGGTAAGACATTAACACTATAATTAGTTATGTCTTCAAAATAACAAGAGCTCTAGCTGGCTTGGCTCAGTGGATAGAGCGTCGGCCTGCGGACCAAAGGGTCCCAGGTTCGATTCCAGTCAAGGGCACATGCCCAGGGTTGCAAGCTCGATACCCAGTAGGGGGCATGCAGGAGTCAGCCAATCAATGATTCTCTCTCATCATTGATGTTCCTATCTCTTCCTCTCTGAAATCTATAAAAATATATTTTTAAAAAATAATAAAAAAACAACAAAATAACAAGCGGAAGGTGATCTCTCCATTATTCTTACCTTGCAAGTATAGAAACAAAACAAAAAAGAAGTTAGAGGGAAAGACCGCGATGTAAGACTCTGACCCTAATCAATTATTTTGCTCCTATTAACCCACACTGCATCTCTTTTATAAGTAGATATGTTTGCACACCCACTGAAAGAGCAATCCAGGAGAGATAGAAAATCAGTCAATACTTTTCTGGAAAGCCTTACTCCATCGGGATAAGTTTGAGTGTTCTTAAACATTTAAATGTAGTGCCTGTATTTCAACTCATCTGTTCTTTTTCCTTCATTTCAAGACCACTGTCCAGGGACAATGAGTGGTTTGTATTATTTCCAGGAAAATAGAAAATTTTCCCAAACTATCCAGGATACATTTATACCCAGTTCAAACCCTGCATGTTTTGCATATTGGCCTAGGTATTTACAGCAAAGGATTTTGTCACCTGGAATTCGGTTAATGGCCCTAGCAAAGCACAATAGTCATTATATCTCCAATGATGACTGTGAGGTGCTCCAATATCTTAAGGCACACACTGAATCATTAAAAAAAACAAACAGTTTTTATGTTAAATTCCTGTGAATGATTCCGGTTATTTAAAAATATGTAACCCCCTCTATGATAACAGCTTGTTGTTTGTATATACTTATCTGTTTGCCAAAGGCTGTAGATTTCATATAGCCCTTACAGCAAATCCTGAGGTAGGTTTATCAAATGCTTTTATGGGTGAAGAAACTGAGGTAAACCTATAGATGGAGGTGTTGCTTAAGCCTTTGTGGCTATTAAGTCATGATACCAAAATGTAAACCCACTTCACTGTGTTTCCAAAACCATGCTTTTATTTATGTTTTATGTTTTTTATTGATTTTAGAGAGAGAGATGGGAGAGGGAGAGGGAGGGGGAGAGGAAAAGGGAGAGAGGGAAAAAGAGAGGGATAGAGATAGAGAGAGGGATAGAGATAGAGAGAGGGATAGAGATAGAGATATAGAGATGGAGATAGAGATAGAGATAGAGATAGAGATAGAGATAGAGATAGAGATAGAGATAGAGATAGATAGAGATAGATAGAGATAGAGATAGATAGAGATAGATAGAGATAGAGATAGAGATAGAGATAGAGATAGAGATAGAGATAGAGATAGAAACATTGATAGGTCCATGTGCCCTAACTGGGATCAAACCCACAAACTGGGTATAGGTATGTATAGATATAGGTATAGGTATAGGTATAGGTATAGGATTCCTGACTTGGAATCCAACCCATGATCCTTTGTTGTGAGCCACACTGGCCAGAGCCCAAAACCATACTTTTTAACTATGATATTATACAGCTTCAGGTATGAAATGCATATATAATTTATCTAACCAATTGATTTAATAAAGGCAATCACCTCTTCCCCTGGCAGCTGAGTTCACAAGCACATAATTTTCATGCTGTCACCAGCTTTATTTACTCCTGGACATACCTCCCGACTGTATTCCTAATGACTGGTATAGCCTTATTTTATTACATCACTGATTCAAAAACCCTCAGGATTTTTAGACCACAATATACTATATTATGTGATTGGACCCACAGGCAGAATAAGTTCAAACATCAGATCTATTTTCATTTAAATCCATTTTTCTTCCAACTTTGAGGTGAAAGTATCATTGCATTCATATTGCTCTGAGTTTTATATTGGCCCGAAGGTACAGATACCAGCGCCTTTCATTTTCTGAAGATGAGAGTAATTACACAAGCAAGAAAGGGGAAACAAGGAAATAACTTGAGAGACAGGAAGACTACACAGAATCAGGCACACAGTGGTACACATTTGGTAAAAAGGACAAAACACACATTTTATATTTTGCATAAAGCCTAATCAGTTCTCCTACCTGCCTAAAACCAGACTCCAAATGAGCCAACAGCTTATTCTTGTAAAACTCAGAAAGCCAAGGATATGAGAGAATTTAGGGATGGTTTAATTTTTTATATTTGAAAAACAGCTGAGGAACTTCAACTGGGTACAAATACCAAAAGGCCTTATGTTGGATTGTTTCATCCCTGCATTAGGTCCCAACGTAACAAATGACCCTCATGCAACTACCCTTCGGAAGGCTGAAACACAACCAGCCCATTATAAGCATCTCCTAATTCACAGACAAATTCTAGATTTTTCTAGCTGTTTTGTTGGAGGCAAGGTTTATTTTGTCATTCTTGTTTTACACAGTTCTAGAGAAAAATTGAACCACAACCTTTGTTTTATAATTTACTTCACTGATTTCATGTACTTTTGTTTATTCTACCAAGTTTCTTGACAATTACAATATCTCCCCTTTGGAACTGAAGGAGAAGGGGTTGTGTCCACAGCACATTCCTCGTTGACGGCCCCTGCCTATCGCACCACTAAAACCCGCTTTAATCTCCTTAAAGAGACATTCCAAGCCGAAGCTTCAGCATACTGAGCAGCCCCTGGCTCTCTTCTCCACAGCAATTGTGTGTCATTTATGGCATATTGTTTATCAGTTGCTTTTATAATCCTTACATAGTTCTTGTCTGTTAATCTGTCTCCCTAGATAAAGGATAGAAATAACAGTCATAAAAACAAAATTTGATTTCATTGAGTGTTTTTATGGATCTGAACTTCCACACATTTGAAATAGATGTTGCCCATCCAGAGAAAAGGCCTCTTCAAAAAGAAAATGTATACACAAAGACAGACAACCATAGCCTGGACTTATTATAAAATCTCTCCCTGGAATAATCTGGTACATATTTAAGTTAAAGGTCAGTGAAGGAATTGCTGAGGGAGAGAGGGAGAGGGAGAGGGAGAGGGAGAGGGAGAAGGAGAGAGAGAGAGAGAGAGAGAGAGAGAGAGAGAGAGAGAGAGAGAGAGAGAGAAAGAAGAAGAAGAAGAAGAAGGAGGAGGAGGAGGAGGAGGAGGAGGAGGAGGAGGAGGAGGAGGAGGAGGAAGAAGGAGAAGAAGAAGTTCTCTAAGAACCCATTTCTGTTATTACAAACAAACCTGTAAAGCAGTCACTGGTCATTCAAAGCTCCAAACAGCCAGTATCAACCAATCCTAACCATTTTAAAGCTCTGCTTTTAAGTGTTATAAATACTGACAATCAGGAATAACTAAGCGGTGCTTCTTATGAGGAGCTACTTACAATCTAACTAGAGGCCCAGTGCAGCCTGGCCTGTGCCCTCTCGCAATCTGGACCCTCAGGGGATGTCACGCTGCGGGGATCAGGCCCAAACAGGTAGTCTGACATCCCCCAAGGGATGTAGCAGTGTGTGAAGTGGCAGGCAGGCAGGCAAGAACCTGAGCCCAAGCCTGGCCTGGGCGCCGCTCCCACTCAATCCATCCTGCTGCATCTCCTGCCGCAGGGGGAGTGTCCGTGGGAGAGGCTCACATAGCAGCAGCTGTGCTCACCAGCCCTGAGCTCAGCATCTGGCGCCCATTGGTCAGCTGTGCAGCACTCCAGCTCTGGGAGCACACAGACCACCAGGGGCAGCTCCTGCATTGAGAGTCTTCCCCCTAGTGGTCAGTGTGCATCATAGCGACTGGTCGACCAGTCGTTTGGTTGTTCGGTCGCTTAGGGTTTTATATATAGACTAGAGGCCCGGTGCATAAAATTCGTGCACTGGAGGGGAGTGTCCCTCAGCCCAGCCTACACCCTCTCCAATCTGGGACCCCTTGGGGGATGTCTGACTGCTGGTTTAGGCCCGATCCCTATAGTGATCCCTATAGGATCGGGCCTAAACCGGCAGTCGGACATCCCTCTCACAATCCGGGACTCCTGGCTCCCAACTGCTCACCTGCCTGCCTGCCTGATTGCCCCTAACCTCTTCTGCCTACAAGCCTGATTACCCTCTAACCACTCCCCTACCAGCCTGGTCGCCCCCAACTTCCCTCTCCTGCTGGCCCAGTTGCCCCAACTGCCTTCCCCTGCCAGCCATCTTGTGGTGGCCACATGGGGGCGGCCATCTTTGACCACATGGGGGTGACCATCTTGTGCGAGTGTGTGATGGTCAATTTGCATATTACCTCTTTATTATATAGGATTACATTAAATCCAAGTCAGGAGTCAGTCCAGTGACAGCCTGCACTCACCCGGCTGGAATCATAATATTCCCACACCTCAATGGACCCACCCCAAACCAAGGTGCCTGAGTGCCTCTGGCTCACATGTTTCAAAACCCCTCTTTGGTTAAGATGCAAGAAGAAGGAAAAGGAAGTTTGGATCTTAGTTAGGATAGTCATTTGGTCTCAGGCAGACCCATATCCAGCCAATCTGCCTCAACTTCAAATCCTGTTCTCTGAACCATTGCACTCCTTGAGAGCAAAAACCAGACTTCTTAATTTTTTTATCTTGTTTTTAGTTCCCCCAACACAGCTCTAAGCCTAGACCTTAGTAAATACCAGTGGTGTGAGTTAATGCATTCTCCAAAGTAACACTCTTCTTTCACAGTGGAAAAATCAGCTATATTTGCAAGATCTTTTTAAGTCATTCAGTTCCAGTCTTGCACAATAACCTTGTACAATACTTAGTAAGAACATTTGATAGGAAGATACAGAGTCAAAAACAGTGGGCAACATGAGGAGAGGGGGCAAGCTTTGAAACATAAAAGAGAAAAAAAATTTATTTACTTTATTTATTTATTTTGTTAATCCTCACCCAAGGATATTTTTCCATTGATTTTTAGAGAGAGTAGAAAGGAGGGGTAGAGACAGAGAAAGAGAAACATCAATGTGAGAGAGACACATCGATTGGTTGCCTCCACAGGTGAAGACTGATTGAGTCTGCAACCAAGATATGTGCCCTTGACCAGAATTGAATGCAGGACCCTTCAGTCCACGGGCCAATGCTCTATCCACGGAGCCAAACCAGGTGGGGCAAAGAAAAACATTTTAGAAAGCAGTTACCAAGAAATAAATTATTTTTAATGGGTTCTTTTCAGTGGTCATTCCTTGCATATATTACATTACAACTTAGTGATGAGATTACACAGCACTGAAATACTAATAGATATAGGGAAAGACAAACAAATGAGAAATTTCCTTATCTATGATACTTAAATGGATAGGATTTAAGGTGAATGCAAGAGGGGGAAATGTCCTACTGTCAGCATTTAATTATAGAAAATAAAAATAAATGTGAATATTAAAGATCAATACTTTCATATTTCATAGCAATGAATTCATAATTTGCTTTTCAGCACACTGCAAAGAGATAAGAACCTGAAAATTCAGAGACTTCTGATTACCTAGACACAACGTTATATTCCAGGAAGTACAGAAACTCTAACATAGTCACGGTTTCCACATAAAGAAATTGACTTAGAATGTTCAGTGGATAGTTAAACCTTATATCAGACACCTTTAGCTTTTCAAACTCAGGAAAACAAGTGTGGTAAAGGGGAGAAAACAAGCTAGAAATCTTCAAGGACATGATTCCATAAAGAATTAATAATGTTAGACTGTGCATTTGAAAGACACAATCAAGTTCAGAATGAGAAGCAGGCGATCATATGCTCTACCATATTTATAAAGCACACAAAAAGGAGAATTTGTAAAAATGACTGACCAAAACAGAAATAAAATTACACTTTCAAAATGGAAATAATTAGCTAGTATGTGATCTGGAATATTAGAAAATGAACCCCAGCAGCAGCAACAATGATAGTAATAACAACAATACCACCTCTAATTTGTATAAATCATTGCAGCTCATCTCAGGTTATAACAAGAAACTTGTAAGTTAATCAGGGAAAGTTTATCAACTGATTTACTCAGAATGGAATGTAAGAGTAAAAAGCGTGAGCCAGTTTTGTAGCTGTACCATAGAAAAATGAGTACTTGGAGGCACAACAAAAATGTCAGCATCCCTTAGGTACAGAGTTTGTGGGACTATAGCCACTGTGGAGGGAAATTTGGTAATTCTTAACTAAATAACAAGTGCACAGTCCTTTTGAGGTAGCAACTGTACTTTTATGAATTTATCCTATAGATATAGAGAAATGTATCAAATGGTATGTTCAAGATAGTATATGGAACATTGTTTATAATAACCAAAAAACTATAAAGAAGACAAAAATAAATGGAAAGATATTCTGTGTTCATGGACTGGAAGGATCAACATAGTTAAAATGGCCATATTATTCAAAGGAAAGTAAAAGCAAAAATAAATTAGTGGGACTCTATCAAACTAAAACGCTTCTGCACAGCAAAAGAAACCATCAACAAAACACAAAGGCAACCAACTGAATGGGAGAAGATATTTTCAAACAACACCTCTGATAAGGAGTTACTATCCAAAATATATATTTTAAAAACTCATACAACTCAACAAACAAACAAATAAATTCTTCAATTTAAAAATGGGCAGAGGACATTGAACAGACACTTCCCCCAAGTAAACATACAAATAGCCAATAGATATATAAAAAGATGCTCAACTTCACTAGCTATTAGGGAAATGCAAAATCAAAACTACAATGAGATACCACCTCACACCTGTTAGGATGCTATTAGCAGCAAGAATAGTAGTAATAACAAATGTTCAAGCGATTGAGGAGAAAAAAGAACCCTCATTCACTGCTGGTGGGAATGTAAATTGGTACAGCCACTATAGAAAACAATATAGAGGTTCCTCAAAAATTAAGAATAGAGTTACCATATGACCCAGCAACCCCTCTTGGGTATCTACCTGAAAATTTTGAAAACATTTATTCATAAAGATATATGGGTCTTTATGTTCATTGCTGCATTATTCATGGTGGCCAAGACATGGAAACAATGAAAGTGTCCTTCCATGGATGACTGAATAAAGACGATATGGTACATATATAAAATGGAATACTACTCAGCCATAAGAAAACATGAAATACTGCCATTTGTGACAACGTGGATGGATTTTTGAATATCATGCTAAGTAAAACAAGTCAGACAGAAAGGTCAAGAACCATATGATTTCACTCAGATGTATAATATAAAACTGAAAGCAACAAATGAACAAACAAGCGAAAACTCATTGACACAGACAAGAGAGGGAGAGGGGGATGGGGGTAGTAAAGGGTAAAGGGCATCATAGATGGTGATGGAAGGAGATTTTACTTTGGGTGATGAACACACAATACAATAAAAAGATGATGTATTATAGAATTTTCTACTTGAAAACTATATAATTTTATTAGCCAATGTCACCCAATAAGATAGCTCATGGAGCATTATTTATAAAAACCAAAAAGTATAATCACAAACAGGAATATGGTGAGATAATTTTTGGTGTATTTATACAAATGAATAACATGAAGACACAAAAGAGAAAGGAAAAATTATATATTAATATGTATAGTGTTCACAATATTTCATTAAGCAGGAAAAAATAAGGTACAGAAAGGTATATATCAAACTATTATTTATGTGAAAATAAAATCTATATGTATAAAAGCCTAAGCAACCAAACAACCGGTCAACCAGTCACTATGATGTGCACTGACCACCAGGGTACAGACACTCAACACACAGGATTAGGCTCCCTCCTGTCTGGATGAGGCCTGCAGGGATAGGCTTCCTCCTGTCTGGATTGGGCCTGTGGGGTTTGGGCTGAAACCAGCTATCTGACATCCCCCGAGGGGTCCCGGATTGCGAGATGGCGCAGGCCAGGCCCAAGGACCTCACTGGTGCACGAATCCGTGCACTCGGCCTCTAGTTAAATATAATCTTATGTATATATAGTCTTTCACTCTTATTTTTCCTCAGAAAGATATCATATCTCTGAAAGAGTACAAAAGAAACTAGTCATGTCTTTCAACTCTGAGGAAGGAAACTCACTTAAGTTAAAAGGGAAATTTTTCAGTCTAAAGCCTTTTGTAGCTTTTGAATTTTGTCCATGTGAATGTATTATTCTCTGATAGAAAATAACATAATTAAAATTACAAAAAATGTTTTAAAGATAGGCAGTATGCAGTCTAAGTTACAAACAATTGTAAATCAAACTGACACCCTGTGTATTTCTGCTTCCAGCTATTACAGAATAACTGATAACAGATTAGCCCTCTAACAGAAAACACTTCTAAAATTGGATAAAATGCATGAGAAAACTGTTGGCAGTCCAGGACTGCAATTCCTGAGAAAAGGCAACTCACAAGGTAAAACCCATGATTGTCCACCTCTCTGATTAAGGATCTTTTCCTGAATATGATTCCAAGAGCTGGAATCAAGCAGAGCATGGCAGTCATGTTGAGCTGAGGGGGTAGAGATCAGGTTTTAGGGCAAGGGAAGTGGCTTGTATCTATAAGGCAGGACCCTAAGAGGGAAGATTCCCAAAAGTCTAAGTGGGAGTTCTCCATAAGTCTGTGACTGTGATCTGAGCCATACCTTTGTACAACAAGATCATCTGAGACTACCAGATGACAAATGTTATGGGGTTGAAAAAATTAGCAATTTTTCAATCTCACTCTCCTTTTTACCCAAAATTTCTCTGATTTTTTTGCCCAAGTACCCACTGCTAGTATAAGAGCAATGATAAAATATAGACTAAGTAGAGTAGTTTGAAAAAAAGCTAGGGTGATCAGCTCTGCAGTAGGAGATCAGGCAAGATTTTGCAAAGGAGAAGGCCTTTGATCATTTCTTGAGGGACGATGAGGTATGTGCTGGAAGTCAAGTAGTGCTGGAGAAAAACAGTGTGGACATCACTGAAGTTCAGGCCTTAAGAGAACAGGCACTATCATCAACAAATACTTCATTAACATCTCTAGCAACCACCTCAGACACAGGAAGTTACTGCATTCTACAAGTAAAGGCCTGTCCTAAAGTAAGTCCTAGGACCCTAACAAAGTTTAAAATAAAGCCTATCCTCAAGGAAGCAGCCTCTCTTGGACATTAAATTCTACCAAGTTGAAAAAATTTAAAGTACCTTGGACTACTCAGAGATTTTGCACTAATAAAGCATAAAACCATGTTAAAAGTAATCAACCAATAATTCAACAGAACCCTATATAATAAAAGCCTAATATGCTAAGTGTCCAGTCAACTGGTCGGCTGTTCAACCAATCAAAGTGTAATATGCTAATGCTATGCTAAGGCTGCTCAACTGCTCGCTATGACATGCACTGACCACCAGGGTGCAGATGCTCTGACTGGTAGGTTAGCTTGCTGCTGGGGTCCGGCTAATCAGGACTGAGTGAGACAGGCCAGACATGCCCTGGAGCTCCCCACTGTTCCTCCCCAGCTGGCCAACCTCCCGCATCCCTTTCTGGCCCCAATCATGCACTGGTGGGCACCCTTGGCCTGGCCTGCACCCTCTCGCAATCTGGGACCCCTCAGGGGATGTCAGAGAGCCAGTTTCGGCCCGATCCCACAGGCCAGGCCAAAGGACCCCACTGGTGCACGAATCCGTGCACTGGGTCTCTAGTGCAAAAATATAATCAACATTCTTCAGGAGAAGATAACAGAATCCAGATACTTTACAACATAATATTCAAAATTTCCAGTAGTTAATAAAAAATCACTAGACGAACAAATAAATAGGCAAATGTGATATATAGGCAAGCAACAAACTGTGTATAGATGGTATATGCCTCAACGTAATGAAGGCCACATATGACAAGCCCACAACTAACATTATATTCAATAATAAAACACTGAAAGCTTTTTCTCTAAAATCAGGAACAAGACAAGGATGTCCACTCTTGCCAGTTTTATTCAAAATAATACTAAAAGTCCTAACCAGAACAATTGGGGATTGGGGGGGGGGGGGGGGAAGACATCCAAATCAGAAAGGAAAATGTAAAATTGTCTCTACTTACAGAAACAGTATCCTATATAATAAAGAGGTAATATGCAAATTGACTGTCACACCCTCACAAAAGATGGCCGCCCCATGTGAGCACAAGATGGCCACCCCCATGTGATCAAAAGATGGCCGCCACAAGATGGCCAGCAGGGAGGGCAGTTAGGGGTGACTGGACCAGCAAGGGAGGCCAGTTCGGGGCAACTGGGCCAGCAAAGGAGGGCAGTTGGGGGCAACCAGGCCTGCAGGGGAGGGCAGTTGGGAGTGACCGAGCCTGCAGGGGAGGAAGGGCAGTTGGGGGGGGGACCAGGCCTGCAGGGGATGGCAGTTAGGAGCTACCAGGCTGGCAGGGGAGGGTAGTGAGGGGCGACCGGGCCAGCAGGGGAGGGCAGTTGGGGGTGATCAGGACAGCAAGGGAGCAGTTAGTCATTGATCAGGCTGGCAGGGGAGTGGTTAGGGGGTGATCAGGCTGGTAGGCAGAAGCAGTTAGGGGCAATAAGGCAGGCGAGCGGTTGGGAGCCAGCCGTCCTGGATTGTGAGAGGGATGTCTGACTGCCGGTTTAGGCCCAATCCTACATGGGGCCTAAACCAGCAGTCGGACATCCCCTGAGGGGTCCCAGATTGGAGAGGGTGCAGGCTGGGCTGAGGGACACCCCCCCCCCCAGTGCACGAATTTCGTGCACCAGGCCTCTAGTATTATATATAGGAAACCCGGAAGATTCTACCACAAAACTTGTAGACCTAATAAGTAATTTCAGTAAAATTTCAGGATACAAAATTAATATACAAGAATCAGCTGTGTTCCTATACACTATCAAAAAGAGAAATTAATGCCTGGCCATGGTGGCCCAGTAGTTGAGCATCAACCTATGAACCAGGAGGTCACAGTTCCATTCCCATGCAGGGTATATGCCCAGGTTGGGGGCTTGATCCCTGATCATACAAGAGGCAGCCAATCAATGATTCTATCTCATAATTGATGTTTCTATCTCTCTCTCCCTCTCCCTCCCTCTCTCAAATCAATAAAAAATATATATTTTTAAAAGAATACTTAAGAATAAAGTTAACCAAGGAGGTGAAAGATCTATACACTGAAAACTATAAGACACTGATGAAAGAAATTGAAGAAGACACAAATAAATGGAAAGATATTCTGTGCTCATGGATTTGAAGAATTATCATTGTCAAAATGTTTATACTATCCAAAGCAATAAACAGATTAAATGCAATCCCTATCAAAATTTCAATGGCATTTCAATGATAAAATTGGTATGGAACCATAAAAGCACCTGAATATCCACAGCAATCCTGAGAAAGAAGAACAAAGCTGGAGGCATCTCACTTCCTTATTTCAAACTATATTACAAAGCTATTGTATTCGAAACAGTATGATACTCACACAGAAAAACAGACACATAGGCCAGTGGAATAGAATCAAGAACCCAGAAATAAACCCATACATATGTAGTCAGTTAATTTTCAATAAAGGAGCCAAAAATAGACAATGAGAAAAGAATAGTTTCTTCAATAAATGGTGTTAAGAAAACTGGACGAGCCTGGTTGGCAGTGGCTCAGTTGGTTCTCTCTGCTGTCACTCACTAACTTGCTCTACTTTTTACCCAAAATCTCTCTGATTTTTTTCCTGAGAACCCACTGGTAGTATAAGAGCAATGATAAAATATAGACTAAGTAGAGTAGTTTGAAAAAAAGGAAAGGGTGATCAGCTCTGCAGTAGGAGATCAGGCCAGGTTTTGCAAAGGAGAAGACCTTTGATCATTTCTTGAGGGACAAGCAGTAATTTTCCAGCTGAGTGAGGTATGTGGGAGAGAGCACTTTGGCAGAAGGAATACCCTGTACAAAGGCACTGAGGCATGAATCAGCAGACTGTTTGGCAAACTGCCAGCAGCAGGAATGATGTAGGAGAGTGATAAGGGAGGTAAGCAAAGTCCCCCGTGGAGAGCCTGCTCCTTCTGAGCCATGCTGAGGAATTGGACTACCTCCCTTCAGCCTGATGGTTACTAATGCCTTGGGGTCATGGCTCTTTAAAATCTAGTCAAAAGTATGAACCCTCTTCTTAGGAAAAAGATAACTGAAAGCACATTCACCAAAATAGTACATACAGTGTCCATCAACACTCCAAAGTCCAGAAATTGCTTGGACTTCAGGTTAACATCCTGCTATAGTCAACACGCCCATTTTTAGTTTTTAAAATATGGCTAGAAGTATACACAATAAGCAGAGGAGCAATCTGATCCAATTTGTGTTTTAGAACAATAGCCAATTCTGTTGGGAACAGATCAGAAACAGGTGAGGCCAATGGCAGACTGAGCAATTAAGACACCATGACAACCATCTGGTCAGGAGATGATAAAAGAAATTTCCAAAACTTTTTAAAAAAAGATAAAAGTGATTCAAGCTCTCTGATATTTAAATGTACTATAATAGTTAAATAATGTGATGCTGATTTTTAAAAAAGGTAGAGAAATCAATAAAAAAGATAAAAAATCTAGATATAAAATTTTGTGTTATGTTTCTTCAAGGTAAAACTCAAAAGGGAAAGGACATTTATTCAATAAATTGTCAGAACAAGTGAAAAACTATTTGGGAAAAAATATAAAGTTAAATTCTCACATTCCTATATAACAAAATTAATTCCAAATGGATTAAGATTTAAATGTAAAATAAGAAACCATGAAAGTATTGGAAGAAAATGTAGGAAAAGTGTGTGTAATCTTGGAATGGGAATTCCTTTCTAAATACAACACCAAAAACAGAAATGTTAAAAGGAAAGCATGTAAAGACTCAACCACACGCACAAAAAATTCTCATGTAAAAATATTCCAAAGGAAAAAAGTCAAAAGGTGGTTAAGAAACTGGGGAAAATATTTACATTAGAAACTCCATGGACAAGTAGAATACTATCTGTACTATTTAAAGAATTTCAATAAAATTAATTGGAAAATCATCATCCCAAAAGAAAAGTAAGCAAGGAACTAACAGCCAATTTACAAAGGAAAAATGTCAAGCCTGCTAGTATTTGAAGAAGTACAAATAAATCTCAGTGTGATACCATTTCCCCCATATCAGATTGGCAACATTATTTTAAAACAATACTAGTTAAGTGCCTGGCTGGTTTGGCTCACTGGATAGAGCATCAGCCTGGGGACTGGAAGGTCCCAGGTTTGATTCCGGTCAAGGGCATGTACCTTGGTTGCGGGCACACCCCCAGTAGGGGATGTGCAGGAGGCAGCTGGTCGATGCTTCCCTCTCATCGATGTTTCTAACTCTCTATCCCTCTCCCTTCCTCTCTGTAAAAAATCAATCAAATATATTTTTAAAAAAAACAATACTAGTTAAGATATGGGAAAGCATCCTCTCTTATGTACTGCTGTAGGAAAATAAATTAAAGGGAAAAAACTTTCTGGAGGGCAATTAGACAACAGAATTATATATTTATAAAGATACTAGAGGCCAAATGCACGAAAATACGTGCAAGAGTTGGCCTTCCTTCCCCCAGCTGCCATCACCTGCTTCCCTCTGGCACCCAGGACCTGGGCTGCTTCCCTTCTCCAGCCACCCACAGGCACCTGGGACCAGGCTGGCTTCCCTCCAGCCCCGGCTTTGTCAGGAAGGACATCTGGAATGACGTCCAGAAGATGTCCGGTCTAATTAGCATATTACCCTTTTATTATTATAGATATACTCTTTAGTCTACCAGCTTTCTTTCTAGAAGTGTATCCTGGAAAAAAACTCCTATTTTGCTTCAATTAAATACATAACAATTTTTAAATATATTTTATTGATTTTTTACAGAGAGGAAGGGAGAGGGATAGTTAGAAACATCGATGAGAGAGAAACATCGATCAGCTGCCTCCTGCACACTCCCCACGGGGGATGTGCCCGCAAGCAAGGTACATGCCCTTGACCGGAATCGAACCTGGGACCCTTGAGTCCGCAGGCTGACACTCTATCCGCTGAGCCAAACCAGTTAGGGCCATAACAATTTTTATAGTAGGAAAATTTTTAATTTAATTGGATAAGTGAATACTATCTAACTATAACAAATTACCTACATATAAAAATTATGCTATAAATAGTTAGAGCAGCGGTTCTCAACCTATGGGTCGCGACCCCTTTGGGGGTCGAACGACCCTTTCACAGGGGTCGCCTAAGACCACCAGAAAACACACATATAATTACATATTGTTTTTGTGATTAATCACTATGCTTTAATTATGTTCAGTTTGTAACAATGAAAATACATCCTGCATATCAGATATTTACATTACGATTCATAACAGTAGCAAAATTACAGTTATGAAGTAGCAATGAAAATAATTTTATGGTAGGGGGTCACCACAACATGAGGAACTGTATTAAAGGGTCGCGGCATTAGGAAGGTTGAGAACCACTGAGTTAGAGGCATGAATAGATGTTGGTAACATCTTGTTAAATGGAACAAAGAGAAACAGGTTATAAAACCATATTATCCTATACCAGCCTGGTCCAACCCTGTTAGCATGCCATGGTATCATTTGTAAGTAAGAGAATACAGATTCATTGAGATATTAATTTAAAACAGTGATTTTCAACCGGTGTGCCACAGCTGCCACAAGAGGGATACTGATGTGCCACAAGAAATTTTAAAACATGCAATACCTAACTATTTAGTCAGGGGCACTTACTTTTTTCTCTTAGATTATCAGATAAAAAAATAACAATAGTCAACGCAGCAATAACCATTCGCTATGAATGGATCAAAATTATAAGTTTTTGCCCTAGCTGGTTTGGCTCAGTGGATAGAGCGTTGGCCTGCAGACTGAAGGGTCCCGGGTTCCATTCTGGCCAAGGGCACATGCCCAGGTTGGGGGATTCATCGGCTGCAGGAGGCAGCTGATCAATGATTCTCTCTCATCATTGATGTTTCTGTCTCTCTCTCCCTTCTCTTTTCCTCTCTGAAATCAATAAAGATATATATATTTTTTTAATACAAAATTATACCTTTTTTTGTCAGATTGGCAAAAAATAGCACATTTTTATTTTTGGTGTGCCGCAGAATTTTAGTAATTAGTTTATGTATGTTATGAGATAAAAAAGGTTGACAATTACTAATTTAAAGTACAACTGAGTTGATTGATTCCACACATGATAGCCATAGCAGCATCAGCAGCAGAATAACAATAGAAACAATACATGACACAAAGCAAATGGCAGGCTGACTCACAGTTAACATGTCAGTAACAGAATTTGGTGGGGAGCCAGGTTTCTATATCCACTTTGTTGGTGTGATACCTCTGGCGTAGCATGATGGACCTTATTATGTCTACTCTCCCTCTCCATCCTATCCCCTCTCTTTGGCAAATTTTGGCCCAGAAATTAGAGGGATGAACACAAGAAAACTACATGCATATGGACATGGGAACTATGAAGGGACAGAAAAGAGGTTTGGGGATGCTGCTGCCTCCCCTGGGTGCCTCAGCAAGTCCTCAGCAAGGAGTGGCACAGATTGACCTGAGCTGGAAAACACTGCCCCAGATTGGTGGGCTGACAGCTATGTGGTGATGGCCCTGGTACAACTTAGCACAGCAGTGGTTACAGGCCATGCTGTGACCTCCTGCTCACTAACATGTGCTGATTTCTAAGTATCCCAGTTTGTATGAAGCAGGGCAGGTGGCATGTTCTCATTCACTTCTGTGCTGGGGTCCAATCCCAGCGGGTCCAGGGGTCCCCAAAGGTGTGGACGGAGTCGGCGAAGAAGGAATGACATGAAGACAGCCTTCAGTTGATCAGCAGCCTAGTCAGGACCTCTAGCCAGGATCTCCAGCCAAAGTTCTGGTCGGAGTTCTGGTTAGGAACTGATCAGGATCTGATGATTATTGTCTTGTTACATCCGTATTTATACCAGCCGATTTTAATCCTGTCAACTTCTTTTACAAAGGTTAGGGCGTTTCTTATCTCCATTCCAGGGAGTAAAGATTATGTAGCTTAACTACCCGCCTGTCACTTAATTAAGGGGTTGTATCCCCTCCCTAACCTCAGGGAAAAATCCCCACCTGGGGAAACAACCTTTCTCGGAGAGGTGACCTTGGTTAAAACACATGGCGCTAAAGAGAGCAAACATATTAAGAACAATATGCTATATATGCCAGGTCCCTTGAAACATATGCTGTGCAGATGTTTCTTTCCTGCAGCGACTGTGTCAAGCAGCAAGGATGGACCGGCTCCCGGCACTTCTGTTAAAATGCTTTTATTTCAAAAGGGCCATACAGGGCCCCTGAAAATCGACAAATACCATACAGATCAGTTTACCAAGCAATAAAACCATAGGTCAGTGGTTCTCAACCTGTGGGTTGCGACCCCTTTGGCAGTTGAACGACCCTTTCACAGGGGTCGCCTAAGACCATCCTGCATATCAGATATTTACATTATGATTCATAACAGTAGCAACATTACAGTTATGAAGTAGCAACAAAAATAATTTTATGACTGCCATAGGTACTTTAGAATAGCCTCTCTATCAACCTGTATTTCATTTTGAGATATGTCAGCACCATCATTACAACCACTAATACCTGTATTTCATTTTGAGATATGTCAGCACGGTCATTACCACCACTAATATCCTATCTAATAAAAAGGGAATATGCAAATTGATCATCACACCATCACAAAGATGGCAGCACCCACAGTGGAGGCCAAGTTTCCGTAATGAGCCTTAATGAGCAATCAGCAGGGACCTGAGGCTGCGTGGAGCTGGGCCAGGCCGGGGGACCTCAGGCCATTGCCCCCCCTGCCCCCTGGTGCCAGGCCAGGGCTTGACGGGGGACCTGAGGCTGCGCCCCTCCGCTGGCAGGGCTTGACAAGGGTGGGGCCAGCCAGGTCTGGATCTCACCCAATGGGGGTAGGGCCAGCTGGGGCTGGGTCTCGTGCAATTTTGAGGCACTGTGGGTGAGCGGGGACTTGACTCTGGGTCCCGCAGCGTGCCCCAGACTCTGACAGGGGGAAGATTTTCATATACATTTTACTAATGTTTTTTCAACTTTGACACTTCTATTATAGAGAAAGGGCAAATAGCAATATTAAAATATTTCCTCTAATCAATCCCCTTTTAATGTGTATGAATTTCATGCACCAGGCCACTAGTTTAAGCATAACTTGCAATGGATAAAGCCTATTTCTACTTAGTTCTCATTTGCAGGCTTATCTTTATAATTGCTAATTCCTTGGCTTCTGATTCCCTCCTTCCAAAACTACAGACACAAGGTTCATCAGAAGACCTTGCTCTCTGCTGAAACAATTGAATATGAAGTGGAAAAAATAAATAGCTTTTAAAATGGGGGTGAGGAGAGAGAGAAAACAAACACCCACACAAGTGAGTACGTGTTTAACAAGGATAGTTATCTCAAAGGTCACAGATTGGCAGAGGAAATATGCTATTTACCAATGGCAGGAAGGAGAAAATCCCAAAGACACATAAAACTCACTCTAAATATTTGCCATTCTGTTTTATTTAAGACCAGGGTACATTAGCAGGGGAGAGCTGAGTACATACTGAGGACACCAAGCTGCAGGTCCGGTTCCCTTAGCAGCAAGAAGTTGCTCTCACCAGTTCCTGACTGATTTCAGCATAAATACTGTTTTATCTTTGGGGATAACTTCAGAGGATTTCTATTTTACTGTCAATAGTTCTTTAGGGATATAATTTTTAAATTTATCTTATTACAGTGGGGCCTTGACTTACGAGTTTAATTCGTTCGGAGACCGAGCTCGTTAAGGAGCTCGTTAACTCAAATTACTCTGTCAACTCAATGCAAAAAATTGGCCGAGAGACGGCTGGTATCTCAAAAAACTCGTTAGTTGGGACACTCCTAAGTCAAGACCCCACTGTATATTTATTTATAGTATATTCCAGCTCAATTACTTTGATTGATTTAGCTCATAATTTTGCTTATGACCATTTCTTGGGAATCTCATAAAATTTGCTGGGATTTATTTTGTTGACATTCACAAGCATTCCAAAAAGTATAAAGTAACAAATGATATTTTGTTAAGAGAAAATGAAGTTATTAGTCATTTGGGAAAATTTGCATTGATCAAAAAAGGTGCCCTCCCCATAAATTAAATTATATGTGACTTTCTTTATATTTGGAAATTCTAAGATTGATTATTTAAAAGCAAAATCATGTATTTACCAGAATAACTCCGAACAAAACCATGGTGTTATAAGACCTGGCAGCATTTCTTAAAACAGGGTGCTATTAGTTCATAAATTTAATGCAGGCACACTGATGTCTGCCCCACACATAACATAAAGCCTTTTGCTTCAGAAAAACCTTCAGTCGTTTTTTGAACATAAACACTACTTGATAATCACAACAGGAGGAGGTTTAGGCTGTGCGAAGGGTTTTCCATTTCTCATACATCCAGCAGACAAAGACGTACACTTTCATTCTGAAGACGCTCATTCGGTTTCCCCCACATCTCATCAACAAACCTACGCTTCACTCCTGAAATTCCTTTTCTGACTTACCTTGTGCAAAAAATCTGGAACAGGAGAGTTGCTGCAGTGGAGCCCGCATGAGAATGTGGCCAAGGAAAATGAAATCTCAATTCCTACCAATGATATAAATCTCTGATATTCGATAGCAGGAAAAGGAGGGGAACTAACATCCATCTAATCTCAGTGCTTTCATAGCAGATTTTTAAAAATATAAATGAAGAGCTATTTGTTTTTTTCCTTTTAAATGTGTTTTTATTGATTTGAGAGAGAGAAAGAGAGAGAGAGAAACATCACTAGTCTGCCTCCTGCACACACCCTGACCAGGGATTGAACCAGCAACCTTTCGGTGCATAGGATGATACTCAGCCAACTGAGCCACATCAGCCAGGGCTTATAGCAGATATTTTAATGAAAACAATTCAAGCTCCTGACTCAACAGAGGAAAGTTTTGCATAATGTTTAGTTTCTTATGCCTCCAAAATGTACCTGATATTTATTTATGATCCAGATATATTAAGCCTGAAACAGAAAAGTGCCTAAAATTTTTTAAAGCCTACATAAAACTGCCTGAATAACTATTAGCCAATAACTTGGAAGAAAATATTTTATTTGTTTCCCCCACCCCACCTCCACACAGTGGAGCATGAAAACATGTTTTAAAAGCGTTTAATACAGAAATCATTAATTTCATTGTTAAAATTTCCCTAAAATTCATTTTTAAAGATCACCTGGAAAAATCTTAGGAGATTTTGTAAAATGCACAAATTCAATAAGGCAGCCCTAGCTGGTTTGCTCAGTGGATAGAGCATCAGCCTGCAAACTGGAGGGTTCCGGGTTCGATTTCAGTCAACTGCACATGCTCTGGTTGTGGGCTCCATCCCCAGTAGGGGGCATGC
The DNA here is from genome assembly GCF_000147115.1 of Myotis lucifugus. Taxonomy (NCBI): domain Eukaryota; kingdom Metazoa; phylum Chordata; class Mammalia; order Chiroptera; family Vespertilionidae; genus Myotis; species Myotis lucifugus. The sequence continues at coordinate 47,561,515 of NW_005871048.1, read as the reverse complement.
AGAAGGCAGACGATCAATGATTCTCTCTCATCACTGATGTTTCTATCTCTCTCTCCCCCCCCCCTTCTTCTCTGAAATTAATAAAAATATTTTTTTAAAAAATTCAATAAGGCAGGGTTAATAAGACAGGTTGCTCATCTCGACTATCAATTTATGTTGTTATGAAGTAGGTAATCTAACTTCCATAATAACAATAGATAATGATAATACTTTTTCTTTCAGACTGCCTTTATAATAATGTATTTCTTCACTGAATATTTCTTCAACATGTTAATTATTGTAAAGTACTCTGTATATGTTTAAATATGACAAATGTTAAAATTAAAGAAAGGTTAAGATGTTCTGGCTTCAAAAAAAAGGCAGAGTTAAGAGCAAAGACATATGAGATGTCAAGTGAAAAGGCTTCAGGGGGTGTTTAGAAAGAAACAAATCCCCCAGGAATGGAACTAAAAATTAAGAAACCATTATTCTCCCTGTTCAGAACAAACTAAAGTAAATCCTGTTTAGCTAGAATTAAACAATCACCAGTTCACATGACTTTCTATTTTATTAAGTCACCTTTTGTGAAAAAAAGCGACAAATAATATATAAACAAGCTGGTTCAGAGACTTATTTTTTAAAAACAATGATTAGAATTTGATCAGTGGAGATTCAGTCTCATGCACATCAAAAGGATTCTAAAGTTGTGATCCATGTTCCTATGATAATGTCAGTATTAAGTACATTTTATTATTTTCTAATTATTTGAAAAGTGTTTTGCCCCAATTTGATATAAATTCTAACCCCATGTCAATCACCATATATAATTATTTAATTAACCTATCTCCAGCCTATTTTGGACAAATTGAATTCACAACAAATGAAGAATGAGGGTTATTTAGTTCACTTGGGGGAAAAGGGGACAAGAAGACTGAGTAAGCCATTTAAAAATAGAACTTTAATGTAGGGGGCAGGGAGGGGGAATGGGGAACATCTGTGAATAATAAAAAATATAACTGCAATATGCATTTTTTTGTAGAACAATTAAATGAGAACACAACGTTAGGGACTGAAAAGCCTATATCTATAATTTATCTTATATCAGCATAAATTTGGGAAAATCACAACCTCAATTTTACCAAATGTAAATTAGGAGAACTATTATGTTTTCTATATCTCTAACAATTCAAAATTATGATGTAAATACATGTTTATTGACCTGGTCAAATTGAACTGAGTAAAGATAATTGGCCATAAAGGGTGATATATATCTTTACCTGGAGGAAATAAGACTGGCCATTGATTTGACTACAAATATATAAAAGCTCTTATGTTCTTATATGGATTTATTGGAATGAGATGCTCACCTTCTAATCAACCTGAAGTTTCTGTGAGATTACCATTACTATCTCCTACCTATAAATGAAAAAGTAACAGCAGAAATCATAAAAACAAGTTGCCCAACATAGAAGATGAGTTTAAAAATGGGGATTGAAGTATTGAAGATAGTGCTTTGCATTTAGTAAGCATGTAATGCATGTTTGTAAAATAAATGAATGACCTGACACTCCACAGGCCAGTAGATCACCAAGCTCTCCAAGCACCCTGAGGTGGACAAGCTTCATAATCCTGCTATAGCCTTTGACCATCTCTTTTGCCCCATCTCCCTTATTGGTCTTTTTGCTACCTCTAGGACAACCCAAGTTTGCTCCAAGTGAGTTCACAATATAATAATAGGAGAGACCTAAATTCTATACTTAATCATCCCAGCTTTCCCCAAAATTATCAGCTTTAGGGAAATCATAATAGATGTCTTTATTTCCTCACCCACAGAAGGATTAAAGGATGAATTTGAGCAACAGTCTGTTGATATTAAGGATGTTGGATCCATCCTATTCTTCCCAATGAGAAGACTTCTACTAGTAGGAGTTTAAATGGTATTAAGAGATTTGGAAAAGCCAAAGAAGAGTTTCCTTTTATTCCTAATCCAGTAGGACCTGCTGCTGGACTCTCTACAACACCGAAAGAGGGATCCTGGCTGACTGCACGGTCAGTTCAGTAATATTCTGTAACATGCCTGGAACCGCATATTTACTGACCAGGATATGTGGGTGAGATCTTGCTAGGCTCGTTGCAAAATTAATGCTACATAAAAGTGAAATGAAATTGAAAGTATTATTATTAATTATGTAATGACAATAATAAAGAACGCTTTTACAACTCTCAAAAGTTCAGGAAAGTATCCAATAGTTTTTCTCATTAGCCCAAAGAAAGAGTTTGAATAGTTTCATGATAAGTTTTAATTAACAGCAAAAACACAAACATATTTCTTATTCCTCCTCTTGGAAAGTTTTAATAAAAAAGTTAAATAAGAAATAAAAAGAGGTAATGCCTCAGGACTTGGATGTTCTAAATTGAAGAATATTCAGCCCTTAGGATTTACATATCTAAGAAAACACTGAAAGGTTCCTTGTTTAAAGAACCAAGAGCAAAATCCAGATCCTCTTCAACTAACCTGAGTGTCATCTCATTTTCAATGCAATCAATCATATTGAATTACTTTTCCAATCACACTGAAAAAATCACACAAGTTCAGATTTTTATTCTTGTTCAAAGCAATATCAATATATGCATCTTCATTCACTGAGTCCACAAACATTTCACCAACCAAATGAAAGGCCTTGAGTAAAGAAGAATATATGGACCCTGCCTTCAAAGAACTTATAACTTGCTATGGAAGACATATTTGCATACCAAATTACTATAAAACCAAGTAAAAAGTAATAACTGTCATAAACAAGCTTTAAAAAAACCACAAAAAAATATATGATATTTCTGAGACAGCAGCTACATTGAAAAAGAGATAAAATTTCCTAGCATTTTAAAAATCACTCCAGGAAATATTCCAGATTGTTAAACAGACCTAAGAAAATAAAGCATCACAGGTAAAGGAGGAAACAACAAAATTTAAAAACTTTTAAAGTAGCATCTTCATTTTCTCATTCAAATACACACATTCCAATAAGACATAAAATGAGGTCAAATTTCTCCAACCTTGTCTATTCTCTTTGAGAAAGCTTGTTTCAAATGCACAGCAACTTTAAGATTAAAATGTGAAGCAAGGGAATGTCTCATCATTATACATGTGCATTGGTCAAATTAGCCTTAGGATTAAAAATCGCAATTTAATTTTTCAATTGACACTGTAAACATGCAGTCAGAAGCCTCTTACCTTTGCTGTTTAATTATCCGTCTAATTGCAGCTCCGATCAGCTCTTTATAATCCAATTTTGAGAAAATGATGCACGTACTTGAAAGTATAGCTTCTTTGTTCAAGTAGAAAGTTGACTGAATTCTCCTAGACTCAAAAGAGATCGGCATGTTTGCTTGTGCATATCAAATTACTTAATTGCAAAACTGGGAATTATTCCATAGATGTGAATGGATATCTAATTTATGTCACAAAGGAGAGATTATACTCTTAGGAGATGTTATGGGCTTACTCATTTTCCTAACTAGATTTCCATGCACATGAGAATTTTAAGTCAGGAAAGCATTGCCAACAATGCTCCACCAGAGACAACCAAAAAGAGATCATAAATGTCTTGTTAGCTGTAAATAATGATAAAATGGAGATCGTTGGGAATGTGATTACAGCTGGTTTAGCCTGAAGAGTTTTAAATTTATATTAACCCAAGTAAATTACAGTGTACGCACTGATTTTAATTGATGCATTAAAATAGGTTTGTTGTACATTTTGTCTCATAATGAGAAAAATCAAGGAAAGGGACCAACTCCTTTTTTTCCAAGTGTAAGTTCTGTAGTGCTCTATCTCTGCACGTTGACAAATGTACTTCCGCTGCCCTGTAACTTAAATACATTCTTCTCCACGGTCACTTGTCTGAACTTATTCGTCTATAGCTCCTACTAGCAATTTCTAAGCTATCTTTTAGTGATCTTTTGAGGAAATAACTTATCAGAGCATCTCATGTGTCCTTTTGTGTTCATGCTCCCCACCCTCCGCTTTCTTTTCCTTCCTTGGCACCATAGGAGTACACATAAATAAGTCTATGCCTTATGGTGGCTTGTTTGTTTTTACTTGAATTGATTCAGAAGCTATTTTTAAGAAAAGGATTGGACTGGGAAATGAGATATATGGAACCTGATCTTTGAGTAGCCTTGGGTCAGTGTTAGACTTCACTGGACCTGACTTCTCAGGCACAAAATGAGGAGGGCCCTGCTAGCTTCTGACAATGGTTCTGACAACCCTGAAACCAAACGTCTCTCTAGATCTTTGACTTGGGACCTCACACCTGGATGCCATTTGTTATATTAAAAGAGGGTTGGCCCTTCTCCTGGTGGATATAAACTTAGGCAAAGACAAAGAACACATGCATGCGGAGAGAGTATAAACAAGAAAAGAAGCAGGCAGAGATGGGTGCGCCGCAAGAGCCGTGGAATGGAAGGACAGAGAGAGGATGAAAGAGAGAATAATGAGCTGAGAATGGCAAAAATCTAGAGACATGGGGGGAGTATGAGTGGGGAGCAGAGCAAAGTATTTAGGAGAACAGAGGAGATACAACAAAGGTATGTACAGTTAAGTGAACTAAAGAAGAGGTCTAAATGAGAGTATGCAACTCTAATTACAAAGCATAAAATTTGAAAAATGTTATCTGCATTTTATTTTCTATAGTAACAAATACCTACAGTTATTTGTTTCTCTCCAGAAAGAAAACAAAGCAAAAGAGTTGGATATTGAAATAACTTTACTAGTAAATCACTGTAAATATTTATAAAGGAACAAAGTTCTTTTCTACTATGGATTTACTAAACACTAGATGATGACATTTTTAAAAGTCATACGTTATCATTTAAAAATAAGCACAAGAGAAATTCTAGCACAGGGCCTGGGAGACAGTAGCATAAATATAACTCAGAGGGAGAGAAGAAGGGAGGACAGAGAAAGAAAGGCTATATTTTAAAGTGACATAAATCATCTTCTGGAGTGTAAGGGCCATACATTAAAAAGGAGAGAGGACAAGAGAATAAAATATGCCAACATAAGTTTAAGATTCCAAACAAGCTGCAAATACAAACTACAGTAAAATTTTAAGCAGCCAGAGCTCAACAACTTAGGAATACACACACACACCCTTACAGTTTAGTATTCAAGGAAAGAATCAGATTTACAAGAAAATAGTAAATGTCATTGTTCGTGAAATAACCATGATCACCTCCACCAGCAGTAGCAGCTCCCTAGGAATGTCTCTAGAGAACAGTCATTCCTAGTTCGTACGTCATTAATAACCACAGTGCATTCACGCCTGTTACTCCACATGCAGACCAGGAAGACATGCAAGGACGTTAGTGGTCAATTAAAGCCTAGTTTCTCAAAGTAGTGCGCTTCACAGTCAAGATGAATTGACTGTTGTAAGTGGTTTCCCACTACAAATCCCAGCCTATTCTTAAAATTTGTGGAGCCAAAGCCCACCCCAGCCAATAACCCCACTTCTCTCTCTTTCCCAGCTTCAGTTCTATTCTACAGTGTGAGAAGCCTTGCACATACTCATGAGGACACTCCAGCCCACACATCCAAAATTCTCACCGAGCCCCACACTCTGGTCCTAGGAGTGTTCACACACATGTAGTACAATTCACCCTTGAAAGATTTGACCCTAAGAGAGACCCATAGAGGCTCTGGAAGTAATTTTTGGATTACTTCGACAGGGTATACTAAGCTGCTGAGTAGATTAGGAGTGAGGGTGAAGGTGAGGGTGAGGGTGCTTTGGAAGGACAAAGTCCCTTTGGCCCTTCAAAAACTTCTCCTCATGGGACAAGGTACAGCTGGAGAAGGGCCAGAGTAGGGCCCTAAATTAAAGCAAGGGACCTGAGGAAATAGTCCATTTGGGCCAAGGTCAAAGCATGTTACTACTGTTGATATATGTCTGCCTTAATCTGGGTTAGCCAGAAAATCTAATTAGCTGTATCTCATACTCCAACCAGCCAGACTGGGTAGAATTGGTTGTACTACATAGTGCAAATAACAACCTAAGTGCTAAAAATACTTCAACTCAGGAGGTCAAATGATTTTGATTTGAAAACCATGGACTTCACCGCACAAGAGGATGCATTTCCTTCAGCAAGAAAACCCTAGACACAACATACAGACTACCAAAGAACAAGTTAGCACAAAGAGAAGCGTTGTGAGCTGTTAAGTAGTGACCAAGCAGAGAGCAAAGCTTTTGTCTCAATTTCTCCTTCCTTACTCTCAGTCTACAGAGTATCATGAGCCAACACATAAGGCAAGCAGCTAAATTTAATGATGAACCTTCCCTCTTGTTCTCCCTTCTGATAACACCTCACCCTGGCATGCCTGAGTTGTTTCCATGGGAACACAAGAAGAACCACTTTTCCAAGAAAGTGTTCTCTACCTCTATTTCCCTCTTTCTACCACCAAACAATTTTTTCTCATATTTCCAGGGTTTTATCTGGTGGTAGTCAACTAACTAATAGAATAAACTACCTACCATGTACCAATAGGTTAGTGAGTATTACCCGTTGAATGAGTCATCATTGCTCAAGTTAATTAGCATGATAAAAAGGGCCTTGAGAACACATCACTGCTTAATCGGTAGGAATGACTCCAATGGAATGTGTATATATTACAAACATGGGATCAGGCCAGTGGGGGCACTGAAGTACATCATGCAGGCAACTGCCTGTCCCGCTGAGAAGCCTCTTCAGCTGGATAGGGGACAAAGAAGAGATAACAGAGAGAAGAAACTTGTCCTAACAGGTTTGCAATTCAGTTGAAAAGACAGAATCTATTTAAAATTTTTAAAAGCCTTAATAACATTACAAAGCAACATAAGGATGCAAATGAATGAGTTACAAGGCCTTTTCCCTCCTGATTTATAATACTCTTCCAAAAGTCTCATCTGTCACAGCTTTCCCTAAAATTTTTAAGTAAGAGACAGAAGACTTGGATTGAAGAGCAAAAGAAATAGCTTGGAAGAAATTAGAGACATTTCCTTCTTTCTCTGTTCCCTCCTTTTTCCAATGCACAGAATGTGGGCCTTTGAAAGATTTTTTTTTTAAGTTATATGTGCGTCTGTCTTTTAAGTTATGTTTTTATTAATATATCAAGGTCTTCAAGCGTTAGCTTTAGTCTTCCCTATTTAAGGGTGAACAGTGATTCCACTTCCGTCTTTCTGGCTGCTTTTACATTGCTCTGGCCTGTGACCTCAAAAATGCAGGTAATCCTTGGAATCTAAGAACCCCAGACTTAGAGTCAGAAGGCACACATTTCAAATCCAGGCTTAATACTTAGTCACCATGAGGAAGTTGTTCAACTCTTCTTTGAGCCTCAGTGTCACCTGTAAAATGGGGATTTGTTTCAGCAAAGACCAAATCAAACAGCATGTTTATGTGTGGGAGAGCACACAACACAACAGTGTTCAATTTGTGTGGTCGATGTGAGCATTCATGCCAGGTGTTCTCTGCTTCAGAATTTCTCAGAACAAGATCAGATCCATTCATTCCTTCTGTTATACTTTGCTAAGTACCAAATGTGTGTCAGAGCCTCTGCTAAGCACTTGTGAGAACCGCTAGAGCCATCCATCGCTATTGGATAGTTTCTATTTTCAAATTACCCCTCTTCTAGTATTTGGGGAAATAGTTAAGAGTGTACGTTATGTTTGCTTGGTGAAATTCTATCTATTTGCAACATTTTGGAATGAAACCCACTCCTCCCTGGGCTTCGTTATACTTCAAGGTTCCCACAATGGCTATTTTTTTCAAGACACACAAATCAGCATAGCCTCTAAGAAGTTCTCTCTTGGGTTTGATAAAAAAGAATTAAAATATATCTGGTTTCCAGGCTGCCATGGGAGGCTGGAGTCAGGTTAAATTAAATTATTAAGAATAGAAACTTCCAAATAACCAAAGAAGAGAAGTGGTAATGAGCACCACACAAAGATAATGAGTAAGCACATACACTGCTCGCCAGACCATATGATGCTGACTCCCCAATCCAAATGCGCCCCTCCTCATTCTACCACCACTGAAAACCAAAGGGTAGCAAGAAAAATCTGAATAATAATTCCTGCTCAGTTGAGTCCCTACTTATGATCAAATAAAGGCTACTTTAAAGCTTGAATACAAAGAACGTCTTTCTACTGGACAATTAACTACCCAAAGCAGTGTGACTTGGTACAAGTTTTACTGGTTACAAATGGGCAATAACATAAGGTTATTTGAAGCATAGTTTACACTATTAATTCCAGGGAAATCACATACTAAACCATCTGCTATATGTAAAAGCCATAGCTGTTTAGACTCCATGAAAGTTCATTGATATAACCATCAGGGTAGAGCAGGAGTTTGAATACATATTTTGGTGTAATTTTTGGCCAAAATGATTGATTATACAAAAATGCCTTCTGCATGTCCTTAGTAGCTTCTATTTTATCAGATCTATATTACTATTAGAAAAATAAGTGCCTTCAAAAAAATGGAGAAAAGTGTAGAAAATAACATGATTTTTTTACCCCCTCTCTTCAAATACTCATCTTCTCCATATGTTATGAAAGAAGAGAAAAACTGGGCCTGTTGGGAGAAATTCCTGACTGAAACATGCAAGAGCAGGGCTGGCACTCTCACAACCCCATTTATACCCTTTGTGAAATCTACCTCCAGGACTGTGTGGCACGCAATCTCTGTGCTATATACAATCACCCTATTGTACAGGGTCTCCAACAGTCCACCAAAAGGAAAGAGCTCCTAGTCTAGGAAAATGATGCCCTGTGGGCTAGTTCAGTCCTAATGAGATAAGGAGAAAAAAAGAGAAAGTGTTTCTTGACTTTAATAATTAATTACTCAAGAAGTTCCACAAATAGATGCAGAAGAAATATCTGAAATTGTAAAGGATTTGATTCTGTAATCACACAAGAAAGAAAAGTCTCTCCATTTGACTGATCCTTGGATAAACAAAACCACAGTGGGAATGGCTGAGCAAACAGTTTTCCTATCTTCGCATCTACACACCTGGTGGAACCTATCAACAAGCAAAGAAAACATTCACCAAATTTCCATTGATGAAATATACTGGGGAGAGGTGCCTTCCCTTTGGTTGACTTTGGCAACATTAAGCCATATAGTTCCAGTTTTTGTTTCAACTGAAAAATGAAGTTGTTACCATAAATCTATGGCAGTGGTTCCCAAACTTATTTGGCCTACCGCCCCCTTTCCAGAAAAAATATTACTCAGCCCCTGGAAATTAATTTTTTTTTTAATTTTAATAGCAGTTACTCATCGCCCCCAAATGCACCTGTGGCCATCACCACCCCCCTGGATCGCTGCAGCGCCCACCGGGGGGCGGTAGCGCCCACTTTGGGAATCACTGATCTATGGCATGTAAGGACAAGCCAGCCTGAGGGTAGGCCTGGGGATTTCTATCAGGCCATATGAAGAATATCCCTGAACCTCAGTCAGGTGACCAAGTGTTATTCTGTCTAAATGTTCTTATCCCAAATACTTCAGAAATGCATAGTGAGCCTGCTTTCAGAGCACTTCTCTCCCACCCTCCTCTAACCATGCCTCCCCATGAGGCTAGGAGTCTGCAAGGTGGGGGACATACCCACCTGGGGACCATTCCCCAAGTACCCATGACTATGGAATTCCCTGCCCCAAATGGCCCAATGCCAGCCTCCAAGGACTGTGTGAGTCTTTACACTCCCAAAAGCAGGCCACTTCATGGCCCATGTGCACACCCTTAGAACTGAGGGGTGACCAGGGGCAGCTGTTGGACGGTGGGTGTGAATAAAGTTTGAATGAGCATATTGGCTTGTCAGCACACATTCCTACAAGGTTCCTCCAGCTGCATGGTGGATCCAGGACAGGAAGAGAGGGGTAAGACTGGGAGGCCTCTTGTCTTGGGCCCACAAATGTTAGGGGTGGGTCTAGAATGGGTTATGCTATTCAGTGATGCCAGAAAACATATCTCTCTCTCTCTCTCTCTCTCTCTCTCTCTCTCTCTCTCTCTCTCTCTCTCTCATACTCTCAGCAACCGCATAACCATTTATTGAGTAGAAAAGAAACCCTAACCAAATGGGACACCAGCTCAACTGGTGAAAGCAAGGCCACCTATGAACTGGGATATAAAGTGATCCCAAGTACACCAAACTGCAGGTAGTGGCTTCCTTCATAAACATCCCTCAGTGACACTGAGCCCAGAGTTCCATACATAAAGGTCATCTATTGGCATCCAGCATTTTTCTTTCCCACCAGACTCTTGTTTCCCCCTTATGAGAGAGTGTTTATGCGGGGTACACTCGAGAAGTAAATAAAACTTCATTCTCATCATGTACAACATGGGGCTATGATAGAAAGCATCATATATAGTTTCAGCTTCTATTGTTTATCTGCAAAGGAGGTGCAAACTGTTAAATTGTAAATTGTCATCTTAATAAAAGGAATAGAAAATAAAAGAGAGACCTAAGAAATCAGAGAACTGTCAGATATCTGCAAACACATTAAAGAAAGTTGGATACTAGAATTCCTGCGTGAGGGAGAAAATCAAAGCTGGATAGTAAACAAAATTTGTTTTAATTTGCATCGATTTGTTGTTCCACTTATTTATGCATTCATTGGTTTCTTTTGGTATGGGCCCTGACCAGGATTGAACCGGCAACCTTGGTGTATCTGGATGATGCTCTAACCAACTGAGCTACCCGGCCAGGGCCAGTAAACAAAACTTTAAAAGAAAACATTAACATTGTGGTGGCCTTTTCTGGGGAATGTAGGATTTAATCAGAACCAGTCCGTGTTTTCCAAAAGCTCACACCCTAGAGGAGGGAGCCTAAGGCCACATCCTTGGCACCTGGCTAATGTGTCTCCCTTGCTGCTTCTTGGCAAATTCCAGTAGCCTGATTCACAGCTGCTGAACCACACACACGCATGCACACACGCACCCACACACTTTCTCTCTACAGTGCTTCCAGGCAGCTTGTCCTACTGTGTACCATAATTTATACGAGCAGATCTTAAACATGACCACACATCACAGTTACCCTGCGAGCTTCTCTACTGTACAGATTCCCAAGCAGCACCCCACAGAGACTGAATCCGCACGCCGGGTGAGGCTGGGACATTTCTACCCTTAGTAAACAATCCAGATGATGATGAAAGCAAAACATTCTAACCCCTGGAGAAGCTCAGCTAGAGGAACACAGGCGAGGATGATGTCCGACAGGATGCAGCCGCGCCTTCATGCTGTTTTTCCCAGCCTGCTCTCACAGTGGGGTCTTCCCAGAGAGAAGTGAAGATGTCCTGCCCAACAGCCTGGCACGAGGCACCACAACAGGCAGCTGTCCTTTCCTGCCACGACCAAGCTCCAACCAACTGCCAAGTCCAACACGTCCCGGAAGGTGTCTGCATTCACTCCCTTTTGTGAGAAATTATTTGAGCTTTATTCAGAAATAAAAATACACACATGCACCAAGTTTATAAAACCTTTAAAATGATTTGTTTTTTATTGGTGGACTTTAGTTCTCAATCCAATGATAAAACTTTCCTTTGAATGAAATTTTCACCCATTTTTCCCTTTTTCTCCATCCTCTTTTCCATCTCAAACACTCCTATACTGTGATCTCTGTGCTTCCTGTCAAATTAAGGATTCTCAGTGAATGGAGGACCAACCCTTCTAGGAGAACACATCAACATCTCCAGGGAAACGTGTGTTGTTGTTTTTTAATCCTCACCTGAGGACATGTGTTTTTATTGATTTGTAGAGAGAGAGGAAGAGAGAGAAACATTGATGTGAGAGAGAAACATCAATCAATTGCCTCCCACACATGCCACAACCAGGGATTGAACCCGCAACCTAGGAAGGTGCCCTGCCTGGGAATCAAACCTGCCAACTTTTTGGTGTATGGGACAGTGCTCCAATTAACTGAATACCCATCCAGGCCCCGTGTAAATTTTTTATTTGTGAAAATGTGCCAAAAGTTTTAAAGGATAAGATATGCTACTTGCTTTACCTTATGATTCATCCAGAATATGGATAAGAGGACATTATAGTAATCAATCAACTTAAATTTTATGTTTTACAAATAGCCTAATCAGAAATAAGCTTATGTTTATAAGTAAAATAATGTGTCATTAGGTAACTGAGACTGGCTATCAGGTAGAAATCCCTCCTTGTGAGTAGAAAGTGACCCTGGAAATTGAGTCATCAGTCTGGCTGCTATCCTCACAGATAGGTCTGCTGTTGATAGCGCAGAGGAGGCAAAAAGAACTCTATGCTCCAGCACAGTTCTCAGGTTCAGCGTTACCCAGGAAAGTATCAAGTGCACTGTTGCTCCTTCCCCTGGGAGCAGCACTGCCTGTCTCCAGGGATGTTCCCGCAGATCTCGGAAATGGAGCCTTTACAAGAGAGCCCTCTGATCCTGACAGCTGAAAGTCTCAACATGGCACAGAGCACAAGTCAATGCTAAGCATGGGTTTCCAGTCGCCACCCATTATGCTGATATGGCTCTGGAGGGCAGAGAGCTGTAAAACTTAAAAATAAAATGTGGAAAATGAACGCATATACTTCCTGAATGTGTGCTAAGCTGAAGAAATACTCAATATATTTGACTTACACCTCATTTCTCTTGCTTTCTTGTTCGTTTCACTAAGCTTTAAATAATTTTCCTAAGTGAGGCTACGTAAATGCTCATCTGGCACAAATCATAACTTTCATAAATCAGAAGACATTCCATTTGTATAAATATAAATTCGTCATGAAATAGTTTGAAACAAAGTTTGGAAGAATGTGCACAGAGACATCCCCATTGGTCAGTTTGGGATGGTCCAAGATTTCTGTTCCTGTTACTTAACTCTTCTCTACTACAAATATGTATTACTCGTATGCTTTTTGAGCTTAAAAAAAGGAGGTAGAAAATATTGAAGGTATTCACCAATAGAAGTTATCAACATCAGAGATTATAATTAACTAGAGGCCCGATGAATGAAATTCCTGCAAGGGGCTCAGCTCTCGCAGCCCCGTCTTCGTCTGAAAGGTCGTCTGGAAGGATGTCCGGAAGGATGCCCGGTCTAATTAGCACACTATGCTTTTATTATTATAGATTATTTCAATTAATTATATTGCTGTGTTATCTGCTAAGTCCATCTGCTAGTTTGAGTGGGAGTATTTGCCTGCAATCTTATTTTGAAACATAGGAACAAAACAGTATGAGATTTAGGGGTTGCACACTTAGTTATAGCCAGAAGAGTGGATAAGATTCTTAAAGGAGAATAGGGAAAAAATATAAGCCAGGCCAGCATAGCTCAGTGGTTGATCATCAACTTATGAACCAAGAGGTTACGGTTTGATTCCCTGTCAGGGCACATGCCTGGACTACAGGCTTGATGGCCGGTGAGGGGCGTGTAGGAGGCAGACGATCAATGATTCTCTCTCATCATTGATGTTTCTATCTCTCTTCCTCTCCCTTCACCTCTGAAATCAATCATATACATATATTGCCAAGGTTGGGACATTGGGGAGCTTTAAGAAGCTCCTGTCCTTTTCTAGGATCCCTTTTATGCAGCTTACCTACTCTCCTGAAATAGCTGCTAATTCCACAAATTAACTGCTTGTTGTTCAAGACAAAGATCCTCCCCAATAAAGGAAATAAGATGTCTCCTAGCAATGAATTTAAAAATGCATTCATTCAAAAATTAGAGTCACAACTGACATTTCAGTTATGTAGTTCTTCTTGCTTCCACTTTTAATGGAGGCTATAAGGCAAGAGGCAGATACCAAATGTTCTCTAAGGGGATTTAAATTGGCTCTATTAATCTCTCTCAGACTTCAAGACAATGTTTAAAAATAAATGTCTGGCCTAATCTTTTACAAAAGCTCCTTTTAAACCATTAATGTTTCTTCTGTGCACCAAAAGAGACAATTTTGTATTTTGATTCTAAGTCAGGAGCAACTTAAGATGGAAATCACTCAAGGCAGCCTCCATCTCTTCATCTTCGTCACTCAGTGGCTTGTTTCATCACATTTAAGCCCCATTATCTTCAAGATCTGACATTTTGATATCCCTCTCTAGCTATCATCTCAAACCTTTCCTATCACTTGCTGTCTGTGGAATTCATCCTGCCCCTTTATTGATCTCTCCAGTCAGTTCTGCTTTCTCTTTTTGTTTTTTCCCCAGACATTTTAAATAAGGATATACATCTCCATCCTCCTCCCTATATAACAGGGACTAGCCAGAGAAAAACATGGCATATCCTTCTTAGCTGTTTCTTTTACTCAATAATAAATAGGTTAATACCTAAATTAAAACAAACACATATCCATAAAGGAATTTTAAATATAAAATTCAAGACTTAAGGATTTTCAATCTTCCTGTTTTTAAAAATAAAAAAGGCCTTCTATTTGGTTTTTCTCTGTCATTACAGAAACACGATGTTACTGCGCTCAGCAACATCCTTCCCAGGCTTGCCCTACTCTATGACACTGTTCCTTTAGGAAGCTCATGCCCCTTTCCAGGAGCCCCTTTATCCAGTCAGTTCAGTCCACCTCCCTGCTTCACACAGACCTCCCAGCATGCTCTGCCCATAGCTGCCCGCCCTCCGTCTGCCAACAGAGAATGAGCGTGGAGGGGAGGCAGTGGGGAGAGTTCCCTCGATGCCTCAGAGCTGCACCCAGGAGTCTAAGTGCTCGAATGAATGACTTTGTTTCCAACTCTTTGCCTTTTATTTTTTTAAGGGGAAAAAATAGGCTTTTAACAGGATGTATAGCATAAAGAAATATAATCAGTAATATTGTAATAACTGTGTATGGGTACTAGACTTATCTGAAGGATCACTTTGTAAACTATATAAATGTCTAACCACCATGCTGTACACCTGAAGCTGATGTAAAATAATCTGAATGTCAACTACAATTGAAAATAAACATAAAAAACAGAAATCTTACCTAAAAGGATTACAGTCATCCACCACTTAACGATAGGCATATGTTCTCAGAAATGTGTCACTAGGTAATTCAGTTCTGCAAACATCATAGAGTGCACTGACATAAATCTAGCTGGTAATGCTGACCAGTGTAATTGTATATGCTATACTGTTATATGCCTGGCAGCACAGTAGATTTGTTTACACCACATCACCACAAACATGTGAGTAATGTCTTGCACTATGATGTCATGACGGCTGCCACATCAGTTGTCAATAGGAATTTTTCAGCTCCATTATAATCATATTAGGAGACCACATCATATATGCAGTCTGCTGTTTACCAAATTATTGTATGCCGCTCATGACTGTATTTAACTCCTTACTTAGAAATTTTTAGGTCAAAGGCAAAACCAGGATGCTCAAGAGGAATGGAAATTGAATTCCATTTGCCTTTCAAGTCATCTTTCCCCTGATGTCACTCTCCCTTCGCATCTGGTCCTTCTCCTTCCTCTGGCGCACGTCAATTTGGGGCAGATCAGGCCTCAGATCCAGCTTTCATCTCTTCCTCTGACTGACAGAGACTGCATCTCAAAGGAGGTTAAGTGACTTGCCAAAGGTTATGTTGTCCTAAATTGACTCCAAGTTTGTTACTGGGCTTATTTGATCTATGACTGGAATTTAGGACCAAAATCTCAAATTTGGGAGTTGTACACTTAATTACAGCCAGAAGAGTGGATAAGATTCTTAAAGAAGAATAGGAAAAAAAGACATTGGGGAACCTGCATTTAGAGGGCACAGTAAGTCACTTTATAGTACCCAAATATGGCCTTTCCATTCAACTCCAGGTGATTACTTCCTAAAAGTCATCTTATTGTGGGGAACATGAACATTCATCCCTCTTGCGTTGGACCTAAATAAAAGACCCACTGTGTTTTTCTTTCATTCCTTTAGCAAATATTGATTGAATGTCCAGCAGATATCAGAAATCATTTTAGGAGCTGAGGCTTCATTAGTGTACCAACAGTTTAAGTCCCTGTTGGCAGAGAATTTGTCAGAACTATGATTACATTTGTAATCTTGCAATATCTGAAAACTCAGACTTCCTAGAACAAATTATTTATTCCCTATGAACTTCACTTCCCCATCTCTTAAATGGGAATATCAAAACTTGCCCACCTACTTCACACAGACTGCAGCGAGAAGTATGTGAAATTTCATCTATCAAGTACCTAGTGTAGAGCCTCACACTCACAGATAATCAGTAAGTGGCAACATGGAATTATGGTGTCACCATTCATTTGTCCTTCAGAACTAAACCTTGTAAATAATCCTGTCACCATGGCCTAAATCTAGTCATTCAGATACAATCTTCATGATTTTCTATTTCTCCTACTTCTGCATTCAGCTCTGTAGTATACTAAATACTTTATCCTCACTTTGAGCAGTAACTATAGAATCATAGGTTTTATATTGAAGTTTTTATATCTTGCCTGATACACATTAAATTTATAAGTAATTATTAAAATTTATAAGGTCCATTCATATGACATAGCACCTAAAATAAACTCAGATATCACTGGAAGTGTGCTGGGTCTACTTTGGGAAACACTTCTCCATATGCTCAAATTTTCAAAGCTGATCTTAATATCTAAATTTGGTTTATCTAAATGAAACACATCTTGGAGAGCTCCAGAGTCTGCCATCCTCTCAGCCTCCACTGCTGCTCTCCTGAGGCAACCCCTCAGCATCTCTCTAACACAACTGTCATAGTCTCACAGCTTCTACTCTTAAAACCAGACCATGTCTCTCCATTGCCCTGCGTCCACCAATGAATTCCTAAATCACTTAGAATAAATGCAAAGACCTTGCTGCACTGTACAAAAGCCCAAATGACCTGGCCCCTGCTCTTTGTCCCAGCACACTTCCTAACACTCTTGTCAGCAGATGTGTGATTGCAGCCACACTGAATATTCAGGCAGCCTTTGCATCTGCTTACAGCATCCTTCCCAGATCATCAAGGCTCATTGCCTCACGTAGAAGGCCTTCCCTGAACACCAGCTCACTCCTCCATCACTGTCTACCTGCTCACCTTGCTTTATTTTTCCCATAACTTATCACTACCAATCATTAAAATGAGCTATTCATGTATTCATTTACTGTCTGTCGAGCCCTATGAGACTGTAAGTTCCAAAAGCTTAAATACAGTGTTTATACACAATAGATATTTTATCTATATTGTATACTACTAAATTATTAATGACTAAAATAGTATGGAAGCCACTCAACAAATATTTGTTGATTGAGGACATGAATGGATATACAAATGGTGAATAATTCTTTGAAACATTTCCAGTTTGAGGTTTCTCCAGGACTTATAGAGTGGGCAATAAGAAATAAAATCCTGGAATTTATGGGAACAAGAACATGTGAAAGCAAGAGTAAATATGCATGAACCCACCCACAAAAGTCCTCCAAATGCTACTGAAGTACTGGCCCCAAAATAGAGAAATTTTTGGAAACCAAATTGCACTTAATTTGGTTAAAAAGACAGGGGGGGCGGTGTATAAGTAAATAAATAAAGTAAAAATTTTATTTTAGCCTTTAATGATAAGCTACTCCCTCACCAAGCTTTAAAAACAAGTGCTGAAGAATGACTATGTAGAATTGTGTGTTTGTTTGTTTTTCTGCCCAGTCTGTATAAATGCTAGTAAATAGAAAAACTGCCAAAACAGAGGTTACTGAGATTGAGGGAAAAGGTGTGAAATGGCAACTGGTAGGTTGAGGCCCCAATTCATGGCTTCCCTATATACCTTTTGACCCATAACTTTGTATTCCTTCACTCTAACCCTGAGTTCCACCAGGACTTGCTTTGACAGGTGGGATACTAGCAATTGTAACACAAATAGAGCTTTAAAAAGCACATGTGTGTGGAACCTGCCCTCTAGTATAATTGAGCTTATCTACTTTTAGACCCCAACCATGAGAACATGTCTGGACTCACCTACTGGAGGGGTGAGAATAGAGATGAGAGACATGTGATAAAGAGAATACTGAGTTTTCCCATCAAAGATGTCTTAGACTGACAGCCAACCACCAATGCATGAGTAAGGCCAGCTGAAAGTATCAGAGTCTGGCTTAGATACTGAATTCCCCTGGCTAACCAGTAGACCAGCGATTTTCAACCAGTGTGCCGCAAGAGGCACATTGGTGTGCTGCAAGAATGTTTAAGGGAAAATAGAGATGGCAGCATAGTTAAACGCCTGTACTTGCCACCTCCCACTATCACATCAAAATTACACTAAATTGCAGAACCATCATCCAGAACCACTGGAAAGCTGGTTGAATGGAAATCCTACAACTAGAGAAGTAAAGAGGAAAGCACACTGAAACTGGTAGGAGGTGCCACATTTTTAATCGGGAGGGAGATCATCTCTGCAGAGGCCACCCAGAGGAGCAAGGGGTCCTAGCCCCACACCAGACCCCCAGCCAAGAATCCCAGAGCTGGGAAAATAAGTCCCTATGGGCTGTAAAAACAAGTGCAGATTGGGGCTCAGTGACACAGAGGCTGCTGGAGACCTAGCTGTTCCTCTTAAAAGGCCAGCACCATGAAGTGAACTTACATGGTCCTGCTTCCTCTGAGTTCCAGCACCAGGGTGAGGCTCTGGGGAACACAGACACATATGAGGAGGAACTGGATTGTCTGGCATCAGGGCAGAAACACAGAGGCGGCTTTCTCTCAGGTGAAGGTGCTCACAGGGATCATTGTTCCTATGCTGGGACCTCCCTGGTCACAGGGTTGACTGGAAGTCATTTCTGTTTGCTCCTCCCTGGTGATTCCCTAAGACCCAGCCTCATCCAATTTATAACCCCACCCAAGCTGTGTGCAGCAGCTTTTGCATATGAAGGGACTGTCCTTGCTCAGGCTAAAATTTCTCAAACAAGCTGTAACTGGGTCAAGGAACCCCAAACCTATCAATAAAAGGCCCAAGACCCAGCACCAGCACCAGCCTGCCTTGCTTCATAGCTGGGCCTCATCTGGGCACTGCCAAACCAGATACAAAGAGGAAGAATCTGCAGATCTCTTGGTAGCCCCTGTTGGGTGGCCTCAGGCAGTGGCTGACTTTGCACCTCCCTGGAGACCCAAGAGTCAGTGTACCCAGTGATCAGTGTCAGACCATAGCAGATTACAACTCTTCACATCCATAAGCAACACACTCAAGGGGCAGACTCAGTGAACACCAAAGCCCCACTGAAACAAGTCCTGCTCCACAGGGGTGTCTCCTGCATAGCAGCTCTCCCACTTTAATCGCAGCTGGTCCTCACAGCTAATTGGCCTGGATATCAATTCCTCCCCATGATACCAATAGCAATCAAGTCTCAACTACAACAAGACTGTGCTCACAGCCCACACAGGAATGCACCTAGAGCTCCCAGCTTAGGTGATTGAGGAAGCTGAGCCACTGGGCCCTATAGAACACCTACTACACAAGGCCACTCTACCAACTCAAAGAGACATAGCAGTTCTGCCCAATGCATAGAAACAAACACAGGGAAGCTGCCAAAATGCAGAAACAAAGAAACAAGTCACAAATGAAAGAAATGGAAGAAAGCAAACTACTGGATATAGAGTTCAAAACCACAGTTATAAGGTATTCAAGAATCTTCTAGAAACCTTCATAAAAATGGAAAAGGCCCAGAAATTAAGCAGACACTGACTGAAATAAAGAATAATATACAGGGAGTCAACAGTAGAGTAGAGGATTCTGAGAATCAAATCAACGATTTGAAATATGTGGAAAAAAACACCCAACCAGAAGAGCAAAAAGAGAAAAGAATCCAAAAATATGATGATAGTGTAAGAAGCCTCTTGGACAACTTCAAGCATACCAATTTTCACATTATGGGGGTGTCAGAAGAAGAGAGATAGCAAGATATTAAAAACTATTTGAAGAAATAATGACAGAAAACTTCCCCTACCTGGTGAAAGAAATAGACTTATAAGTCCAGGAAGCACAGAGAGTATTAAACAAGAAGAACCCAAAGAGGACCACACCAATACACATCATAATTAAAATGCCAAGGCCTAAAGACAAAGAGAGAATCTTAAAAGCAGCAAGAGAAAAGTAGTTAGTTACCTACAAGGGAGTGCCCATATGACTATCAGCTGATTTCTCAACAGAAACTCTGCAGGCCAGAAGAGAGTGGCAAGAAATAATCAAAGTGATGAATAGCAAGGACTTGCAACCAAGATTACTCTAGCCAGCAAAGCTATCATTTAGAATTGAAGGTCTGATAAAGGCAAGAAAAAGCTAAAGGAGTTCATCACCACCAAACCAGTATTATATAAAATGTTGAAGGGTATTCTTTAAGAAGAGGAAGAAGAAGAAAAAGAAAAAGATCAAAAATATGAACAACAAAATGGCAACAAATACATACCTATCAACAATTGAATCTAAAAATCAAAAGAAATGATACGAAATCTAATGAACAGAATAAATTGGTGAATAAAATAGAATCAGAGGCATGTAAATAGAACATACTGACGATTCTCAGAGAGAATGGGGGTGGAGGACTGGAATAAACAAAGATCTTATATGCATACTAGAGGCCCGATGCACGAAATTCATGCAAGGGACTCTGCCCTCGCAGCCCCGCCTCACAGCCCCACCCCCTGCCCACTGGTCGTTCCAGAAGGTCATTCTGCTGTCCAGTCTAATTAGCATATTAGCTCTTTATTATATAGGATATGCATTACCTATGGACACAGACAATAGGGTGGGGAAGGCCTGGGGCAGGGCAGGAACCTGGTGGAGGGAGGCAGTGGGGGGAAAAAAGAGAGACATCTGTAATAATCTCCACAATAAAGATTTTTAAAAAAAGGAATTTTAAAGACATGAAATACCTAACAATCTACTCAGGGCACTGAAGCCTTTTCCCTTTGATTGTCAAATAAAAAAATGGCAATCACCAACACAATAGCTGTCTAGTGTGAATGAGTCCAAATTATACCTACATTGTATTTTTTTGTCAGATCAGCAAAAATAAATTTTTTTTGGTGTGCCACAGAATTTTAGTAATTAGTGTGTGCCATGAGATGAAAAAGGTTGAAAATCGCTATAGTAGACACATGAAAATAATAAACAGTTACCATTTTAAGACATTATGTTTTGTAGTAGTTTGTTACACAGCAATTGCTAACTGATATAACTTGCATAATAACCAAGAGTTTAAAAGTAACGTTGGGGGGGGGGGGTCTCCCTAAATTCAAATTCAAGATCATAATGTTAAAATATTTTTGCTAAAAGTCAAAAGAATTTAAAATGACAAGTTACCTAAGCAAAAAGAGGTCTTAATGCTCAGTTTAAAATTTTTGCAATCATTTGGAAACAGCAAGATTATGTGGAAATATCTTCAACATAACTGCACTTCAAAACTGAACTATTAGCATCTCCTTAAATTATAAAAGTGGAGTGATCGTTTACAAGTATAAATAAATATCTTACACCCAGTAGACTATTGTTTTTCTTTGTGGACTCCAATAAAAACAAAGTAGAATCACACATGTTCTCTTCATCCTTCAGTAATTCTACCCTAGCCTCATCACAAGGGACTTGTGATTTCCACAGCACTAACAGTCTATTTTCAT
Organism: Myotis lucifugus; assembly: GCF_000147115.1. Lineage (NCBI taxonomy): Eukaryota > Metazoa > Chordata > Mammalia > Chiroptera > Vespertilionidae > Myotis > Myotis lucifugus. The sequence goes on along the minus strand of NW_005871048.1, from coordinate 47,539,941 downwards.
TACAGGAAACTTCCTTCTTTCATCTTGAAAAAATTAACAGCCTTCCTGTCCACATACCAACAATAATTTGTTTCTGTTCAGACTTTTGTACTGACTAAGCACTCTCTTCTTCCCCTTCCAAAGTTATTCTTTCTTTTTTCTTTGCATATTTCCCAGAGGTATGCACTAAAGTGTCAACTCTCACATTAGAGAAGTGCGTAAAGAAGCAGATATCCTAGGAATACATATGCAGTGTGAAGAGGCTTTCACACCCAATCTCCTTCACACTCACAGCCTCATACCAGGGCCCGGAGACAATTTTAGCTCATGCAGAATCCTTTTTATATTCTGTTCCATAAATATAATGCATCTTTGTATGAGAAGAAAACAGCCAGAGAACATTATTAATGACACAAATAATAATATGCACTTGCAGAGTCCTCTTCTAGATCAGTCTCCCTTGCTCTTCCTTATGTGGTGTCTTAGTTCTTTGGGGCTGCTGTAACAAAAATACCATAGACTATATGGCTTATAAACAGCAGAAATTTATTTCCCACAGTTCTGGAGTCTGGAAGGCCAACATTAGGGTGCCAGCTAGTTGGGTGAGGGTCCTCTTCCATTTGAAGACTTTTTACTGTGTCCTCCAATGGTAGAAGGGGCTAGAGCAGCGGTTCTCAACCTGTGGGTCGCGACCCCTTTGGGGGTCGAACGACCCTTTCACAGGGGTCGCCTAAGACCATCAGAAAACACATATATAATTACATATTGTTTTTGTGATTAATCACTATGCTTTAATTATGTTCAATTTGTAACAATGAAATTGGGGTTCACCACAACATGAGAAACTGTATTCAAGAGTTGCGGCATTAGAAAGGTTGAGAACCACTGGGCTAGAGAGTTTTGTGGGGTCTCTTTTATGAGGTACTAACCCCATTAAGGTTCTGTCCTCATGATCTAATCATCTTTCCAAGGACCCACCTCCTAACACCATAATATTAAACATCAGGATTTCAACATATGAATTTGGCCGGGGAAGGTGGGGGTGGGGGGCGGGGGGTGGGGGAAGACACAAATTCAGTCCATAGCAGGAGGTGAGCAGAGCCAGGATTATTGTCTCCCTTTTACAGTCAAGGAAACTCAGGCTGGGGTGGCATTGTAACTTTTTTGAGATTTCTCTTCTGTAATGTGACTAAATCAGAATTTACAACCAAATTCAGAGTCCTTTTCCATACACTATGTTCTGGAATAATACAATGTTAGAAAACTCAAAACAATTTTTTCATAGAAAAGATAAAGAACAAAGGTAAATGTAAGGAGAAAGATAAAGAGCAGATAGATATGTGTGAGGTATTTACATTTACACTGCACAATTGTATAAGAAAACCAGCTCCTAGCTGGTAATATTTCTAGAATATTCTACAGAACACAACAGAAAGTTACATAATTTTACATCGTGTGATATACTGATAACAGCAGAGCAACAAATACCAAAGTGAGGATTCCCACATAACTTTGTTTGACAATCCCATTTTCACCTCCTCTTTATGTTCTAAATGTGCTATTGTGGGCTGTTTTTCTTTATCCAGCATAAGCTACTGCAAGATATTCTTGTTTATGCAAAATAAATTTAGCAGAGGCAGTGCCACAGATAACTGAATATGCAGGTTAACACTACAAAACACAATAACATCTCATTTATTTCAAACTCTGCCCAAAGTTAAAGCTCTAGAACAGGGTTTGGCAAATTTTTCTGCAAAAGATCAGATAGTATGTTAGGCTTTGCGGACCACATGGTCTCTGCAGCAACTACTCAATCCTGCCCTTGTGGTGTGACAGCAACAGTAGACACTATGTAAACAAATGAGTGTGGCTGTGTTCCAATAAAACTTTATTTAGACAAATAGATCTGGGCCTCAGGCAAGAGTTTGCCAATCCCTGTTCTAAAACATAATCCTCACTCAGAAGGGAAAAAATACACTCATGTTTTTATTTACTCTCAGGGGAAAACTGACACCCTAATCAGATGCCTATTGTCTCACTTTATACACAATTTTTTTAAAATGGATTATTTTCTTGCTTACAACCCACAGCAACAGAGAAGCAGGGATTTCAAAGCCGGGTGCTAGCATGGACCAGTACAGTGAAGGCTAAAAGCCTTCAGAAGATAGCCAGAGGACTCAAACAGCAGAGCAGTCTGGACCAGGGCAAAACACTCTCCCTAAACCAACCGCTGAATATCACCTTACTCATGTCAATATCACCTGATTCTATCACTTACTTACAGCTAAGTTCCATTTATGATGGTCATCATGATGATTCTGAATCTTAATGATGACTGAATCACCAAAATATTCTATTTAATCTCCTTTAGGCAGAAGAAACATAGACACATAGGATCCACTTTAGAAAGACCTATGAAAATTGGCTACTAGAGGCTTTGAATCTGATTGAATAAACTTCAGTTATCTAGAATATATATTTTATGAAATATTCAATTCCCCAAGTAATAATAATAAAGACAAACATTTATAAGACACTTATTTTGAGTATTGCATCATTTCAAGTGTTTTATGTATATTAATTTATTTAATGTTCACCACAACCCAACCAGGTAGTACTGTTATTATCCCATTTTCCAGATAAGAAAGTTGAGGTACAGGGAGATTAAATATCCTGCCCAAAATAATTCAGCTATTAAGAGGCAGAGCTGAGATCTGAATCCAAGCCATCTAGCTCCAGACAACATTTTTTCAAATACTACACTATGCCAAGTCATTACCCTAAAAATATATGTAGGGTGCCTTATTTCAAAGACCTAAACATGATAAGATATATGTAAAACCTCTACTAAATATAATGTAATATAATCTTCAGAATCTAATGATTGAGACATGTCAGTGTTTTTCAATGCCTTGGAGTAAAGACTATGTTTATTATCTTTGTTCAGTTCCACCAAAATAATGAGACAGTTTGGATAGTAGTTTAAGGAGATTTTGTTGTTTTCAGGATTGCATTTAAAATTGTTTTGTAATGATCCAGGGAAATAAACCAATAAATAAAGTTATAGGAAAATTCTTTTTAGGCACTTCTAGTTCAGTCAGAAAAATACCAAATTGTGAAATGACTTAGTCCTGCTATTTCTTAGGTCAAGATATAAAAATTAAAACAGATTTTTGTTAGTTGTATTTATTTCTTAAATAGATTAATTATAAATTTGGCTTATATGGAAGGAAAATAATGTGGTTGTTAAAATAACTGAGGTTATTACTGGCTTATCACCCAACAAAAATATTTGACCCTAATATATCCAGAGTGAAGGACTAAAATCATTTTATGATGTTTTACTAAAAGAAAATTCAAAGTTTATGGAGATATTTTTTAATAGCAATTATCTGAAAAATATTGTTGGTTACTGAGTAGGCATTTGTGTTCTTTTTTATTTGTGATATGAATATTTTTGCTAATCTCTGGAAGTTCATAGTGGAGAGAAATCATTCAGCCTCTACAAAATAGAGACGCTATGAACCAAGCTTATATTAGTTCCACTTTTTACTCAACTCCGTGCAAGAAACAGTTCTCCCAAAGCTATGCATTCCTCACAGCAGTTATCCCCAACAATCAGTTAGCATTCACTGCAAAACATACAAATACTCGAGGAACTCGGAGGAGCAGGTACATTTTGAACAGTCATTTTATCTTTGTTGCCAGTTTTTCATTTTCTTCCTACTGTTTTCTAAAACCACAAAGCAAGGGATGAAATACCTGACATAGAAGAGAATGGACTAGGTGGGAAGAGAAAAACATCCCATTACCACTTTCTTTGTTATAGGATATAAACATTAAATCAATAGTAATTTCTATGATCATAGTTTTGGGTTATATTATAATAGCCTTGGAAGATTATTAAGAATTTAAAACTAAAATCATATTCCTAATTTCTTCTAGATGGCAAAGATTATAACTTTTACTTAGTGGTTACAAGGCCTAGATTCTATGTAAACATGTTAGAGAACAGGAAAAAAAGGAAATGAAGGAAAGGGAAGAGAAAAAAAAGATAAAACGAAAAGGAAAGAAAAGAAAAAAGGTATGGCAGAAACTGGTTGGCTAATCACCAAACCAACTTTCTATTTTTCCCAGACACAAACAGGACTATCTGCCCTAGGCTCCCTTCAACTTGATGGGGCCATGTGACCGAACTGGCCAAAAGAATGTAAGCAATCCTCTACATGTTTCCCTCTTTGCCAAAGTGCAGGGCCTGGGGACTGGTGGCAACGAGGTGATGACAAGAAAACCACTTGAATGAGAGGAATGTATCCATCAAGCATATCCATTTTAGTAAATTGGCACGGCCACTATGGAAAACAGTATAGAGGACCCTAAAAAATTAAAAATAGAACTACCATGCGACCCAACAATCCAACTTCTGGGTATTTATGTGAAGGAAATAAAATCACTATCTTGAGATATATCTGTAACCCATGTTCATTGCAGTGTTCTTCACAATAGCCAAGACTTGGAAAAACCTAAGTTTCCATCAATAGATGAGTGGATAAAGATAATGTCAGACACACAGACACACACACACACACACACACACACACACAGTGTCATATTAATCAGAGAGAAAGAAATCCTGCCATTGTGACAACATGGGTGAAAATTGATGGCATTATGGTAAGTGAAATAAGTCACACAGAGGGAAATAATGCTGTGTGAACTCACTTATATGTGGACTCTAAATAAGCTGAACACATAGAAATAGAGAATAGAATGGTGGTTGACAGGGGTCAGAAGTTGAGGAAAAAGGAGAGATGTTGGTCAAAGAGTACAAACTTTCAGTTATAAGTTATAGCAATCTAATGTACAGAATAGCAAATATAGCTAATAATAATGTATGATATACTTGAAAGTTACTAAGAGAGAAGATCTTAAATGTCCTCAGCACAAAGAGAGAGACAGACACTATGTGATGATATGACATAGGTGCTAGTTAACAATATGGTGGCAATAATTTTGTAATATATAAGTGTGTTATCAACATGTTGTACATCTTAAACTTATACAATTGTATATGTCAATTATATCTCAATAAAGCTTGGGGGAATAATAAAATTAAAAAGCATTCTTCCAATACAACCTTAAATTACTAAAGAGTGCTCTTATATAATCACCAAAGACACAAAAAAGTCTGGACAATGGTCCTAGGTGTCAGTATTCAAGCTGTATTACAAATGAAATTCCTTCATTTCTACAAAGTTCCCTCGTGAATTGCTGGGTGGGAGAGGATCCATTTCATTTATTTTGTTTTGCTTATTGTGCCTTCCACTTTTATGATTTCATCTACAAAGAAAAAAAGTACTACAGGTGGTAGAACTTCTTCCAACTAACCAATAGTGCTGTTAGGAAATAAAATCCTAACAACAGTGTGCTCAAGAAGCTGGAATGTAGGACACAGCTGTGACCAATATTCCAAAAAGCATGATGGTCTTCGGAAGAAGAACCAGTTAAAAATTAGGAATTCACAACTGCTGACTGAACTCTGAATCATTCACAAAGTCATTTTGACTTTTCTTGTTCTTTCTCAGATGAAAAGTCCTAAGGATAAGTATCACCTTAAAGCCCATGTGATTATTCCACTAGTGAAATTTAATTGAGCCAAGACAGGAATAAAAAAAATCTAACAACAGCCCAGTCGGCATGGCTCAATGGTTGCGCATCGACCTATGAATCAGGAGGTCACAGTTGGATTCCTGGTCAGGGTATATGCCCGGATTTGGGGCTCGGGGCCCAGAGAAGGCATACAGGAGGCAGCTGATCAATAATTCTCTCTCATCATTGATGTTTCTATCTCTCCCTCTCCCTTCCTCTCTGAAATCAATAAAAATATTTTTTAATCTAAGAACATCTGTCAGTCTGAATTTTTTAATTCATTTTTTCCTGTGAGAAAACTATATGTTCTAAAGCTTTGCCATTAACAACTCTAAATGTAGACTGTGAAGGAATGCTTATCTGACTCTCGGCTCAGTGCTATATCTCACTGTAAAGAAAGTCACGGCACAAGCTTAACCGACAAGAAAATCCATCCTGTCTGGGGGAGGCAGACATAGCTTAGAAAGTTAATCAAACTAATCAGGAAGAAATATACTGGATATTTTTCATTTTAAAAATTGATCATTTATACTTTTATTAATATGTTGGAAATACTTATTATAAGTAACATTTATATGGCACTTAGTTTAATAAATATGTCTTTACATACGATACCACATTTATTTGCCACAGTCACCCCACTGGTATGTTTAATAGTTAAGTAATAGACAGATAAGGACTGAGGCTCTAACGGCCTTTATAACTTTTCAAGATCAAAAGTGAAAACTTACTTTGCTTTAAAAAGTATTTATCCATTACTTGAAACATACACTTAGAAGTAAAGGAAGCTAACTAGTGCTATGAGCTTCTATAGCAATAATAGTGTATTATTTGTACAGTACATTACAATGTACAAAGAATTAAAATGTTCTTTCATAAGCACTCTCTCAATATGCTTCTGATCGCTGATACAGTAAAATACCAGAACAGTATCATTATTTTCATTTTACAGATATAGAAACTAGGGCTTACAAAAATTTAATAACCTAAGCATAATCTCACTAACCAAGATTAATTCACTAAGTCATTGTGCTTTTTGAAATTGGAAATTTAAGGGACACAATTTTGGCTAGTGATTAATATAACAGGAACTTATGTCACCTGCATGTATTATATAATTAAAATAGAATAATTAATGATTTTCAAATTAAATGAAAGCTCCTCCTCCACCATTGGGTATTGTCAAACTTCCCAGAGGAGGAAACTAAAATAGCTAAAGCATTTGTGGTGTTGTGTGGGGGCGTGGGGATTGTTTCATTTGTTTTGCTCCATTTTTAAAACATGCTCAAGGTAGGCTGGCAACTCTTTTGAAAATGTCAACTAGAAATAATTAAATTGGGAGGCAAGATTAAGCAATAAGATTAGTCCGTTATATATAACGCTGGGGGAAAAAATGTCAGAGAAGAAAGAGTAAGTTTTTCCAAAAGCAAAATTCACCAAATAAAACACTGGGAAATGTAATTCAATCAAGAAATAATATTTTTTTTCAATTTGGATTTATGTCATTGCTTTAGTAGGTAGTGTTAATAGTTTCCAAATGCCAATGTGTATTCATGAACACTTTGCAAGTTCATGATGTAATACATTCCTTTTTGGATACATCTTATGTCAAATCCATCTGTCTAAGGCAGATATGCATAGTTTTACAGAATTTTATCTGCAAAAGAACTTCCACAGTCAGACAAAAATGGCATTACAAAATAAAGAGGCGTCGAGAAAAGGAAGATCAGCTGTTCTGAAGATATCTCCTTCTCCCTCAGTGCCTTGCCCACAGCTTTGTGTCCACTGAACACCTGGCACCCCTCCAGTCTTGCTTTTCTTAAAATCCTGCCCATTCACAAGAAAGAGATGTGATCCTGGGATCTCAGGGAGACCTAAAAAGATGAAGATCTTGGAGGAAGTACCAGGGCTAGATCTTAACATTTCTAGTATATATCCACCAGAACTTCCCTGAGCCCTAAACACCCTCTAAACACCTTCTGAATTCAATGGGCAGCTTATTAAAGTTTGATCGTGAAACATTGTCATTTTTATTTGATGCATCTCAATAAGAGCCCAAGTGAGTTAATATAAAGACAGAAGATAGAAAAGGGGGAAAGGGAAGATGATTGCTGCATCAAGAAAAATACACAAATTCCACCAGAAGAAGAGCAGCCCAGTTAGATGTCAGAAGCTAGTTCAGGTAAAGAGCTTCCACCCACACCACTTCTTACTCTGATGGGCCTCGAACCACCTTGAGGGATGAGATTTTATTCCTTTTATAAATGCACCACTTTTTTCCACTAATACAGTTAGGAATGTAGAACAACAAGTGAATCAACTATGACTATTAGTGTCTATGGCTATGGAAACTCAATAAATGAACCCGCTTTTCTACCTCAATAAAAGACTCAGACCATTTCTTCATAAAGTAAATGTGTTTCTTCAAAGAATATATCAGAATTACTTTTCTTGAAAACTATTTTACATACATTTGGTTGATACAAATTCTATATTGATTATTTTTCTTTCCCTTTATAAGCTTCATCCATGGATGTGACCTATAACAGGGTCATATTTTTATTTTATATTTTTAACAGCAAAACTTTGCATTTCCAGTATAATCTAACCATAAAATTTTGCAAAACCACAACTAATATTTCTCTCCTACTGGCTAAATTATGTCAGTCATTTAAATAGATGGAACCAAATATAAACTGTTCTTGAGTATATAAATAATATTTTATAGGAACTGGCAAGTAATTACAATTGCTATTAGAAGTTTATATTTGCCACAGGAACCTGTGATTTTAAAAAACTGTTCAAATTATTTATGCATGAGACTTATACATAGCACAAATGTATTCATTTGTATTTATGGGTCTAAAGAGAAAAAAAATTAGAGAAAAGGCAAATTGGTAAACAACCCCAAATTAAGAGAAATTACCTAGCTTTGTGCTGTAGTAAAAAGTATAAAAATTATTTGGAAGGAAGGAGAATTATTTCTAAGCACTAACTTTATAAGCAAAAGCCCTATTTTTTTTAATGATAGAAGAAATCAATGTTTTTAAGTAAAAACTGAACTGCTTACACTAACCAGTCATACTCAGTATTAATTCTATCCCACAGTGTATGCTACAGAAGGTAATAAAATGCTAATGTTTTCTAGTTTCTCATTTCAATCTGCTCCAGCTTTATCTTAAGCCTTGTTAGCAACAGAAGTCGCCCCAACAATTACACAAACCTAACAACGACTTCCCTGGGATAATTTGATCTGCTGCAACCACAAATTCCAGTCCACATACTTTCTTCTATTATGGTTGTGTCTGTGTGTGTTTAATACTCTTCTTATAAGGCTCTTAAAAATGAGCTAGTAGTTTCTCGTTCAGCTCTCTGCCACGTTAACAGTTTTATACATGTAAAAATTACCTAGTTATTTATACAGAATATCTTAATTCAGCTTCAGAGGACAGCGAAGAAAAGAATCGTTGCCATCATTTTACATTGCTCCTTTTTGGGCGCTTTCACGGCTGTGTACCTGCGCCCCAAAATGATCATTCGCTGCTCCCTCTCAGTATTCACCGGTGGGGATAGAAAATCTTGAAACTTGCCTGACTCAAGTGTTCCCAGCCATTGCCCAGACACCAGAAGCCTGCTTTCATCTGCTCATGTTGGAGCTTTATCACTTAACTGACCCCATAAAACACACAGGGCTACAACACACTGAACAGCCTCCTTCAAAATGCAGCCTGATTGTGATTCATGGCAAAAAGCTGGAATAGCCCTGCCAGGTCGTAGACGCATTAAGATAAATTGCATTGAATGTGATACATATAAAACAGCACCTTGAAAATGAATCATCTGCTAATTCAGTATTTTCTAATTACAATCACTCCCTCTCAGGGCATGTAATTAATTTACTGAGTTTAAAAAAAAAAAAAAAGTCAGGATTACTCACACAGTCTTGAAGATGCAATGTCAGCTATTTAGGACAGAAACATCCAAGGCCGTGTTAGAACTCAATTACCACTACATATGCGTTAAAGCAGGAACTGCAGGCCTCTGGACTACGGCAACTATAGGACTCGTGCTGCTCGTACGCTGGGCTATAATTTATGAAACCGAGCCCCAGATCCAGCCAATCATTTAGCTCCTCATAACAAGTCTAACTGGCTCTGGAAAGCTGAAAGGGCTGCACTAGAACAACAAAGATGAGATAGTCCACACAATAATCTGCTTATCTGGAATCACTTTCCCTCACAAGGGCCAGAGAAAAATCACAGCTCCATTGTCTGAGGGCAGGACAGCTGACCTGAGAAAATGCGACTACACCTGGAGCAAGACCTTTTCTGGCTTGGCAGTCCCAGTCGAGCCGGCATTAAAGGACCGAGCTGCCCCTGGAAACCGAAGGACAATGACAGCCGCAAAACCTCAGGTAATCTTCATCTTTTTATTTTTATTTTTAGCAGGAGTAATGCTGGGTCACATTATATGCAGGAAGCCACTGGGGCAACTAGGTATGCTTCAATTTTATTTTCTCTTTTTCCATTCTAATCGTTTGTAGGATCATTTGTTATTAAGCATGAGTCCGGGGAGGCTTAGGGTACCTGAAATGAACTTGAAACCGAAAGGATCATTTGAGGAGGAAAAGAGATCGTTTTCCAGAGCAGTCTGAGAGCTGTCGCTTCAGATGTGCACCCTTCTCACCCAAACACAGAAACAAGGAAAAAGGGGCTGAAGCAGGGAGAGAAAAGGCGTTTCATGAGAACAGTTAAATGCTTTTCGTATCTGAAAGGAAATAACTATGCTCAAAGTGTACATTGGGAAGATAGGTTAATGCCCAGCTCCCCTGGCCCTTGGAACCTAGACCACACAAGAATGTACCACGTGGGATTGTTGGGGGAGAGAATGACATAAAAAGTTGACAGAGCCCCCGGGGGCCAGGCTTTTTGGTTTTTGTTTTGTTGGCAATAGTTTATACTTCCCATTATATTTTAAAGTATTACGTATACCAACTACTGCTGTTATACCAAAGTTCCAAATTTGTAGTTATTAAAGGAAAACATTTTTAAGTTAAAAGAGGTGACAAAAATAGAAAAGCAAACACACACACACACACATACACACACACACACACAAAATGGAATTGACATACACATAACCCCAGCACCACACCCTTAGGTACTTGACGTACTTTACCCAACAGCAAATCCTTTCAAATCCTCAGCAAATAGTGTTTCTTCAACGAATTTTATAGCAAGTGTAACATTAGCAACAAAAAAAATCTGTGTAATAAACCTTTTAATGACTAAATCAATCATTATACTTTCAAAGTGACAACAGAACCTTCCCAATATTCAAATCGTGTCAGTTTTATCTGCTCTCAGCGGAAGAAGCAGGGAAGGAAAATTTGCTTTGTTCAGTGATGAAATATAAACAACTGTAACAGAAGAGACATTTATGCACCTTTTGTTTGCTGTAGACAATTGACTGTATCCAACTTGAGATTTGACACCAAAAAGAAAAACATAGCAGCACACAGGGAACAGAAGAAGTAATCCATCAACAATTCCCCCAAGATTTGTTCTCTGAATTGTCCAGTGTGTGACTAGCAAGGGAAGAATATTTCTGCTCTGTTTAACTATCTTTTATTTAATTAAACCTTTGTTCATTTGACAGTGCTGTTGTCTACGGTGACTATGTGAGAACCGAAACTTCTGAGGAAGCCAGGGTGTTAAAATTGTTGTTCCCTTTACTCAAAGATAATATGGATTATCTAGCCTGAAATGGAAATCAAACCCTTAAGGTAATATTGCCATTGAATCCTCAACACACCCAACTCCCCCTTTCTCATTCCCTTAATAAAACTTCATTAAAATCCCCTCGAACTCCTGTGTTTGAATCTCCATTTGTCGGCAGACCAAGGCCAAGAATACTTGAAGACCTTTAAGTCATTTCACATGTATTGTTGTCCAGAAACTTCCCATAGGAACCACCTCCCAAACACTTGAAGGCAACCACTTCACCACCCAAGGCAGCGGCCTGCCACCAGCCAGCAAGTGCTTGGGTGAGAGCTTTCACGGCTCCTGTGCAGTCTCAGCGCTAACAGGCAGCTGACTTACAGGCCGACCTCTGGCCCCTGCGCCCTGACAAACACTGTTTCGATGGACTCAACTTCAAGCTGTTCACTCAAAACACATTCATGATAAAAGCTTTTTAAATGATTAGCACTGCCTTTCCCTCCTAGAATCATAATAAAATAATCGTGATAGACTGAGACATGTTACTGCTCCTTGGCAATTTGGGGGGAATCTAGATTATTTCATACCCGGAGCTGTCACATAGCAGAGAAAACCTCACACTGAAAGCAAGGAAGTGATGTCTCAGTATGATCCATCTTGAGCTGCTTAGATTTGTTTTCAATGCCTTATTAAAAACAACGCAACGGAGGAGGAAACTAAAAAAACATACATATCACAGTGTAATCTTTCGCCTAAAGTTGTTAAAGCCAATATGAGTCTGCTTATAGCAGGCATCACTGTCCATTCAGCAGGGCTTGTGTGAGCAGATTCTAGCTAGAGAGTCTACCCCTGCCATCGGCACCAATTAATATGTGTTGGTTATTGCGTCAGGCACTGTCTAAGAAGCTCTTGGTACGCAAGAGGCATCCAAACAGCTGAATTCAGTTTTTACTCGTTTCCTTGATCTCAGACTCACAGACAAAAATTAAGATGATCCCGATAAAAGAAAAGTAGCTCAGGAATGCGAGCGCTTTTCCGACAAGAACTATCAGCAAATCTCAAGTATTAGAACAGCTACGGTTGACTGAAAAGTGTCTAGAAACCCGGGCCATGCTAATCTGTCTGGCCCTGCAGTTTATGTAGCAAAAGGAGTCACTCCTGAGAAAAGTATAAGAACCGTTCCGACCTACCTTGTTAGTGCGTCTGAGATTGCTAGGGTAGTAACTCCGTTCCAGGTGACGTGGCTAAATAGCCCCATTATTTTCACAATGCTGGACTCGGCCTAAGAAACCCTGCACCTCGGGACCAGTATGCTGGTGGGGAACTGCTGACAGTCCCAATGCTGACACTTGGAGCCAGCATTGTATGGTTTAAACCGAAAGAGAAATAGTTGCTTATAAAAATGTCAGCAGGAAGGCCTGCCTCACTTTAACAAAGCCAAAATATTTTTTTTTCATTCAAGTTAAAAGGCATAGTGAATCTGTGGTCACTGTAGGGGTTACGCTTATGCTCTTGGTTGAGATAAAGCACTTTATCTGAGCACATAGACCTCAAATTCAGATTTGCTTTCGGTATATGTGGGGGGGGGGGGGGTGGTTGTGTTTTGTTGTTTTTTAATTCGGTCTCTCCTAAGAACATGAATTTCTTTTAAAAATACCAATAATGCATTTGACAAGATTCTAAAACATATATGACACTTAAAATTAACATAAACCAGCATCCTTCTGCACTTATTTTATTCAGTTAAAATTCTTCTAGTTAATGAGACCTGAACAGAAGGATCAATTTTTCTATGACCTTACTCTTTTACAAATTTTCTCAAAACCCACACAACATATACATAACTTATGCCAAAACTGGCAATTATTTATATTTGGTTATAAAAATTTCTAATATTTGAGGTTAAAGCCACCTCTAAACAGTATGTAAGCATTATAACATGGAGTTGAGAGCATAAACTCTAAATCAGACTGTCTGGGTTCAAATCCCAGCTCTGATCCTTAACTGTGGACTTTGAGCAAGTTACTTAAGAGCTCTATGCCTGTTTCCTCATATGTAAAATAGTGCCACACACAGTAACTACCTCCTGGGGCTGATGGGAAGACTAAATGGACAATGCATGCTTAGAACCGAGCCTATTACATGGTGAATATTCATTAAGAGAAAACTGTCATTATTATTATTATTATGTTTAAGCTCATTTCAATAAATATGCATAATATCCAAAATGAAGATGAATTACTGAACAGCCGGATATGGTGAAATATATCTCATTTCAGGTAATATCTATAAGTACGATTTTGTCTTAAGGCCTATGAGATATCAGCTCAAGGAGGTGTATCAGTCACTGTTACTTGTCAGTCTTCTGCCCAGTTATCACTTGGCACTTTCAACCCTGCCCTGCATTCAGTGTGTCACGCACGGACTCTAACCTAGGACATGACACAGAAGGGGGTAATTGTAGTAGGCATGATTCATGTGGTAGTTGGTACAAAGTTCAGGCAAGTTTAAAGATTCCTGCATGAAAGCAAAAAAATAATGGAAGCCATTAATCTTCAGTCATGGTACCGTAACCAAAAAAGATTCAAAAAAAAAAAAGAGTTACCTATTATAAACAGCTGTGCTCATTTTCCAAATTCTTGAACCATGTCTGCAATTTATGCTGACTTTTCAGCTTAAATATGAGAGAATCCTGAGGCTAATCATCTCCTTTCCTCCCTGTGATGGGGATTTCTCAGAGCAGGAGAATATTAACTGAGACTTCGACCTGCTCACTGAGAACGTGCAGAGAAAAACAGTCAGCTTGGTGAGGGAACAGCTGCCCCAGGGAAGGTCTATGGACTTCCACACACACATATTCATTCATTCATTTACCCATGAATATCTTACCCCTTATCTCCCACGCAAATTCCCATCAGCCACACCTAATGGTTTATATAGTTCCCGAGGGAGCCCACGCTCTCTCACAGCCGTGTTTCTAGAGATGCACTCCTCCGTTTGTGTACTCTTCCCCAGGACCCACCATTAAGACCGAGGAAAATTCTCTCCTTCACAGTGAGCCCCTTCCTCCCCACCATCTCTCCATGGAAGGTAGTTATTCCCTGTTGGGTAAATTATTGAATTAGTAACACTTACCACATGAATTAGCACTCAACGACAAATAACCAGTTGGAAAATTGGAAGACATTTTCAGGTTAGCAAAAATGCTTTAAAAATGAAATTTGGCGCACTTTCTGCAAGATCCCAAATGAAATCAAATATTGAGGTTTAATAGCTCTTAGACTCTGCTAGCTAGAGAATCATCTGTGGTCTTCTTTGTTCTTTTTTAATCCTCACTCTAGATATATTATTGATTTTTATTTTATTTTTTAAAATTATGTTTTTATTGATTTTAGAGAGAGAGGAAGGAAGCAGAAGAGAGAGAGAAAGAGAGAGAGAAAAAAAAAAAACGTTGTGGGCTGCCTCCTGCACACACCCCCTACTGGGGATTAAACCCACAACCCGGGCATGAGCCCAGACAGGGAATTGAACCAGTGACCTTTTGGTACATGAACTTTTGGTACATGAAACAATGCTCAACCAACTGACCCACAACAGTCAGAGTTGTTTATTTATTTTTAGAGAGAGAGAGAGGGAGAGAGAGAGAGAGAGAGAGAGAGAGAAACATCTATGTGAGAGAGAAACATTGATCGGTTGCCTCCTCTATATGCCCCAACCAGTGATCCAACCCACAGCCTAGGTATGTGCTTTTACCGAGAATTGAACCCACAACCTTTAGGTGTAAGGGACTACTCTCCAACTATCCAGGCCTGTGACTAAGGGGGCAGTCGCTTGGCATTGAATATCACCAAAGAGGAGGAGGATGGGATGGGCTAGAGAATTTTAGAAAACAGTGTGTTGGAGGGTTACCTTCAGAATTGTGACACAGGTCCAGTTGGTTGCTAGCTCCTCTCCCACTTCACCTCTGCCTCCCCCTGAGAAAAAAATAGTTACCCTATGTTCCCCAACTTCTGCCACCAAAGGGCCTGTCTTCCCCTCCCATCACATGAATCCTTTTGTGTGCCAACCCCCAGGCAGGCTGGTTAAACCAATCTGTGCCAATATGACTAAATATTCCTGTTATCTTTCAAGTGGCACCTCATTTTAACAGGAACTTTCTAAAAATAGAGCCGAACCAAAAAAATAACCACATGGAATAATTTAGGCCCCTTGGAACATGACAACAAAGACAGGCAGGAACCACACCAGCATATCAGCCACCTTCTCCTAACAGGAGAGGCCAGCCCTACATGCGCAGCCCTGGGCCAAGGAGAATGCTAAGTTTTCACTTCTTCACACAAGGCCACTACATATAGTTGGTCAGTGCACAACCTGTACAACCAACCACTCACACCAGCCTGCCCTCGATGGTCCATGAGTCTTCCCTCTCTACAGCAAGAGCACAGCCACCACCAACCAAGGGAAGATTTCTCACTTATTGAGCCCTCCTACCATAGAGGTAAATACCTGGTACCCCAAAAACAAGTTGGCTATGGAGCCACATTTGTAATCACCGGCAACTAAAAGAGGCAGAGGTTGCTCCCTGCCTCACAGTCCATAGGATTTTGTTTTCCTTTCTTTCTGCCAAAGGATTTAAGCACAAATCAGAGGAGTGGAAGGACAGCAGATTGCAGTTGAGACCTATGTGCAATATAAAATAATGCAGCAACTCTTGAACTTGATGTGCATCAGGATTATTAAAGCTGCTTGTGAAAATGGCAGGTCCCTGACTCCTACCACCGGATGCTGATTCTGTAGGTCTAGAATGAAGCCTAGAAATCTGCATTTTATTGGCACCCCTGCTTATTTTAAAGCCAGTTATGCATGATTACTCCTTGAGAAACATTGAGACAGTGCATGCAAAACACTTAACTCAAAGCCTGGCACATTATAAGTGTTCGATACTTGCTAGCTATAACTACTAAGAATCAGTAACCATCCCAACGTCATATCCTCTACTTAGACTTGACCTTTTGCTAAGTGCAAATTGCACATGGGTGTGGCAGTGTGATAGGAAGCCAGGAGCTGGTTTAGTGCAAGGAAAGAGAAATGAGAAGAGGAATACAGGATAAAGACAGCCTAATTTAAGTCCTTCTAATGATCCACGAGCCTTTGGTGAGAACTCTGAGCCCGAATTACCACCCCCCTTCCACACTATCAACAGCTCCTATAAAATAGGAGTATTTGAAATAACAGCATTTGGACCAGAAATGTTCAAAATAAAAACACTCAAAAAATATTGGCATTTTCATTTTTCTGCCTCAGGCACCAAAAGCAATACAAGGTTATTTGTTTTGTGGGCAAAGCAGGCCCCAAGTAATAAGGGAGTTTTTTCAATGGCTGAGTCCACCAACATGAGCATAATATAGAAGTAAATCCCAAACCTGATTGGCTGCTGTGCTACTGTGAGTCTTGGCTATTTTCCTCTGCTAATGATGCAGGCCCTCCACAGGTGGCTGGAGCTCACAGTGTCTACTCACCCCAGGGATCACGCCTCACAATAAATAGGACAGGCCCTCCAGGAAATCTTCTGTTTAATTTGCATGCTCCTGAGGATAGGACAAGGCTCTGTTGTTTAAGAGCACACATAACAAAAGCTTTGTTCTTTCAAACCACGAGGGAAACTGTAGATCTATCCAAAATCACTTGGTCTTAAACTGTGTAAGGATGACAAGAACGAAATATTATTTTAGGCTGCCCAACAGCATCAGTCACTCAATCTCCTCTCCTGGCTTCAGAAAACAATGACTCAATATGGCCTTTTTCTGACAGGCTGCAGCCTTAGGAAAATACTTGCCTGCGTTTAAATCAATGGAAGCTATTCACAGCCCACTTAGCTTTCTCTCTTTGAAGCGTGGGCATAGGAACACAGATGTTTGTATTCATATAATGAAAGGAAAATAGAAACTGTGAATGATTAAAAAAAAATCAAAGTATTTTTTTACTCCATCCCAGGTGCTTGACATGTGTTTTATTGCTTGATTTCCTCAGTGACCTCTAAAAGGTTGATTTTATTACCCCCATTTTTACCAAGTATAAGAGAGGTTAAATAAGCTTCCCTAAGGACACAGAGTTGAAAAGTGACAGAGCTGTAAATTAAACAAGAAAGAAAGTAAAAGTAGTCTGAAATCCTACATGTTAAGATTTAAATGAAGCCCTGGCTGGTGTGGCTCAGTTGGTTGGAGCTAGTTTCGTACACCAAAAGGCGGTGTGTTTGATTCCTGATTAGGGGCTCATGCCAGGTTGTAGGTTCAATCCCTAGTTGGGGCATGTATGGGAGGCAACCCATCGATGTTTCTCTCTCACATACATGTTTCTCTCTCTCTCTCCAGCTTCCTCTCTCCAAAATCAATCAAAACATATTTTTTAAAGATTTAAATGAAAAATCTCCCGTATTTCTATTAACATAATCTTATATAAATGTGATCATTTTGTGTCGTAGTCTGCTTTGTATCACTAAATATTCCTCCACATCATATATATGTAAAGTTCATCATTTTTATTGACTACACAGGATTTCTTGGAAGATATTTATCATAACTGACCATGCCAGTCCCCTATTGAAGATCACTGAAGTTATTTCTAGTTTTCCTATGAATATGCTTTGCAAACATATTTATACATGCATGTAGTTATCCCCTGAGGGTAAGTCCTCGGCTGAAAATTGCAGAGATGATGCATTTTACGTTTCAGTGCATCTCACCCAACTGCCTTTTGAAAGGTTAGATCAGGAAAGCTACAGGATGTGCTCATTTCTTCACTCTCACGGGCACACAAGGTTTGAGCAACCATTTACATTTCTGCCAAAATAATCGGGAGAAATGGTAGCATTGTTGTTTTTATCTCCATTTATTTCATCATTAGGGAAATTAGACATCTTTCCCTATGTGTTGGCCATTTGCAATTCTTCCAGAAATTAATTATCCCTATTATTTTTCTGCTTTTCTATTAGAACCTGACTCCAAAATCCATTGCAAATGCTTTCTCCTGCCTCTCGCTCTTTTCTCGTGATCTGTACTGATATATGGGAGACTTTGATCTCTAGCCAAGAAAAGTTTGGCAACAGATTGCCAGGGTGATTACTCAAGTTCCATAAAACATGTTCCAAGAAGAAAAAACTAACTCGTCTAAAGAACAGAAAGCCATAAACTTCTCCTCGGTTGTCTGCCTCGAAATAGGTCATCCCCTGACTTTATCAGCAGTTGTTTATCTTATAAGAAACAATAATCCATTCAAACTCAACCTCCTTCTTTTGCAAAGAGAAATTTGGATAATGGAAGAGGGACCAAGAACAGTTTGGAGAAACATCCTCAGAACCAGGGGCTGACATGGAGGGAGGACCCTCGCACACACACACACATCTCCATGTCCCGGGCAGTGGCAGACCACAGACTCATAGATTGTTTGTGCTGAGACCCAGGTGAGAGGTGCCCTCACTCCATGGAAACGGAGGCCCACAGACATAAAGTGACTTGGCTGAAATCAATTGGCAAATGGCAGTCCCTTGACTCCCCGAGCAGAGCTCATTCCACTAGAGCAGTGGTCGGCAAACTGCGGCCCCTTGAGTGTGGCTCTTCCACAAAATAACATGTGTGGGTGCGCACGTACAGTGCGATTGAAACTTCGTGGCCACACTCAAGGGGCCAAAGAGCCGCATGTGGCTCGCGAGCCGTGGTTTGCTGACCACTGCACTAGAGGACAGTAACCAGAAGTAAAACAGCCCCAATTGAGTCCCCAGAGCTTAAAACACTAATTCTGCCTCCCACAGTTCCCATATTAAAAGGTATTATGACAAGAGTACCATCGTGCCTAGCCCAGGCACATGTGCAGAGGCAGCCTGGACCACATGCTTGGCCAGCGTCTTGGCTGCTAGGGTTGGGCAGCATTCTGACTGGCTGTGGCCAGGGGCAAAAGGGATGATGTTAGGCTGCCCTCTTGCTTCTGCACTCAAGAAAGAATATGACAAAACCAACAGCAAAACAGGGCTGTTGTCCAGCCTCTGTGGTAGCCAGCTTTTTTTTTTCTTATGAAAATCATGTGTTAGCTTAGTTGGTTCACTCCTATCTGTTCAGTTTCAGTCAAATCCAGTCTCTGAAGCAAAGTAAACCAAGCCTGGCCAGGTGGTGGTCCTGTGCTCCCTGAAGGACTTTGGCCTTATCCCAACAAAGCCCCAAATGTGGCCAAAATGTCTGACAGGCAAACTGGACAAGGGCCGCCCTATCCCATCTCACCTGCAGAAAAGTGCATGGGCCAGTGGCCTCACATTCATTCCACAGAGGTGACCAAAGACAAGCAGCCAGCCAGCTATCCAGTGGCATTAGCATCTTCTCTGTAGGGCTCACGCTGGTCTTACCAAGCCTAAATAAAGACTATAGTATTCCACCCAAGATAGATCTTCGGTAAGGCCTAGAAAGGCAGTCTCCTCCAACTTTTCTCAATTCAAAAGCATTTTTCTTGACTCTTTAGACATCATGTGGTCTAACAAAATAAATAGTTCACATTGAGACTTAAAGTACAACTGGATAAACAGATTTGGGAAAATGACCTAGGATTCAATAGTGATGACTGATTTGTGCCAGGAGATGCACATTATACTATTTAATCCCCACAACAATGTTCCAAGGTGGGGGGTTTTAATCTGCACTTGTTATATAAGGAAACAGTAAGGAACAGCTCATTTCTGGACCCAACTGATACTACTACAGAATTTCATGAACTTTCATTGCGACTTTGAGCAGCTCTTCCAAAAGAATGGAGGAGGCTGTCTCAAATGCTAAGCTGTCTTGAAGGTTCATTCCTGGCTGCTGGGCCAACTGGCTCCCCTCAGCTTCCAGCCAGGAAAAAAAAATAAGTGATTTCATGATGTTGGCTCTCTTTGGGAATAGGATGTTTCCCATGAATAAACAAACAAACAAACAATTCTTTCCAAAATTTAGTGCTTGTTTTAGGAGAGTCGTGTGGATTCCTAGTCACCTTCACACAGGAAGTCTGATACTCCTGAATGGAGGAGAGACTCAAGTAAATGTTGGCAACCTTTGAGTCATTAAAGAGTCATCCACAAAAAACAGATGGGGGAACTTATGTTGGTCCAGAACATTTGTGAAGACATGAATTTTTCAGCAGAGTTTTGCTGATCCCTATGGTATATTTCTCTCATCTCCTTTCAAGTGTCTTATCAACTCACACGGTTCCTGGGGTCTTCATTTGCTGGCTCTGAAGGTTGAACTACATGCAATCAGATTTTGTTTCTGAAACACTCACTCAGTTTAGATTAACAAATTTGTTTCTATTCCTTTTTCTCCAAAAAGGATCAAAAAAATACATAATGCCAAAATGGAAGTGACACCATTTGGGAATATTTAAGATTTACTTAAATATTCAAAATACAAGGTTCAGAAAGATAGCCAATTCTACAGGTCATCCAAAGTGATATCTGACTTGGTACTAAGCACCTACAAGGAACTCAATAAATGCATGTTAACTAATTTATATTCATCAGGATAATAACAGTAATAATAAAGTACATTTACAAGGAACTTTGTTATTTTTTTAATACTTTCACAAAAACATCATTTTAAATGAACCTCAAAATCTCATGGAGGACTGAGAAGGGACTTGGTGAACATACATATGAAGGTTTGCATCCCAGTATTGCCACTTGTTAAATGTGTGGCCTTGGGCAGGTTATTGACAAGACCTGAGCCTTAGCTTTCTCAATTGTAAAACCTGAACGATAACTATTCTTCCTTGAAGAGATGGTGAGAGATTTAAAGATAACATATGCCACAGGCACAGTAGAGTATCTGACACATGTCAGGCATTTAGAAATGGAAATTATTTTTATTATAAAGCAGGACAGATTGAATTATCCCCTCTTACAGTTGAAGCAACTAAGGCTGAAAGAGATCTAATGATCTGACCCATTACTACAGCTGCTAAGTGCCAGAGCTAGGAGCAGAACCCAGGTTTCCAACCTGCCAAAGGAAAGTGTTCTCTGCTCTATTTCAAAACTAGAAGGGTGAAAAGCAGAAATATTGCCAAAACAGGGGTGCTGATCTTTGAATCTTGAAAATAGTTGGCCCATGCTTTCTGCAGCAAATAAGGCATTTAAAATAAAACTCTGACTCTTGGAAGCAGATTTAATTCAGGGGAATCTCACTTCTCATTTCAATACAGGCAAAACGTTCCTGATGAGTTTCATCTTTACCATCACTTGCATCTTTCTTCCAACCTGCTTTCAAAAATTCACTAATCCCCTCCCAAATGGCTACAGAAGTATATTATAATGGAATGCAGCAGAGATCTAAAGTGCAAAACAGGTGCTGGAATGATATCAAATAAAAGCATACCCTGGGGAAAGTCTGGTTAAAGGAAATATCTGAAATGACTACAGACAAACAATATTTTTGTCATACTCATTTGGGACATCTTCTGAATCCTAGAGTCCAGATGTTGGGGTTTGATTTAGAAAACTATAACTTAAATGATTGGTATGTCCACAAAATGAACTCAAATAGAGTCCCAGATGTGGTATTAATCAAGAAGAGCTATGACCATACCAAATGTTAGCATCGTGGAAACTGGAAACTGAAAGAGCTTGCAAGAGATACAGAAATCATGGATACAGATGATGAAAGGCAATACCAAGATTTCCTTGAAGATCTTGAAGAAGATGAAGCAATTAGAAAAAAATTGTAAACATTTACAGAGATTCAACCATTACAGACGATGAAGGAGCACCTCGAATGAGTCTGGCTGAGATGCTTGAAGCCCTTCACATTTCTCAAGACACTACTGGTGCAGAAGGTGAACTGATGATGACATGAGATCATGTTGTAGATCAGTGATGGCGAACCTATGACACGTGTGTCAGAGGTGACACGCGAACTCATTTTTTTGGTTGATTTTTCTTTGTTAAATGGCATTTAAATATATAAAATAAATATCAAAAATATAAGTCTTTGTTTTACTATGGTTGCAAATATCAAAAAATTTCTATATGTGACACGACACCAGAGTTAAGTTAGGGTTTTTCAAAATGCTGACACGCCGAGCTCAAAAGGTTCGCCATCACTGTTATAGATGGTTGCACATCTGTAGGCACAGGATGTTGGACACAAAAACCTTTTTTATTCCATCTATGCCTCCATATTCAGAGAGGAGAAATTTAGTTTCAAACCTGAATAAATATGACTATTTTGATTGCTCATTCAAAAAAAAATTTTCATTAATCCTGACATTTTGATATGGGTCACCTGCCCTTCAACTAATGAATATAATTTCTGAACAAAACCAACCCAAAAGTAAGAGAAGTTTGCCACCTCATGAATGCTGCTGGAGGTCACCTTGTTTAAATGTCATTTACAATATACAGCTTATCCCACCAAAGCAGAAATAAGGGTCCCTTTAGGACCTGGTGGGGCCTCAGACATGTGACAAGCAGAACTTTTTTACCTGAACTTTTTCAGTTCTAGAATGTAGTTGGGATGTCTTCTTTTTGGAACTTCTTTATAATATAAGTTACTACATTCAGCTTTATTGATAATAACTTGAGACCTGCCGCCTCAGGTTCAGAAATTTTCAGAACCTTACAATAAGAGCAAAAATCAATGGTGCTTTCTGCAGCAAGCCTAAATGAGCTTCTGTAAAATCGCTTAATAAGCTACTAACATTCATTATCGCTCACAACTCCATATCTTTTTTATGAAGTAGATAGAATGTCTGTACCAATAGCCACACTAGTATCAACATAAACCCTAGAGAATGAAAACAGGGAGAAAGAGTTAGAAAACCCAGGACACTCCCTCCCCCACTACCTGGTAGAAAACAAGTGAACACAGGCCATGCTCTATAGACAGCGTACTCTACTTGTTAAAAGAACACCGATGTTGTAAATATATATTTAACACTGCACAGTGTATAATTCAGCCAACAACTGTTCCAAGTTGTTAGCAAATTCTCCTTCTATTTCTTTATTCTTGGCTTTATTTTATTTGCCTTTCTTTTATACTTTTGCTTTCCTTTTCTCTACATTGCTTTAGTATTTCTTGCACTTATTTCTATTCCTTCCTTTGTCCCTCTGTTCTTTATTATATGAAAGTACTTTCAGAAAAGTCAAGTGCTAAAGAAATGAAAAGTTGTTTTATCATAATTACTCTTATCATCTTTATTAGTTATGTGAAGATATTAAATGTCATTTGCATTCTCACCACTATATCTATATCTTGTTCCTCTAGTTTTTAACTTGTCTGGTCTTTACAGATTTTCAGAATATGGCACATAAACATTAATAATAGGAGTAAAGCCCAGCTGGGTGTAGCTCAGCAGTTGAGCATCGACCCAGGAACCAAGAGGTTGCTGCTTCGATTCCTGGTCAGGGCATATGCCCAGGTTGCAGGCTCAATCCCCAGTGGGGGGCGTGCAGGAGGCAGCCAATCAATGATTCTCTCTCATCATTGATGTTTCTATCTCTCTTTCCCTCTCCCTTCCTCTCTGACATCAGTAAAAAATATTTTTTTTAAAAAATAATAATAATAGGAGCAAAGTTGAATATCTTTCTAGTAACTATTTTTTTCTTCATCTGGAAGCATCCAGTGAGTTAGGCAACATTCGTTAGACACAGTCTGCAGACACAATCATTATACCATAACTCTAGAGGAAATTCCAAAGATAAGAAAGACATGTTACTTGACCTTCGCAAGCTTAGAGCCAGTCAGAGTGACAAGCCACACAATGAGAAACTCGAGGGGGCATCTATAAGATGTATGGATAACCTGAGTTCAAACAGAGGAGCAAGTTTGAGTTAGCCAGGTAAAGGCAACCATGTAAGGTTTTGTGAAGGTGAATGTCAAAAGGGAAAAGAAAGGAATGAGAAACCTAGGGGGTAAAGGGTAATCTGTCAGACCCACCAATGTTATTAAATACATTTCTATAGCCTTTTGCAGTCTCCTAGGGATATCCAGTTTTCTGATGCTTTTCCTGTTTCTGTTCTGAATACGTATCAAAAGCTGCTTTAGAACTTAGGAAAGTTCTAATATGTCTTACTTTATACAGTTTCTTGTTCTGGTGTGTGTGTTTACTTCCATTATCTTGCATATTGCTTTTAAATAACCACAGCCTGCTTCCCTAGTTCTTTCAAGTATTTCAGGTATTTTTTGGTATTTATTTTTAGCATGACATGTAAAAGCCAACATTTTTTTAAAAGCAGTCCATGGCATCTGCTGTTTTAGGTATGAGGTGTAGCCCAGCAGCCTGGAGACGTTTTGCCAGCCCTCACCAAGGCTCTAGATTGCCCCTTAGTTTTGTTCTCTCTGCAAAAAAGATCAAGTTACAGAACAGCCTCCTCCACACTGAAATGGGGGCGCCACACCTAATGATCTCAGTTCAGCCTGAATCTGTTAGACAGCTGATCAGTGCACTCCAAGCCTGGAATGAAACTGTTTCCACCATCTTTTCCAACAGGCTGCACCTTCTTTTTCAAATTTATTGGACGTTAAAGTTGATGCAGTGACTTTTACTTGAAAACTAAAATTCATCCTGGTAAGAAAATAAAAAAGGGTAGGAGGGAATGCTTTTAAATGAGAAGGCAGACTTCCCATACTACAAGAGCTTGTACCTAACTGTGTTCTTTTTGTCTGTTTGTTTGTTTGTTTGTTTGTTTGTTAATCCTCACCCAGGGATATTTTTCCATTGATTTTTAGAGAGAGGGAAGGAAGGGAGGGAGAGAGAGAGAGACACATCAATTGGTTGCCCCCCACTCGTGCCTCAACCGAATTCAAACCTACAACCCTTCGTCCAAGGGCTGACACTTTATCCACTGAGCCAAACTGGCTAGGGCCCTAACTGTGTTCTTGATACAGGGTTTGAAACATGGGCTGCCAATAGGAGAGCTCCCCTACCCCAGCCCTCCCCAACAAAAGCATGAAAGGCATCACCTGTCTACTTGTAGGAAACGTGCAAATTATTCCAAAATAAAGGATGTAATGTCAAATTCAACTGTCTGAATGGAATATAAATTTTACATTTGCACAAGAGTGTGCTTGATGGATCACCCCTGCACCTAGCCCTTCTTGTAAAGGGGTATTGATAACTGGGAGGAGAAACATGGGAGAAAGTGCTGTAAGACGGGAGACTGAGGCAGCAGGGAAAACAATCATGCATAGCGAGGACCACTTATGGCATTAGCATTATTCAACACCCTCCACTCTCAACAGGAATCTTGTGCAACGCGCGTGCTGTTTCCAATCAAGTAATTTAATAAAATCTAAGCTTAGAGCCAGTCAGAGTGACAAGCCACACAATGAGAAACTTGAGGGGACATCTTGTGACTCTGGATTTTTTAATAAATGACATTGGGTAAAGCATCCGTCTCACTGGCTCTCCATTTCTCTACCCAGCTCAGTCTTTGGATGGAGAATGGAGAGCTCTCAGCCCCAGGAGGCGCATCAAGGTACATTTCCCTCCACTAGGAGACCCTGAACTGAGCACGCCGTGATACAGCCACGGGTGTTTGCACGCTGCCGGCCAGTGGCACATTTCCCTGGTTCTTTTCATCATAGGCTTGATTTATCAGGCAAATGTTCAAGGCTCAATGCTAATGGACCTACCCGGGAGCAAACTTCAAAGCCAGACCTTAGATTATAGAAATAAAATAAGCATAGCACTTCAGTGACAAATATCTACTTTGAATTCCAATTTACATGTAGAAATGTTCATCCTATAAATCCTAGCCTTGATTTTTGACTCGATTGTAAAGTCTTCCTATTTGGTCTTTTGCTCCTTCCTTGAGAAGTCATTTTAATTCAGTCCTGCATTCACACATACATCCACCGAGTTCCACCATCCTGTCTAATATGTGTATCTCTTTGCTAGTTGTCAGGCTTCGGGAGAGGTTGAAAGTCGCCCCGCCTGGCTCTGAAACAGCCTGGCAGCAGCTGGAGAGCCCACAGAGCCAATCCAGTTTGCATCATCTTCATCAGAGCTTTCAAATATGGATGCCAGGCTGCTGGTAGCAGAGTGGATCAGGGCAACCCCTCCTCCGCATACAGTCTGAGCCCAGGTGTCAAGCTCCGAAAGGTCTCTAAGTGGAGATAGGCCAGCATTACTCAAGAAAATACCACTGCTCCTCACCTGGAAGAACAGAACATGCATTCACACACATGCACATACTCGCACATACATATGTGCACACATACTCATGCACACCTGTGTACATACACGTACACACTTGCCCCTGATATAGCGAGGAAATTGTTGTGAACCCCCCCCCCCAAATAAGAGAATTTAAATTCACACAAAAGTACTACCAAGGATCTGAGGTTTGGAAGAGGCTGTTCCATAAATGCTTCTTCTGTCTTCCGAAATAGCAAACCAGAGTAAAGAGACAAGGAAGAATGAAGGAGAGGGGGTGACTCTCTGAAAATGAATAGTGCACATCCTATCCCTAACAGCTAGAGGAGAAAAAGGCTAATGGTGCCAAAGAAAAGCAGGCAGGATTTAATTTAAAAATAATTAAAAGATCAGTGAAAGAACAAAGGACAAAGGAGAGGAGAGAGGCCATGGTTGGCAAGGGGGCTGAGTACACAGGTTTAAGCTGAGATGACATCATAGGCAGAAAAGGGGCCAGTAACTGAACAAGTGTCAAATTTTGCATTTTACCTTTCAGCCAAAACAAGTGATGAGACATTTTAAAATGTAGAAACTAAGACTGCCCTTTAGTAAATCATAGTTTAAGTGGGACAAGATGTTATTTAACATTTTTTTCTAATTATAAAGTAAAAAATTTTCACATTTAAATATGAAAAAAAAAGGAAAAAAAAACATCTATAGTCCCATTACCAAAATTTAACCTCCGTTAACATATATTCTTCTGGTCACACATATACAACTCATGATTACAGTATACATGTGGTGATTTTCTTCACATCGTGTCTTATCATAGTCAGTTTTTCAATCTATTAAGTCATTTTTAAAACAGCTTTTAGCCATTCATTTTGATTCTTAGTTTTTATAATCTGAAGAATAATGCTATAAATACTATATATTCATACATAATTTTTATCCTAGTTTCTAATTATTTCATTAGAATAGAATGTTGAAAGGCAAATGTGGTACTTGGTTCAAAAGGCACTAAATGTCTTTTTTAGAAATTTTGTACTAACTTATGTATCTATACTGCCACTGACAGTATAGATAGGTTTCTTTCACCACACCCTAGCCAATAATGAGCATTTTTTAAAATCCTCTACTAAGTTGATAGAGGTGTAAAATACAATGTCAAAGGCATTATTAACCCTAATCCAGTTTACTATTTAGTATTTGTTACAAAGTCAACTTCTGAAGATGCACAGAATACTCATACTTTTTAGAATCATGAGCTCCTTTGAGAATCAGATGAAATCAATGAGGCTCTTGGCACGCATCCTTAGACAACTCAGACTGACCTCTAAACATCAGACCTAAGTGGAATTTTTAAGACTAGAGCCCAATAACTACTTTGCACGCATAGAGCATACATGATTTAGTGGGAAAGGACTCTACTTGAGGCACGGGACTTGGTTTCTGATTCTAGCTCCACATCTAAACATACTTAGGACTTTAACATGCTGGCCTCCAGAATCTCTTGCAGTTGTAAAACCCTGGAGACCTACGATAATGTCAGCCTTTACTGACATGTTGTAGATAACTTCTCCAAGGGCATTCCGTGGTTATTTCTTGTACCTAGGCTGGGTTCTTTGACGTATTCAGGAACAGCCAGGACTTTCTCAACTCTATTTGACATCTGTTCCAGGAATACGAATTAATGTCAATACTGTTGATTACACAGATCTCATTGTGTTCCATGGCAGATTAGGAGCTCCTTCAAGGCAAAAATTGTGTCTAACTCAACTGTGGCTGAATTGCTTGACATACTCACTAATAAATGTCTGCTAAAGCAAATCAACCTTGCCAAAACCGGTTTGGCTCAGTGGATAGAGCATCGGCCTGCGGACTGAAAGGTCCCAGGTTCGATTCCGGTCAAGGGCATGTACCTGGGTTGCGGGCACATCCCCAGTGGGAGATGTGCAGGAGGCAGCTGATCGATGTTTCTCTCTCATCGATGTCTCTAACTCTCTATCTCTCTCCCTTCCTCTCTGTAAAAAATCAATAAAATATATTTTAAAAGAAAAAAGAAAATCAACCTAAACAAACAAACAAACAAAAGAGTATCTTCCAAAATCAAATAAAACTAGTTTTGTTTTGTTTGGGTTGACAATAATCCTACAAAATATCTAAATATGCATAGTCATTAGCCAACTTTTCAGCTTAAACAAAATGGTTCTATGGTTCATTTTTAGTATTCATAGTACTTATGTTCTACTAAGTCACTAAGCACAATGAATTAGTGAATTCATTGCTCCTGGGGAAACACAGGGTTAGGTTCTTGTGGACCTCTGTGTTTCTGTTTAAAGATATCTTATCTCTACTGGACCTCTGTGTTTCTGTTTAAATTAGACCGGGAGACCTTCCGAAAAGGGAATATGCTAATTATGGTGGCGGGGCTGAGGCAGAGGCTCCCGGACAAAACCATGGTGGTAGGGCTGAGGCAGAGGCAGTTAGGGGCGATCAGGCCAAGAGGGAAGGGCAGTTGGGGGCGAGCAGGCTGACAGTGGGGGGCAGTTGGGGGCGAGCAGGCCAGCAGGGGGGGCAGTTGGGGGCAAGCAGGACAGCAAGTGGTGAGCAGGCTGGTGGGGGGGGCAGATGGGAGCAATCAGGCCGGCAGGCAGAGTGGTTAGGGGTGATTAGGCAGGCAGGCAGGTGAGTGGTTAGGAGCCAGCGGTCCCGGATTGTGAGAGGGATGTCCGGCAGTCGGACATCCCCTGAGGGGTCCCACATTGGAGAGGGTGCAGGCTGGGCTGAGGGACACCCGCCCCATGCATGAATTTTGTGCACCGGGCCACTAGTTTAATACATATTATCAATTCATTAACATTGAATTCATGGCCAACAGCTCTGTAACTCATGCCTGAACGAGGCTTATCTAAAACATGTATTTTCTCCTTAAGAAAGGAGAAAATACTGCCTTCTTGTGCTTAGGAACACTAGAGGCAACACTTTAGCACTATACTTGGGGGCCATTTTACACAGCAAACTCACCATCCAAAAACACGGAAATACAAAAAGTGCAGCACTACATATACCAAGAAAAGGATACTTGTTTACAGTATGAGAGCTGAAACAAGAAGGCAGAACACTGCTTTGTAAGAGACTCAATAAATGCTTATTGTACTAGTCAGGATTCTCCAGGGAAATAGAATCAATAGAAGATATTTATATAGTAGATATCAGCAGGTACACACACAGCTGGAGGCACAGGAAAGCTGGTGGTATAATTCTGAGTATTGGAGGGCCCCTAGTGTAAGTGCCAGTCAAGGGCAGAAAACTGATGTTTCAGCTCAGCAGTAAGGCAGAGATGGTTAATTCTCCCTTCGTCCACCTTTTTGTTCTATTCAGACCCTCAGCATACTGAATGATGCCCACCCTCACTGGGAGTTTGGGGCGGGGGAGGGGGGATCTTCTTTATTCAGCCTACAAATTCCAATGTTCATCTTAACTGGAAACAACCTTATAGACACATCCAGAAATAATGTTTAGCCAAGTATCTGGACATCCTGTGATCCAGTAAAATTGACACATAAAATTAACCACCACACTTGTTAAAATAAGAATACAGAATTTATTATTTGCCATTAGCTCACATGTTCACCATATATATACCGTCATAAACTTCAAAGAAAAAAAGTGCTGTTATTTTAAATGATTTATTTCATAAGGAATCATTCTCCTACCAGATATCATCTTCCAAATAAACTATTCTATGGATGAACTTAGCAGGCAATACTACACTGTAGGAATTTTACAATTAATTATATTTATCATGGCTACCATATATATCATAATACTAACTCATTTTCCATTTAATTTATTCTTAAGACAGAATTGAAAGGTACAAATTTACCTCAAATACAGATAATAAGACTAAGGCTTGAAGAGTTGGAGTTATTTTTACAAAGATACACAGCTGGTAATAGAGTTACTATTTGAGCCCAGGTTTGTTTTGCTCTAAAACCCATATTTTTAACTGTTAGATTATAATGTGGTAGATTTTAATATAGGAAAAGGAATCTAAAGGAATCTTAAAGAGTTCAGTTCATATTTCAAGCACTATATTAATGCTAAAGAATTTAATATTGCAGCCAAAATACTTTTCTAGGTGAAAAAAAATAGTATTAAATCAGATAGCATAGCCTCAGTAGGAAAGTGTCACATTTATTTCTCCACAAACTGATATCCAAAAGCAAAACAATTCAATGAAACACAGCTAACCAACAACTTTGTAAAAATAAAACTGTAAATGATCAGGAAATCTAATACAGTAGAAGGCAGACTCTTTTGGACTAACTTCATAAATGAAATGGATATGGAATATTATTATATGTGTTTCTTAGAAAATAAACTGTACTCTGAGACTGTGAAAGTCAAGTTCGAGCAAGGTACATGCATATGTGCTTTTTGCATTATCTTTGCATACTTTTACATTATTTCCTTTAACCTAGGCTTACATATGTTTTATTCTCCCTCTCTCTTTTTGAGGGTTATAAAAATACTATCTAGAATATGTTTCAATAATCCACACTGTCCTTTAATCTTCATATTAAACAAAGATACTTATGTTAAGTAATCAAATACTTGATTCCTTTGAGTATCTGCACTTAATGTGCAGATTTTTAAAAAATTTTATACTAAACATTTGTAAACTTTACGTTACATAAAAATAGAATTAGCTTAAGCTATACACATACATATCCACACACAAATATATGTCCATGTATACAGAGACTATCTTCTCCCTATTGTTGATTGCAGTAAAAAATATTTGAAAAAAACTATGCTCTGGAAACTATTTTTCAACAGGATTCTAGTTGCCATTGCATATTATATCACCTGGTGCTTACTAAGTGGAAATGGATTAAATGCTCTTATAAAATGACAGGAATGAACTAAAAAATAAGATTCATCTATTTGCTGCTTACAGGAGACTCACTTCAAATAGAAAGACACATACAGACTGGAAGTGAAGGTATGGAAAAATATATTCCATGCAAATATAAATGGCAGCAATATTCATATCAGGGGGAAAAAAACCTAAAATTTAAAACAAAGAATTTGTGCCAGGCATTGTTCCAAGCATTTTACATGATTCAACTCATTTCATTTTCACGGTAACACTGAGGTAGGTAATGTTCTCCCCACTTTGCAGATCAGGCAAATGAAGCACAGAGTTTTTAAACTAGCACACAGTTTCACAGCTAAAAAGTTGTGGAGAATGTAGAAAGGAAGAACTAAAAGCAAACTATGAAGTCATCCAAAAAGAAGAGAATATAGAATTATCTGCTTGATAAATCAGGAGTCCACGATCCTTCAGGATAACTTTGGTTTGCCTTTAGTTAGAACCACAAGAGTTCACACATACTCAACGTAGGTAGGTGCTCGCATTCCAACCTGTCCACTTCACTGTGGCATTTGTGGAGATCGCCAATGTCAATCTTAGAGCAGTTTTTCCTTACGGAAGATACTGTTTTTATAACTTAAAGACTGGCTTCCTCATCATAAAATGTTGAAAAGTTCCTAGGGACTCACCAGGACACTAAACCAAAAAGCAAGAAGCCTTAGTATTTGATGGCTAAAATTCATCCTACTTATTTGAGACACGTCAGTCCCCTACCTTACTTTGGGAAACACAGCAAAAAGACTAGAGGACAAAAGGTATCATGAAGGTCAACAAAATAAGCCACTTAACCCATGCATTCAAAATCACTGGGGGGAAAAAGTCACCAAATCCCAAAGCCAGTGAAGTACCCACTTCAGAAACAAAATCAAACAGCTGGGCAAAATATTGATGGTTCTATACTGCTTTTCAAAGAACTAAAAAAAAAAAATCACTAAAAGGTAAAGAGAAACGAAGGAAGCGGAGGGCTATTACCAGCTCTTACTAGCAAATCTGAAGTCCTTATTAAAAAGAGACCGTCTCGCCTGACATTTAGATCTCACTGGTGTGAGGTGCACTGTCCCATCAGAGCCCTGACCTAAATTTCATCGTTTAAAAAGAACTAAGTCTCTGCTCCCTCCCATTTCCAAAAGCCAGCTGAGAACTCATTTCTCAGATCCTTTTCATCCACAAGAAAGCCCTAAGAATTTTAAAAAATTTGAAGGACAAAAGGTCAGAAAGTAAGAACGCAGTGTGCAGCTCTGTTCCTTCCTAAAATGGCCATTTGGCTCAGAGCCATGATAATGCAAGAGTTAAAATTCTGCACTGTTTAAGAACAACCAGTTGACCTTTAACTATGCTGGTTTGAATCCAATCACCTTTCAACAAGCATGGAATCTGGCACACGGCGTCCTAACACACACCAATTATTTTCATAGTGTACATGACGGAGCTCACGGCGTCCTGTTTAGTAAAAAGAATAAATGTTCGTTTTTCAAAAGCCAGACTTGGAGTCTGTTGACGGGTTTGTCCTTTGGTTAACTGTCTCCAAAAGTGCTGCTGCGGAAGGCACTTTCTTGAGAAAGCACAGTTCCTTAAAGGAAATAACTTTTTCACGTTGTTTAAATTCGGTTCTGTGAAATGGTTTTCCCCCACCTTTAGTACGTCAAAAGTAAATATGGCTGGGAAATCATTAATTACTATGCTCAGTGAAGAACTTTGCATGCCATCTATGTAAGAGGAGAATGTTCCCCTTGCACTGAAAGGGCGAAAGGCTGAATCCTACTCTGAGCAAATGTATTAAAATCCAGAGATTCAACCCCAACCGATGAGTGTCTACTTCCTAAAATGAGTCTTTGCTTCTCAAAAGCTATGAGTCTTCTATATGTGGTGGGTGATATTCTCGCATGTCTTCAAAACAATTCTATCTCAGGCTTCTTAAGAACATATCGCTTGGCTCTTGGCTCTTTCGGTGCCATCTGCAGAGATAGAAACCCTCTCTGCAGGACCATGACAGCCAGACAGACAGACAGACAACCTCTGGTCAATTGCAAGACTGTGTTCTTTATCACTTCCTTAGTTCTCTATTTCCAGGCCCCCCTGTGACTCACCGCAACCCATTTCTGTCAACCAGTTATTTGGAACACTAAGCCCACACCTAGACCAGATTCTTGCCTGCGTGTGCTTTTTCTTTGTGTAACCCTTTGCCTGCGGACTGAGACTTCTGAGATTCCTTCCCAGATCTCAGAATCCTCCTCTCTCTCTGCATCCTGCTCCATCCAGTGAGAGACTTCTGCTGGCCATGCCATGTTTGCCAGCCCCTCCTTGCCACAATATTTGACTTCCCTTCATTTGCTCCATGTCATCTGAGTCCAGAAAGAGAATAGTAAGGTCTCACGGCCAAGGCCCAGATCACCACCCTCCAAGCCACTTCTGCTTTGGGACCAAGGAGGGAGGGGCTTGATTCAGGAACAGAGAGGATCTCCTGGCTTGGGGACTGCTCACCCACTCACTGGCAGGAAAGCATCTGCCAGCCTGAGGGCCCCTTGGGGTTCACTGTCTAACAGGATATCTTGGTATGGTTCTGAGGACTCCTTTGAAATCAAAGGGACCCTCCAGGAGCTCTGGCACAGTGGAGTCATTCTACAGATGCAGCAGGCAAGACAGGCAGCCCAGGCTCCCATGGGCCTTGCCCCCTTCCCCTGCCCTAACTCTCACTCATCCCCAAGAAGCAGAGTCCCCTCACCAGCGTCTTCTAAGCAACCACTAATTCCAATCCCATTTTTCTGCCTCTGGCCTAAGTCAATGTTAAAGTCCAGATTCTCATCATTGATCCCAACTCACAACTGATTTCCCAACCCCCATATGCCTTGCCAAGATTTGGGACATGAAACAGGGGACATGAAAGTATCTTCTGCTACCATCCTCAGCTCAACTGCCAAAAGAAAAACTCACATCACCAGAGAACAGGGTATGAACTACCTCGAGACCCACACATGACTGTTTTAGTTATGCCTCTTTCACACAGTGAATGACTCCCTTAGTCACATCATCCTAAAGTTTGTGACATATACAAAAAAAGACCCAAATCCCTATATGCTTGAAGAATTGCATGGCAATGCATTTGGTTAAATTCTCTATTTTATTAAGCAGGGTACACAGTTCTATGGTGGATGAGCTCTGTTCAGGTTTCCCAGCCCAGCTAGGCCTGTCTGTCCTTTCTGTCAGCATCCTGCACAGGACAACCTCCTCCAGAAATGCAGTGTGTACTGGGGAAAAGAAAACACAGTAGACCCGAAGACAGAAGACTGAGGATTAACTGAGAGGCTGGCCAGGTCACCAATTCACTAAAACCTCAGTTTCAGCTTCTGTAAAATGGGGATTGCAACAGTCACCTCACAGGGTGCTATGAAGGAAACAAACGAGATCATGAGAGTGAACATAATGTCTACACTAATAAAAGAGAAAGATACAAATTGACGGTACCTTTGTGACGCCCACCATCCAATCAGGAGTGAGTATGCAATTTAACCCAACAAAGATGGTGGGGTAATTTGCATATGCAGGTGTGGAGCGGCCAGGGGCAGGGCGGGACGCTTGCATTCCTCACCGCCCCCGGCCGCTCTGGGCCTCTGGGCAGCGTGGGAAGGAGGAAAGGTGGCTCCGGGCCGGAACAATGGCCAAAAGGTGGCTCCGGGCTGGAGCGAAGGCAGAAAGGTGGCTCCAGCCAGAGCAAAGGCGGTGCCGGCAGCCAGGGGAAAGAAGGCCCATTCTTGCACGAATCTCCATGCATCGGGCCTCTAGTTGTATTATAAACAGAGAAAGAGGGAAAATGGGGGAGGGGGAAAAAAACTAAAAATATCTGCCTCCCTCACCGTTTTACGCTAGCAGGTAAAATAAAATGTTCAGACAGGAAGCCTAAAGAAGGTAATTCAAAGTACAATATTCTTAGGCACTTTCCAAGGGGAAGCCACTACACTCTCCAACCTGCTCAAGAGCTCAGCCTGTACAGCGTGTGGGGAGCCCTGAGAGCCTGGGGCTCTGCACCAAAGCGCTGGGACTGACCTGCAGCAAAAGACCAAAAAAAGGCTTTTCTCGTGTCAGTCCCAGGAGGATACAGACAAGGGCAGCTGAAGGACAAACATCGAGAGTGGGTGAGACAAACACCTCAGACCGTGAACTTACTTTATTCCCTTGGTAGATCACCTTCAGCAGAAAATTCCAGCTTTGTGTTTTCTGCTTGGTCCCCCTCAAATGGGAAGTTCTGATCAGAGGCCCAAAATAGAAAACGGGAAGTTAGCTGAACTGATTTTCCCAACTCCCCCAAAGCAAATCACTGCACCTTGATGGATGAGGACTATCATGGTAAGGTGCTAACCCCCTCTCTGAAAGGAGGTAACACATCCATTTGCCAATTGTGTGCAGAAAACGGCCTACTCCCTGAAGACAGGAACAACCTAGCAGCTTCCTTCCTAAATGAAGAAGGAAAACAGTTGCATTGACAGTGAAGGGATACCCAGGGTGTTCCCATCAGAACCAAGCTGCCACTAAAAGTTACCAAGTGCCCCACTTTGATGCAGACACCAACCTCTGAGCTGGTTCCGTACAGGCACTTTCCTTAAAGGGCAAGGACTGACGTGACTCCCCTCCCAACTTCCTCATTACTGTTCACGGTATCAGTATTTCCTTAGAGCCCAGTGTTGGAAACTTTCAAGTTGAAGTGCCAGGCTTCATCCTCGTTCCTGCCTGTTCAGTTAGTGTCCAGCCTTATACCGTCAGGTGCATCTCGTTTGCATCAGGCACAAATTCAGCTCATTTTCCTATCACAGCTCAACTCCGGTTTGCCACGCCTCGTCATTCCCTCCGCTGTCTCTGGTCTGGATACCTAGCACCCCTGTCTTCCCTCCTGGCCTCTTGCACAAGACTGCCAGATGAGCCTCCTCAGCAGACTGATTGCTCACATCATCCCCCTGTTCCAAGGTCTGCCACAGCTCCCGAATAGTAACCAAATCTAAATTGTTCACAGTGGTCTGGCCATAGCTACCTAGCGCCTCGGCAGCTTGTTACAGTGGGAAGTGCCTCAGCTGGGTGCCAGATGCCTTGGGGGAGAACCCAGCCTAAGGAAGCGTTAGCACTCAGGGGCTGTGTGGATCTGAGCAAGTTATGAAACCTCTTGCACTGGTTTCCTCATTCGTGGAAAGGAGATAATAACACCCACCTACACAGTGATTAAGGATTAAGTGGGATAACACTTACAAAGTGGTCACGGTGGGTTCCAATAAGAAAAAGAGTAATTAATGTTTATGGAGTGCTCACTGCAATCCAGGCTCTGTTCTGAGTGCTATGCACGTACACATGTTTACGCAGGTATAACTACTATCCTCCTCTGACAGAAGAGGAAATTGAGGCAAGAGAAAGTGAAATCACTGAAACCACATAATGACTCAGTAGAAGAACCAGTGTTTGAACTCAAGCAGTGTGGTTCCAGAGTCTGCATACTCAACTCCTCGCTACTCCCCCTCCCTCCAGCTTCCACCAGCTAACACTGCCCACATATCCACTCCATCCTCTGCATCCGTCCCGGCTTCACTCCACAGTCCAGTCTGCCCTGATGGGTGCCACGCTGCACTTCCTCTCCAACCTCACCAGACGTCTTAAAAGCAGTAATTGCATTTCCTCTGTACTCAAGTATACCATCTCTCTCCTCTTTGTTTTGCCTTCACTCATACATCCGCTTGTAATTGTTCTCCAGTTCTTTCTGTAATCTATTCCCAGAAACTGCATCAGAAAATAGACCACATCTCCAAATTCCAGGGTGTCCCGAAAGCAACATGTTATTTACACCAACAGCCCAGCTGCCATGACCAAGCCAGATCCCCTACCTTCCAGTCACTTCCCCAGCAAGCACTTACCCAATATCTGCCATGTTCGATTCACTAGGTGAAGATGACACGGGCCCTGACCGCCAGGAGCTCACAGTCTAATGAGGAGACCGTGTTTATGTAGGAAGTTCTAATGAGTGGTGGTCAGCACAAGAACACATGCTGCGAATGGCATCTCCACTTTGGCTCTCTCACCATGGCATTTCCCACCTTGTCACTCACGGAGGCTGTCACACTGCCCCTTCCTTTTCATCTCTGCTGCCACCCTGTGGTAGACTTGCTCCCCACCTTGTTCCTGAACTTGTGCAGTCACCTCCGGACTTATCTCACTGCCGGCCTCATTCTCCGGCCCCTCAAAACCAGCCCACCTCCCACTGCAGAAAAACCTATGTTGTCACTCTCATATGTGAAAACCATAGAGGTTGATGAACCAAGTGCAAGGTCCTGAGCCTGAACGGACAAAGCTGCCTGGGAACGAACCTGACTTTTTATCCTTGCTTTGCTCCATTTCCCTCCACATAGGTATGCTTCACCTCATATACCACACCCAAGAGAAAACTCTTGCAGTTCTCCAAAAAATGATTCACCTTCCTATTCCTATTGTGTCCTTTGCCGCCCACTCTTTTAGCTCATTATTGTCCCTGAAATTCAGATCAAGTCACCTCCTCCAGGAAGCCTTCTCTCATTCTCCCACAATGTGTGATAGATCCTTCCCTTCTCTGATTTGCTTTAGTCATGCAATTGCAGCTCCTTTGATTCTCAAACATTTGTATGTTTTCTCTTATGGCCTCTGTGTCTTTAGGACAGAACTTTGTCTTTATGATCTTTGTTCAATACAGCACCTGTTATGCCTCAAGCATAATGTGCTGAATAAATAATAAATATGCTCTTTACTTTTTGCATGTGATATAGTGGGAGAAAAATCTCATGGGTATGCAAGGAGGAACTCAAATTGTTTTCTTTTTTTGTTATCATCATCTTATTTTTCACCCCTAGGTAAGCTGCTAGGCAATAAAGCTCCAAAAAATAAAGACACAAAGGCCTGCCCTAAATAAAAGTACATTATCAGGGAGATTGGCACATAGTATAAATAAAATATAAGATACATGCAAGACAATATAAATTGCAAAATTATAACAGTTCTGCCACCAAGTAGTTGTGTGTCCTTGGGCAAATTACTTATTCTGTGAGGTAAAATTATAAAATTAAAATTCATAGGCAGTGTATGAATTTATTATTCTAACCACTGGATGGCCTGCTCTGCTAATGGATGGCCCTTCCATATTAGTAAGTGCCAATATATCTGCAAAAATTATTATATTAATTAGTTCTAGAGAAATTAAGTATAAACAACTAAAGAAAGATAAAAACCAGCAACTGAAATTGATAATTAGACAATGAGAAAAATCAGTTATATGTGTTTCACTGGCACCACTAGATAATTTTTTTTCATTGGCTGCCAGTCTGCTGTTTGTAGTCAGGGGACAAGTCTGCGAAATACCCTTATGTGCTTGGTCAGCATTTTGGTGTCCTCCTGGCTGGAATGTGATCTACAGCAGCAAACTGATGGACACAGCCGGGTTAGGGTCCAGCGGAAATGGCTGGGGCTTGATGAGTGACAATTTCAGTTGAAAGGTGAGTCTGAGAGATGTTAAGTGATGCACAAAGATACACAGCTCCTTAATGACAAAGCAAAGACGAGAAATTCCCCAACGCCATGAAATGCAGGGTATGTGTATCTGGGCTTCTCCACCAGCATAGGCATGAAGATACTGGGAGATGCCGCTCCTCCACCACGCGCCCAAAATGGAAATTAGATCACCCTCCAAGGTTCATGATTCAAACGATCAAAAATTAATAATCATGAGTGCCCTCAGCAGTCCTGGATCTGTCTCTTGCTTCAACAGTGTTTGGATGGAGCAGATCCAGGGACACCCCTTCTTCCAGCCTCCAGCCACTCACCTGCGTCTTATCCAGTCACATCTTCAGAACCACTTCTGGGATTAGCCAACACACCGGTGTGTTTTTTTCTACCTTAACTCCTTGCTGCCGAACAACCATGAGCTCACAAATTCATCAGAATTATTCCACCGTGGTGGCGGCTGCGGTCAACCGCCTGGCCAACCTGCATCTGCCGGCCGCCCACACCTACCTCTCTCTGGGCTTCTATTTCTACCTGGATGATGTGGCTTTCGAGGGCATGGGCCACTTCTTCCGCAAGTTGGAAGAAGCATCTCTAAAGTTGCAAAACATGCGTGGTGGCAGCATTCTCTTCCAGGACGTGCTGAAGCCATCTCTGGCCTTGAAGAGGAACCTGAACCAGGCCGTTTTGGAGCAGCAGGCCCTGAGTTCTACCCACACAGACCCTCAGCTCTGTGACTTCCTGGAGAACCACTTCCTGGGTGAGGTTTAAACTCATCAAGAAGATGGGCAACACCTGACTATCCACAGGCTGGCCGGCCCCCAGGCTAGGCTGGGAGGGTATCTCTTCAAAAGGCTCACCCTCAAGCACTGCTAGGAGCCTTTGGAGCCCAGAGGCCTTTGAGGGGCCCCTCTGCATTCTCCTGGTATCTGTCTTTTCCCTGAGCCTCTCCCCAAAACTACTAGCCATTCTTTTAACCATCCTGGAGCCCTCTGGACCAAATGAAACTATAAAGCTTTTTACAGCAAAATAAATAAAAAAATTAATAATCACAACAGCCATATGTTTTGTCACCTTAAAGAGAGTTGCTTTATAATACAATTAGAGGCCCAGTGCACAACATTCGGGCACAGGTAGGTCCCTAGGCCTGGCCAGCGATCAGGGCCGATCTGTGAAGTGACCAGCGGGGTGATCGGGGGCCCCCGCTGGCACTGGCTTTGGCCGGCCTGGCACCACCTACCCGCTGACCCCACCCCCCGCCACCACTGCCAGTCGCCTCCCTCGGCAAGAGGCGACTGGAGGGGCAATTGGGCTCCCTCCCCCCACTGTCACCCGCGTTGGCTGGCCTGGAGCCTGCAGGCTGGGGGCAGCACCTACGTTGAGCATCTACCCCCTGGTGATCAGTGCACATCATAGAGACCAGTCGTTCCACTGGTCCTTCTGCCGTTTGGTCGATTTGCATATTAGGCTTTTATTATATAGGATTGAAAACACTTACATTTCATTTTAAAAAGACTCAATAATATCCAAAATATATAAGGAATTCTTACAACTTAACAAAAGGAAGACAAACAACCCAATTTAAAAATGGGCAAAGGACCTAAATAGACACTTCTCCAAAGTGGACATACAGATGGCCAAAGAGACATATGAAAAAATGCTCAAGGTCACTGATCATCAGAGAGATACAAAGTAAAATGACAATGAGGTATCACCTCACACCTGTCAGAATGGCTACCATCAAAAAATCAACAAAGAACAAATGCTGATGAGGATATGGAAAAAAGAGAACCCTAGTACACTGCTGGTGGGAATGCAGACTGGTGCAGCCATTATGAAAAATAGTATGAAGTTTCCTCAAAAAATTAAATCTGAAAATGCCATTTGACCCAGTGATCCCACTTCTAGGAATATATCTTAAGAAACCCGAAACACCAATAAGAAAGAATGTATGCATCCCTATGTTCATAGCAGCACAATTTACAATAGCTAAGATCTGGAAACAGCCCAAGTGCCCATCGGTAGATGAGTGGATAAAAAAGCTGTGGTACATTAATACCATGGAATACTGTGCAGCAGTTAAAAGAAGAATCTCTTACCCTTTGAGACATCATGGAGGGACCTGGAGAGTATCATGCTAAGTGAAATAAGTCAGTCAGAGAAAGACAAGTATCACATGATCTCACTCATATGTGGCATCTAAGTAACAAAATAAACTGATGAACGGAGTGGATCCAGAGACATGGAAGCATGGAACAGAGTGGGGCATCTCAGAGGGAAGGTGGGGGAAGTGGATGCGTGGGAGGCAATCAACCAAAGATCTTGTATGCATATATGCATAACCCATGGACACAGCCAATAGGGTGTGTGGCAGGGCTGGGCAGGCTGGAGGGAGTCCATAAGGGAAAAAAAGGGACATGTGCAATACTTTCAATAATAAAGAATTATTTTTTTAAAAAAAACTCAAATTAAAACTTTTTAACTAAAAGCAGTTTATGACAAGTAGTTATGTCCTAGGCTAGAATCTTCCCTGACAAAAGTCAATCTTTACCTTAACTAAGCCTGTCTATGGTCTTTGGCATTGGCTATAACAAACCTTTGGAATGTTAGTGTAAAGCCCCTTTTTTTCCAAACCCCTCAGGGCACAACCAATGCACCAGGGAAGAGACCATAAATCCTCCCATTGTTATTGTTATCATGTTCATTGTTCACTGTTAACTATCCTATACCCACCTAGGTAAAAGATGTGTCTTATCATTTTACTTTTCATCCAATTCCAGTTTTCCCCACTTTGCTTTCTCCAGCCTCCCTAATCTATCACCAATGGATTTCTTGTGACCCACTTGTGCCTTCTGTTTTGATTGTAATGTATAAACTAAGGTGAAACACTGCCATTCTCTGGAACATTTTCTCAATGCCTTGAGATTTTGCTTCCAGGCAATTGTCAACAGTTTGGCTCAAATAAACTCACAAAAATTCTTCAGAGGTCTGACTGTTTCTTCCATTGACAATACATAGTTTGTAAAATCAGGGAGCCAGGCTGCCTGGCCATAATCACCACTTTTAACTGTACTAGTATATGGGGTGCTTGCCCTGCAGAAGGACAGGCCTTCCCTGAGCTTGTCAGGTTAGCATGTGGCCCCTTTTCGTCCACACTTTGTTATAGCGTTTTGCAAACACTCTTTATCAGATTAAGGAAGTTCCTTTTATCTATCCTTATTGAGTTTTTGACATAAATAGAGGCTGAATTTTAGGTGAAGTTTTTGGGGGTTTTTTTTAGTGTCTTTCAAAAAATTTATATGGTTTTTCTCCTCTAAACCTCTAATGCTGTGATTTACAGTGATTTTTCTACTGTTAAACTGTGTTTCTGAAATAAACCCATACTTATGGGGGGAAAAAGACTCAATACAAAGAGTGGTTATCACTCACATAATCATAGGAAAGTGAGACCACAGAGGCAAACGTAGGCAGTGCTGACCCAAGCTCTCTCCTGGTGAAAAGGAGTCTTAGCCAGCAGATTTTGAGTTTGACATTTCTGGGCCATGGCTATTCCCATAGTAGAGGTGAATGTCCTACTTTGCCCCAACATGGCATACAGGTCATTGGATGGACTCTCCTCTAGCTCCAATTCTGTGCTCCTCAAGCCTGGTTATTGATTGGTTTGCTGTAAGGTTTGTCTGTTGGAATACAATCTGATGGTCAAGCTGATGAGTATTTTGATTTCTGGGATAGTTGTCTTTATAATCACAAGTTAATATGTCATTCTCATCAACACATCAGTCTCATTAGCTGTGAATATGAGACCTCTTCTGAGAAGCAGATGCCCTCTCAGGAGGCCCACAAAATCAAGTCTCCGGGCCTGAAAGGCTGAGGTCTAAACCTTGGAACTTGGAAAATTCTGCTGTAAAGATACCTCCAGAAAGACAGTGGATTCCCTTGTCTTAGAGACTCACTTGCCCATTACACATGCCATGTACCGTTTCTTCAAACTCTTCTAGTTGGTACTTAAATTAGGTAAGAGCTAAGTTGCTTTCTCCTTGACTTATTGAGGATTTAACATGCTAAAGTTAGAACTACAAATGGTATGGTTCCTTTCTCAAGTAAAATAGACAAAAAATTTAAGGTCTCAACTGTGAACTATGACTTGGTCTTAGGTGTAGGTCATTTATCAAAGAAAAATAACTAAGCAACCAAGAAGTGATCTCAAAACAAAATTATTTTTCCACTTCTCAAACATTGTCAAAGGGAATCAGTCCCAGCAACAATTCTTAAAGCCCTCTTCTTTTCATATGGTTACTTCACTCAAACTCTTTCCATGTTACCTCTCTCCTTTTTATTTTTTTTATTGATTAAGGTATTACATATGTGTCCTTATCCCTCATTGACCCCCCACTCATGCCTTCACTCCCCTGGTGTCTGTGTCCATTGGTTAGGCTTATATACATGCATACAAGTCCTTTGGTTGATCTCTCCTCCTTACCCCCACCCTCCCCTACCTTCCCTCTGAGATTTGGCGGTCTATCGATGCTTCTCTGTCTCTGGATCAGTTTTTGTTCATCAGTTTATGTTGTTCATTATATTCCACAAATGAGTGAGATCATGTGATATTTATCTTT
The DNA here is from genome assembly GCF_000147115.1 of Myotis lucifugus. Classification (NCBI taxonomy): domain Eukaryota; kingdom Metazoa; phylum Chordata; class Mammalia; order Chiroptera; family Vespertilionidae; genus Myotis; species Myotis lucifugus. The sequence goes on along the minus strand of NW_005871048.1, from coordinate 47,496,388 downwards.
CTCTGACTGGCTTATTTCACTTAGCATAATGCTCTCCAGTTCCATCCATGCTGTTGCAAATGATAAGAATCCCTTCTTTTTTACCACAGTATAGTATTCCATTATGTAGATGTACCACCGTTTTTCAATCCACTCATCTACTGATGGGCACTTAGGCTGTTTCCAAATCTTAGCTATGGTAAATTGTGCTGCTATGAACATGGGGGTGCATATATCCTTTCTGATTGGTGTTTCCAGTTTCTTGGGATATATTCCTAGAAGTGGGATCACTGGGTCAAATGGGAGTTCCATTTTTAGTTTTTTGAGTTACCGCTCTCCTTTAGATTCTCCCACCAAATTGCCTCTTCCAGACCTAGTCCTCAAATCTCAGTCCTAGTCCTCCTTTTCCCTTTAGTCGCATCACAAGAGCCCAACACAACTGGTCTGGCAATATTAAACCATGCAGGAAATTTGGAGATAGAAAAAAAAATGAATAAGTGGAACCATAACCATTATTTGTAGCCAGTAAAAAAAAACATGCCTCAAAATTATCATACATTGTAAATAATGGCCTGTTCATATATAGATATAATTTAAAGATGCCAAATTAACTAGGAAATGATACAAAGAAAAGAAAGTGCTTAAAATTTTTAAGCATCCACAATGTTTAAGAGACTCATGAAAGACATTCTGCTACCTGATATTAAAATATACTACAATGCTATAGTAATCAGAACAGCATGATACTGGCATGAAAACAAACACATACATCAATGGTGTAGATAACCCAGAAATAAAACTACACCTTTATGGTCAATTCATCTGTGATAAAGGAGGCAAGAATATACAATGGGATAAAGGTGTTCAATAAATGATGTTGGGAAAATTAGACAAACACATGCAAAAGAATAAAACTTTATCACTTTCTTACACTATATACAAGAGTAAACTCAAAATGAATTGAAGACTTTAATGTAAGACCCAAAACCATAAAACTCTTAGAACATAACATAGGCATAATAAACTCTTTGACATCACTCTTAGTAATATTTTTGGGGACATGACTCCTCAAACAAGGGAAACAAAAGAAAAAATAAGTAGGACAACATCAAACTAAAGAGTTTTTGTACAGTGAAAGAAACCATTAACAAAATGAAAAGACAGCCTATTGAATGGGAGAAGATATTTGCCAATGACATATCTGATAAGGAGTTAACATCCAAAATATTATAAGGAACTCATATAATTTAAAACCAAAAAAACAATCTGATAAAAATGGGCAGAGAACCTGAATAGACATTTCTCCAAGAAGGACATACATATGGCCAGTAGACATATGAAAATCTGCTCAACATCACTAATCATTAGGTAAATGCAATTAAAATCACCATGAGATATCACCTCACACCTGTCAGAATGGCTATCATCAACAAATCAACAAATAAGCGTTGGTAAGGATATGGAGAAAAGGGAACCCTCACACATTGTTGATAGAATTGTAAATTGGTACACAGTATGGAGGTCCCCAAAGATTAAAACTAGAACTACCATATGACCCAGCAATTCCATTCTGAGTATTTTCTGAAGAAACCCAAAACACTAATTCGAAAAGACATATGCACCCCTATGTTAGTTGCAGCATTATTTACAATAGCCAAGACATGGAAGCAATCAAAGTGTCCATCAAGAGACAAATGGATATTTAATTGTTATATGTGTTAATTGATCCATTAAAAATTTTATTGAGTAAAAAAAGAGAGAGAGACAAATGGATAAATAAGATGTAGTACATACATACAATGGAATATTACTCAGCCATAAAAAAGAATGGAATCTTCTCATTTGCAACAACTTGGGTGGACCTAAAGGGTATTATGCTAAGTGAAATAAGTCAGACAGAGAAAGACAAATACCATATGATTTTGCTAATATGTAAAATCTAAAAAACAAAAAAAAAACAGACAAAACAAAAACAAGGCATAGATACAAAGAACAGACTGATGGTTGCCAAATGGGAAAGGGCTTGGGGTCATGGGTGAAAATGGGAAGGGATTAAGAAGTACAAATTGCCAGTTATTAAAAACAGTCACAGGGATGTTAATTACAGCATAGGAGTGTAGTCAATTATATTATCATAACTATGTATGGTGTCAGATGTGTACTAGCATGTTCGGAGTATCACTTCATAAGTTATATAAATGTCTAATCACTATATTATATGTCAGCCTCAGGCCTGCTATGTTAACTCTTTCCTGCAGAAAGACCAACTTCTTACACTTGACACAATTAAATTTAAAGAGATAAAATTTATACGGAAAACATGCAATGCATACAGTAGGTATACAATGCTGGATAACACTAAAGCAGCATTTTCCAAAATGTCCTCTCTAGACAGACTTTATCAGAATCACCAGGGGGCTTGTCAACCTACTGGCTACAACTCAAAGCATTACGCTAAGCAAAATAAGCCAGTCAGACAAAGATAAGTATCACATGATCTCACTCATTTGTGGAATATAATGAACAACATAAACTGACAAACAAAAATAGATCCAGAGACATAGTAGTATCGAAAGACCGTCAAATCTCAGAGAGAAGGCAGGGGAGAGGGAGGAGGGGTAGGGGGTGGAGGGGAGGTAAGAGATCAACCAAAGGACTTGTATGCATGCATATAAGCATAACCAATGGACACAGACAGTAGGAGGGGTGAGGGCCTGTGCTGGGGGGTGGGAGCGTGCTGGGAGAGGTCAATGGGGGGGAAAGGAGACATATGTAATACTTTCAACAATAAAGAATTTAAAAAAAGAAAGATCAACCAAAGAACTTGTAGCATATAAGCATAACCAATGGACACAGACAATAGGGGAGTGAAGGCCTGGGCTGGAGGCAGGTTGGGAGAGGTCATGGGGGGAAAGGGGACATAAGTAATACTTTCAACAATAAAGAATTTAAAAAAAAAAGAAAAAAAGAAGTAGAAGAATCAGGCATCAGTCAAAGCCACAGGTTCAGATTCGATTATAGAATACCTTGAATACCATAATGAAGAATTCAAATTTGATTGCATAGCCATGGGAAACCACTGGAAGTTTTCTTTTTTTCTTCACCAGCTAATAATAAGATCAAAACAGCATTGTATATAGATGACTCTGACCACCTTACATAGAACATGAAGGGTAAAAATAGTAAGCCAGGAAACCAGAACCTGGGAAAGAAAATGATCATAAGTAACATGTAGAGACTGCTCACTGGGAGTTAGGCACTAGGGTCCAAGGTGATTTACATGAATTCTATGTCAACCTTCTAAAATAGGTGCTATTGTCCCAATTTATTGAAAATTTTGCCCAATGTCACACAAAGAATTCAAACCTAAATGGTGTGATCCCAGAACTCATATACTTAGTCACTATCCACCAGACCTGTGGAACAGAAAGTCGGGACAGTAGAAAAAGAAACCAGTGGTAGGCCAGTGCCCGTGGAAACGGAGAGGAAGTAATCTCGGGTAACCCCCACTTTTGTCTTTCCTCCCTGTGGGCACTTTATTCTAAGATGACAGACAGAAAATCATATTCCAAAAATGGTAGAAGATCGAAAGGGAGAACAAAAGCTAGAAATTGTCACATTTTTCTGAATGAGAAGAGAAGTGAAGAATAAATAGGAATTACAACTTCTTCTTGACCAAGACAGAGAGAAAGAAATGAAGTACCACCTGCATCTCAATTCAAAAAGAGGAGAGGACACCCGGTAGCATCCTGTTATCTTTAACATCTCAGAAATTTATACTCTTAAAAATCTTCCTTCCTGTTTATTTCCCTCTGACATAATACAATCCCAAAATCACTTAATAACTGAACTACTCTTGAGACTGTAATTCTTGTGTGTGTGTGTGTGTGTGTGTGTGTGTGTTTTGTTGTTTGTTTTTATTGTTTAAAGTATTACATGTCTCCTTTTTTCCCAATTGACCCTCCCTCCACTACTCCCATCCCAGAGGGCAAGCTCCCACTGCCCCAGTGTCTGTGTCCATTGGTTATGCTAATATGCATGCATTCAAGTCCTCTGAGACTGTAATTCTTAAAACATCTAATATTAAAACCCCAGAATCATCACAGAAATGTTTATTGATCACTTGATTGATTGCATACAAAGTTTTGGAGATGCTTGAGTAAGACACTAACCCTCGAGGCTTTAGAGGACACAGTACAGTAATCTGCTCAATCTATAAATATCTATCTTGGTACCTCATAAAACCCAGAATTAAGCAACAAGACATGACAAGCCACTACTTACAAGGAATTAATCTGTTGCCTCAATTGGCATTAAGCAGGAATCCAAAGGCCATTAAAACAAGTTAAAATTAATGTAGCAAAATAACTCAGTCCTAGGGTACTGATCTTATCATTTAGAAAATGACTCTAAAATCCTTATTAGCCATTAACCTAACTTCTAAGCAAGCTGTCTGTATCTCTCCTACTCAATATCCCCATCAGCCAATTCAAGCACTCAGAAGTACGGCCAAGAAATGACAAAGAGGAACAACTTGAACAAAATCTTCAAAACCTTTGACCCCACCCGGATGGCCTGTGGAATGTACCCTGCTATTGGAGAAAATTCATTCTGATTCAGATATCCAGCTGAGTTACTGCTTGTGTGGGAATTCTTTTCCCCTAAGAGGTAATGTCAATAATGTTATTTGCTCGTTTATGGTTACAGCACTCTCACATGGAATAAAAGAATGAAAGGAGACATGACCTGCCTTCAAGAATCTCATAAGAGCCCTAACCGGTTTGGCTCCGTGGATAGAGCATCGGCCTGCGGACTGAAGGGTCCTGGAGTCGATTCTGGTCAAGGGCATGTACTTGGTTGCAGTAGGGGGTATGCAGGAGGCAGCTGATCGATGTTTCTCTCTCATCGATGTTTCTAGCTCTATCCCTCTCCCTTCCTCTCTGTAAAAAAATCAATAAAATATATATTTTTTTTAAAAAGAATCTCATAAGAAAGATGGGACAGACAGATAAAAACAATATGAATACCCACAGGTAAATATTTATGAATGGTGGTAAAACCATGGGTCATGGAAGTTGAATGACCGAAGTTTGAACCCTGCCTCCACTAGTCACCATCTTTAGCAAGCTTTATAACCCTCTCTAAGCCTCAGTTTCCCCTTCTGAAAACTGAGTTAATAATTCCCACATCTTAGGTTGTTGTGAAGAGTTAGTAACATAATGAACATAGAATGCTTAGCACACAAAAATTCAACAAGTGAGCTGCTACTATTATCCGAAAATTATATTTTACTTTTACTACTATTACTACACCCCCTACCACCATGGCTACTCTCATCTCTATGTTGCCCATACCTTAAAGATAAGGAGGCTCCCGGGCTGCAGGAAGGGATCCAGTGCAGATGGAATCGTTCCTCTCAGGCGGGGAAGTTAAGAGGCTCATGGTTTGTCGGAATGTCAAAAAAGAATATTTCAGATGGAGGAGATAGCTGTGGAAGGGAGGAAGCCTAGCCTAGATAAAGCAGATAAGTCAGTTTGCTCTAAAAGGCTTCCTGAGCTGAGGGAGGGCACATGTTCACAGGTCATATGATTTTCAGAGCTGGAAAGTGCCTTAGAAATCCTTAAGTTAGGAAAAAAAAAAAAAACAAATCCACAAAAATGGTATTTGTGGCATTTTGGATAGCCACAAAAATTGTATGCCTTCCTCTAGTGTTATTTGAAATATTGAAATAATTTCAGTATGGGGGGGTGGGATAGATGGATGCAATGGTATTTTGGAAAAAAATTATTTTTGATCTTGAAAGATACATATTTCTCCTTCGATCATGTGGCAACAATGTGAGTACAGAATCTGCTTGCTCACCACCAGCTTTTCACTTCTAAGTAACGGGGAAAGCAGAGCCGATGCAGGTTACTCCCAATGTCAAACTTATCTGCTGCTTTGTTTTCAGATGTCCTAGGACCCTGTCACTCTGACTCTGACACCCCCAAGATGGGGCCAGGACAAAGGGACTATAAGATTCAAGTGACTGCTCTTAGACACACAACTAGTTGGCAAAGGAGAGAAACAGGAGTCCTGCTGATGGGGAGGAAGTTCGGAGGAGGAAACAGAAAAGACAGTGAGGGCTTAGAACAACGTGCTGTGGAAAATCAAATAATGTGGGCAGCTTACGTAGATTTGAGCAAGAAAGCGACGTAAGCAAGATGATTTTTTAGGAAAAGCATTCTTGCTGCTGTATACAAAGCACAATAAATTAACCATGTCAGATTCCTTATCTCCACGGAACCTAGAATGAAAAATCAACAAGATATATTTAAAGGAAAAATCCAGTTGTAATTCTTTTCATTTGAGGATGTTTTCTATTTAAAATCCATGCTTAACCCACTTTAGAAATGAAGTTAAAATGTGGTGTATTTTTTCTCTCAGTTGGTTATAAAAAACTTAAAGGCTAAGCAGCTAAAAGAAAATTATGTTTTCTGCTTTTTTTTTAAGACAGAAAGTTACAAACTAAGCACACAGGAGCTCAGACTTTTTTGGGGTGTTCCCCAAGTCCCGCCTCCTTTAGAGATGTCCTTTTGCTCTGGCAACCTGAAGATGCGGAGTTCCCCTCAGCTCCGATTTTCAATCCAGGGCACTGGGGGCAGCTATTTCCCCAAGAGAGTCCTCATAGTTTGAATCCTCCTTTCCTTCCCAGGACAACTATGTGCATATTGACCTAGTACAGACCTGTGTTCTTGGTAGGTTTTCAGCAAATATTTAATGACCCTGGCCTTCAAGACTCAGCCACCACCCTTAGCTTTCATAGCCTTTTCTCAAAGGGGAAAGAATGAAACGAGAACTTTAAGATTGCAATTTATTCTACTTAGCCACTGCCCCTACCAGTTATCAAAGGCTTTGCCGGTGGGAATACTCGTAAAGAGCAGCATAAACACACCCATGTTTGAGTTGCCATCTGAAACCAAAGTCAAATACACTTGCAGCCTTCCATGTGCTGCCCAATAAACTGCAGTGTTTTCTCAGAAGAAAGGAGGATGTCCCTTTGCTCCTGGCAATGTGGGGAATAGGCAGGGATTAGGGCAGGAAGCTACCAAGAAGAGGAACCTAGAGGACTTTGCTTAACGCTGTATTTGCAGCACCCTGCCATTATGCACACTGCAAGTTCATTGGACAGCTCAGGCTTTATCAGGAAAGGAGCTCTAGCTGACGGAGCTGATGAGTAAGCCCCTACATCCAAGACATCCCTTGGCTTTCCCCTGGAGAGTGGATGAAGAGGTGAAAGGCCAGAGTGGGGAAAACCTTAGAAAATGATGAAAAGCGACCATCGTTGTGTCACTCTGGTATGAGTCTCTGACATCTCTTTAGGTCCTGGGAAGCCTCCCGGCCCAGGCAGGTAAGTAGTTCAGAACCCTTAATCGGAGTGAAACCAGCAAGTCCTTCCATACCCATCGTCAGCACGTTTTACCTGATTCACTTCCTGTGTTGGGTTTGACAACAAATGAATTATTTTCAAAGACATAATACCATAAATGGTACAAAACTCAAAAGTTATACAAGAAAATACTGTGAAATAGGACATTCCTGCCCACCTGTATCTCTCAGCTACTCAACAACTGTTCCAGTCTCTTGAATATAGTTCCAAAGCTGTTCTACACATATTCAAGTATATATACATACATGTATATATGGCTATCTGTGTCCAGTACCCGAGCGCTTTAATCACTTTAGCTTTATAATACTTGTTCCGCAGAGCATTTGTGCTTCTCATTGCTGTTCTGATTCAGGAAACTTTTCTGGCAATTCTTGCTCTTTTATTTTTCCATATAAACTTTAGATTCAGCTTCTCTAGGCATACATGGTCCCTTTTTACTTTGTATTTTGGTGCCAACTTCTGTTTTCTAAATATTCTGCAATTTCAGTTTCAAGAATTATTTAAAGAGTAGAATTTCCAGGAGGTCAGGCTTTTTCTTTTTTCTATCTTTATTTTTAATGTCCGATTGTATTGCATTGTCATCAGAGTATACTGTCTATTTTTACTTGGGAGAATTTATTGCCATTTTCTTTGTGGTTTCATATGTAGTTAATTTGTGTGACTGCTCTACTGTTACTTTAAAGGAAAGCACAATGTTTTCAGAGTATAAAGCTTGATGAATATCTATTTGAGCTATCATACTGATTATGTCATGTAGACAGTTCGTATCCTTCCTTGTCTTTTTTAAAGTTTGTGTGTCATAGTTGAGAGATAGGAATTAAATTTTTCTATTATTAAAGCACTAGAGGCCCAGAGCACGATATTCGTGCATGGGGGAAGGGGGGGGAGTGGTCTCTAGGCCCAGCCTGCACCCTCTCCAATCTGGGACCCCTCAAGAGATGTCCGACTGCCAGTGGGATCAGGCCTAAACATGCAGTCGGACATCCCTTTCACAATCCAGGACTGTTGGCTCCCAACCGCTCACCTGCCTGCCTGCCTAATTGCCCCTAACCGCTTCTGCCTGCCAGCCTGATCACCCCCTAACCACTCCCCTGCCAACCTGATCGACTCCTAACTGCTCCCCTGCCGGCCCGATTGCCCCTAACTGCCCTCCCCTGTTGACCTGGTCGCCCCTAACTGCCCTCCCCTGCTGGCCTGATTGCTCACAACTGCCCTCCCTGCCGGCCATCTTGTGTCTACATGGGGGCGGCCATCTTGTGTGTTGGAGTGATGGTCAATTTGCATATTACCTCTTTATTATATAGGATTTTTGTCTATTCCGAAGTTTCCTGTAACTTTGGCACCATGTTTTCCATGAGAATTTATTCACCACATTAAATTACCCTCAGTTACATCCTTTACCATTATCAAGTGCCCTTTTCATCTAATTTAATGCTTTTTTTAAAAAATATATTTTATTGATTGTTCACAGAGAGGAAGGGAGAGGGATAGAGAGTTAGAAACATCGATGAGAGAGGAACATCGATCAGCTGCCTCCTGCACACCTCCCACTGGGGATGTGCCCACAACCAAGGCACATGCACCTGGCCAGAATCGAACCCAGGACCCCTCAGTCCGCAGGCCGACACTCTATCCACTGAGCCAAACTGGCTAGGGCAATGCTTTTTGTTCTGATTACAACCAGAACAAATAGGAGGGAGGGAGCATTAGTCATATCTCTCTCTCTCTCTCTCTCTCTCTCTCTCTCTCTCTCTCTCTCTCTCTTCAGTCTGTGTCACTCAACTTGGGCTGCCCTAACAAAATACCATAAACTGGGTGTGGATTACACAACAAAAATCTATTTTCTCACACTTCTGGAGGCTAGAACATTCCCAGGTGCCGGCATGGTCAGGTTCTCATGAGAGCTCTCTGGCTTGCAGAAGGCCACCTTCTCACTCTGTCCTCACGTGGCAAAGAGAAGGCTCTAGTGTCTCTTCCTCTTTTTGTAAGGACACCAGTTCTATCAGATCAGGGCCCCACCCTTATGATTGCATTTACCTTTAATCAGCTCCTTAAGAACCTATCTCCTGTGTAGAATCACATGGCGGGTTTGGGCTTCAAGATATGAGGGGTGCACAATTCCACCTATAGTAACATCTTAGCCCAACTCCATCTTCAGCCGTTCTGGGCTTCATTGTTTCAGATGCACCTCATATATGACACATGACTGGACTTCACTCTCTTTGTAAACTTGAGAGTCTCTTTTCATAGGTGAGGTACACTATTTAAATGTATTGTTATATATGTTTGGTCAAGAATTGGTTCTCACATTTTATATTATGGCTCCCTTCTCTTGCTTTCGATATTCCACTGTGTATTCTGCTTTGTTATGATGCCAGCTTGATTTTTTATTTTTTACTTGTAATAGTTTGATTTTTATTTGGACGATAGAAGAATTTTCCTTTGTCTTTGAGGACCAGTAAATTTACTAGGATACATGTCAGTGTTGATCATTCCGTATTAGGCTTTCCTGGGACACAGCATGTCCTGTCCATTTGTAAATTCAGTGTTATTTTGCTTTCTAAAGCATTTTACTGAATAATATCTCCAGGCTTCTTCTTAAAGGATATAAATAATGTATATGTTGCAATTCTTTTGTCTTTCAAATCTTTCATATTCTTTTTCATCCATTCTAACTTCATTTATTTCTTATTTATTTTATTCGCTTCTCTCATTCCTGTCGTCCTATTTTTCACTGATGTCAGTGTCTATCCTCCGTGGTGATTATTCCAATGTGCCTGCATTTCCGTGGTGACTTCATTTTCCCTTCTGCTTCCTTCCTGAGCTCTAGAAGTTCTTGCTTGATCTTCTGTGGCGTTCCCATTATTTTCCCTGAGCTCTCAATCATTCCCTGGGCCTCTTTATTGATTCACTATGTTCTGTTTGTCCATCACCATTTATTTGCTCATCATTTTCAGTATCTTGCTGGCACTTGTTTATTGTGAGCATTTCCTTCTACCACACATATACTCTGTCCCCTCCCTCCTTTTGTCATGTACTAGCTTTGCATAGAGCCTGTGCTGGGTGCCCTTTTTTTCTTATCTGTAAACTAGGGGCCCTGTGCACGAATTCATGCACCTTGAAAGGAACTATGGGTAACAAGCCTGCGGTGGGCCCGGAGGCAGGTCTTGGCCCATCCTCCATGCCCCTGTATGGCCCCTTCCGCCACGGCCCTGGGTCCCCTGTCTGCCGGCAGCCCCGCTCCCACTGCCGCTACCACTCCCATGAGCTGACAGCGCCAGCCCCACTCACACCCACTGACAGCGCGGAGCAATTGGGACCAGCTCCAAAAGCAGATGCAAGTGGGGCAGTGCCATCAACAGATGCGAGCGGTGGTTGCTACCCCGATTGCCCCTCAGGAGCAGGGGGAGGTGGAGAAGCCCTGAGGGGCAATCTGGGCCAGTGCCGGGCTCTGGCAGCGGGTGCAAGTGGCGGCTCCAGTGCCGGCAGCAGGTGAGAGCACCTGCTACACACAGGAGCAAAGAATTTGCAGTAACCACCAGAGGCTCACCCCAATGACAGGGACCGGCGCCCCGCCTTGGTCTGGTGCCTCCACTCACCTGCTCTACCAATAGCCATGGCCGACACCCACCATGTTCCGCACTCTGCTGCCTGCTACCAACACCCGCCATGTTCCACATGTGCCCCCTGGTGGTCAGCGCATGTCATAGTGACCGACTGTTCGGTTGTTCCACCGTTCAGTCTATTTGCATATTAGGGTTTTATATATATAGATGGAGTTCACTCTTCCTGGACTTTGGAGGTGGTTCACGTTGGGGATGGTGAGCAGGTCCAGCAGCAGAAATGCTCCTGGTCTCAGGAGAAGCTCCTTGTGACAAGGCTGTGTGTATGCGCCTCATTTTAGCTTTTACTGCTCTCCAGCCAAGAGATACTGGCACAGGGCACAGTTCAACCTCTATCCTCCACCTGCCTCACCAGGGTCAGAACAAACGTGGCCTTGCTACATGTATTTTTTTTAATTCAGCTCTACTTTCTCCACTTTTCTGTGGGGTCAAATAGGTTCCGGGGATGCTCCAGCAACTCCCCGCCTCACACACACACATACACTCACACACATGCAGATACTATTTCTGTGATTCCAAAGAAAGGATCATTGATTTTGTCCCTCAGAGTGTCCTCTACTTAAAAATAATGGTTTCCTTGACAATGAGGCATCACCTCGCACCTGTCAGAATGGCTACCATCAACAAATCAACAAAGGGCAAGGATGTGGAGAAAAGGGAACCCTAGTACACTGCTGGTGGGAATGCACACTGATGCAGCCATTATGGAAAATAGTATGGAGTTTCCTCAAAAAATCAAATCTGAAAATGCCATTTGACCTAGTGATCCACTTCTAAGAATATATTGTAAGAAACCCAAAACACCAATCAGAAAGAATGTATGCACCCCTATGTTCATAGCAGCACAATTTACAATAGCTAAGCTCTGGAAACAGCCCAAGTGCCCATCAGTAGATGAATGGATAAAAAAGCTGTGGTACTTTTATACCATGGAATACTATTCATCTATGAAAACGAAGGATCTCTTACCTTTTGAGACAGCATGGAGGGACCTGGACAGTATCATGCTAAGTGAAATAAGCCAGTCAGAGAAAGACAAGTATCACATGATCACACTCATATATGGAATCTAATTAACAAAATAAACTGATGAACGGAGTGGATCCAGAGTCATGGAAGCATGGAACAGAGTGCAGAATTGCGGAGGGAAGGCAGGGCAGGGTGGGTATGTTGGAGGTAACCAACCAAAGACCTTGTATGCATATATGCATAACCCATGGACACAGAAAATGGGCAGTGAGGGCCTGGGGTGGTGGGTGGGGCACGCTGGAGGGGGTTAATGGGGGGAAAAAGGGGGACATATGTAATACTTTCAACAATAAAATTTTTTTTAAAAAAGATTTCCTGCCAGCTTTGTCTGAGGTCTGTATCCTGAAACACCCCCACAGGCACTCTTTCTGCACTCTCAGTTGATCTTTACTACATTGGCATCCCTCCCTACATATTATCTTTTGGAGGTTAGTCTTCAAGTTTTATGAAAGGTGGAATTCATATTTCTGCCAAATTCTGAGGAGTAGAATGGAAAATATTTCTTTAATCTGCTCTTTTCAAAGGAAGCCCCGGTATTTACAAAAGGTAAAATAAAGTTTATAGTAAACTTAAAGAGCAGCCTTAAAGGGGAAAAGGTCCCAGCAGGGGAACACGTGTCCTCAAAACTGAGCATGGAAGGGAGGGGAACCCTGACGTTCCCAGTGCTGCAGGGCCTCAGGGCCGCAGTGGGGGTCAGAAGACAAATGTGTAGACCACATGTATTCTGGTCCCTTCTCATGAAACGTACTTCCCCGCAGATGCACTGTTCTGCCTTATCCTCTCCCTTTAGACTTCCTGGTACTCCAAATGGACCTGAAGCATGAGCACCACACGGAGCTGGTCATGGGTGCAGAATCTCAGGCTCCTCCCCAGACCCCAGGACCAGAATAGGAATCTGTATTTAACAAGATCCCCATACGCATGCTTGGGAAGCACCACTGTACAGTAGTTCTTCACTTAGCATCGTCAATAGGTTCTTGAAAACTGTGACCTTAAGCAAAATGACATATATCGAAACCAATTTTCCCACAGGCTAATAATATAAGCATGAATTAAGTCCCTACAGCGTATTTCTGGTCACAAAAACATCACCAAATTTCTCAATAAAGACCCAAAACACTTCTGATATTAGACATTAAGAGAAATGTGAGCTATATATACATTTAAGAAAATGAATAAAAACCACTAAGAGAATTTGTTTCCAACCTGCTTATTCCAGGTCAGGGTCATGGGTGGCTGGAGCCTATCCCGGCAGCTCAGGGCACAAGATGGGCACCCACCCTGAGCAGGATCCCTTCCATCGCAGGGTGCGTTCACACCCATCCACACTCACTCGGGCTGGGACAATGTAGACATGCTAATTCATTCCATGTGCGCATCTTGGGGATGTAGGAGGAAACCAGAGTTCCTGGAGAAAACCCACACAGACATGGAAAAAACGTGAAAACTCCACACCGATAGTGGCCTGGGCTGAGAATCGATTTTTCTTCTCATCAACAGTATAAGAAAACAGCATTATGAAAGGATCTGCTGTAGATCTCAGCTCACACATCGTTTCCCCTCACTAACCGTCACCTCAGGCTTCTCTGTAAACACTCATAAAAGGTCCCTTTTCTTTTGAGTGCTCACTCTGTAATTACACATTAGGACAGTTTCTTCTATTCACCTGGATCTCCCCAACTAAACTAATGCCAGACTCCATGACTCACCAACAACCAATCAATAAATGTTTGCTGATGGAGTAAATGAACATGCACAATATTATATTTGTGTCTCAGCATTTTTAGTGCCAGTCGGCTGGTGCCTGCCCATTCTCCCACCTGCGGCCTCCCTGCATCAAACTCATCCACACCTGCATCAGCCCGGACCTCCTCCAGCCAACCCTCTGACTGGCCCAGTTTAGTCCCCAGGCGTGGCTTTGGAGAAGGCTCTGCCAGAAGAAGTGAGTGAGGAAATCCAGGAATGAATGGCCTCGCTGAAAAAAATCCAAGAAGTCCCAGTACCCAGAGCACATTTTCCCAACCTCTTACATATTTGTAAATGCTATGAAGAGATCCTGCTACCTGAGTGTTATTTTGGAAAACCTGATCACCATCTCTGTGTGGGAAGGAAATCCAGTCCCCACCCATTGAGAGGACGCACAGTCCCACCACCCCGCCCACAGGGTGTGTGCAGCCCTGAGGCCCCAGCGGACAGGAGTGGGAGGCTGCTCAGCCAGCTTCCCCTGCTGCCGGGCTCACAGGAACTCCAGCAATGGAATTGTTCCTCGGCCACTGCCCACACCAGGTGCAGCTGAAATTGCCATTCTCAGCTGCGGGGGCTGCTTTGATGAGCAAGGAATGAAAGGTGACAGCTTGAAGCTAGTTTCCCCTACTTGGATAATTAAACCTTCACTAAATATAGTAGGTTTAAATGAATGTTCACAACATTGAAACAGAACATGCTAATTCTAAAAATGTAGACTCGCTTGCTGCTCAAGTCCTCTTGGGAAATGCAGACACTGAAGCAAAACAATGATTTCCTGCCCGCCATCCCCGACCCAGTGAGCCAGTTTGTTCCAAGATGAGGGTCACCACAGGCAGGGGGGAAGCCAGGGTTGTCACCAGACATTCTATGAAACTCTCAGGAAACTGATGGTACAGAGTCAAGGGAGGAGACTTTGTGGGATCCTGCCCAGCACCAAATCAAGCCAACAAGCACTTGTAGTGTCTATTCGATATATGCAAAACTCAAGCTCATAGGGGAGAGAATTTTCATTAGGTTGCTTTGCATTATAGTCCAACATGCATTTTGTTAAAAAAGGAGAGACATCTAAATGAGAGATCTCCTATGAAGATAGTGTAAACTTTCTAGGAAGCTGCTTTCCTGAATGATTAAATAACATTTTAAAAAATGACCTTGACTCTCAATGGCCTCAAAAATAATTACACTCAGACCTCAAAGAAGGCTGTTCCCTGGTCATAAAATTCTCCTTCATAATTTACCTGGTGTAATAAATAATCAACAAATCTCCTTGGAAGAGCTGAATTCACTTGGTCTCCTCTTATAAACCTATTTTCTTTTAGCTCTACTCCAACCACAGAAAAAGTTTGCATTGAGGTCATGATGTCCCTCATGTTGCTCAATCCAGTGGTCAATCCCCAGTCACATGAGCAGCATGTGACATGATCGACCACTCCCTTCTTGAAAGTCCACATGTCATTCATTTGGCTTTCAGCCCTCCATTCCCTCTTGGTTCTCCTAGGACCTCAGTAGTACATCTGAGCTGGAACAGAAATTCAGATTCCACTTGTGTGTGTCCTTATCTCCAGTGCCCATGCATTCTATTGTTGAAAGGCTTGAAATTTCAGTTATCTTATAGCAAAACTGTGTACGTGGACATGACAGAATAACAGCCTCTTTTCTCCCAAGATGACATGTGTATCTTCGATTCTTTGTATAGGCGAGGTCTCCTTTCCCTCTATTTTCTAAAAATATTAATTAGTCCTGAGATGTTTGTTGCTGTAAGATATTCTGTAAAGCATTTCCACTGAATTTTCTTTTTTCACGGAGAAAAAAAAAAATATGGTTTTTGAAGAACAAGAGAAAATCATGGCCCCATGAAGAAAGGAGTCATCATTTATGCCTTGAAAGGCTCTTTAGTAGGTTCAGATATCACAGCAACCCCCTCACCTGGTCCCCTGGGACATCCTCCATTATCCAGTGCCCTAAAGCACCGACACCACATGAACACCTGTTGGCAGAGTTTTTAGATAAGCTTCTCCATCGTCTAGCTAAGAGTTATCACATAACAAAGAATAGATTCCATAGAGCTGAATCCCTCACATCCCCCTTTTTGGCCCTTAACTGATTCTTCTTTAGTGGATATGCAAAACTCTGGAATGGACACAAATATACATAAATTACACCTACAATTGCCGAAACCGGTTTGGCTCAGTGGATAGAGCGTCGGCCTTCGGACTGAAAGGTTCCGGGTTCGATTCCGGTCAAGGGCATGTACCTTGGTTGCGGGCACATCCCCAGTAGGGAGTGTGCAGGAGGCAGCTGGTCGATGTTTCTCTCTCATCGATGTTTCTAACTCTCTATCCCTCTCCCTTCCTCTCTGTAAAAAATCAATAAAATATATTTTAAAAAAATTACACCTACAGTGTAGGACAAAGGCTACTTGGTACCATATTACTATGTGTCTGCTCTTGAGTTTTAAATATCTTAGGACTCGAAGAAGGGCCTAGCCAATGTCCTGAGTTTTAATGAGAGAATGAAGGCTCAGAGAGGTACGTGATTTGCCCAAGGGCTCACAGTGGTCAGTGCAAGACCAGACCAGGATCTCCAGTCAGTGGGATAGGGCTCTTTCCTGCATTTGTCCCCTCCTACAGGCTACTTGCCTGGGCTTTACAGAGTTCTCTCTTCTGCTGGGGACTGCATTGCACAGAGCACCCTGCTATTCTGCTCTTGGTCTCTTGGTGTTAGGATGACATTTTCAGATAATTCTTAAACACTATAGTCTCTATTTTACATCTCTCTGATTATCTGTGCTCCCGCCTAGACTTCTATCAAAAACAATCCATTCATTAGCAAAACTTTCAGGAAAAAAAATGTCTCTTTGGGATTTTTTGAAGTGTATAATTTAATCGAAAGGTGGAGTAAGGTTTGACATGGTGGTTGAAGAGTAGTGTGGGTTGTTACATTTATTGTTTCCATTTGAAAATAATCAGAGAATTATTCCTTCCACCTTCCCAGGAAAGATGGACATTCATTTGTTTCTCTAGATTAGAGCATATTAATACTCTCAACCAATATCAGTTGACTCCAGGAATGAACTACAGATCTGACTTCCCTCAAAGGAGGTCTCAAGTTTTCTGATTTCACTTTCTTCCGAAGGTAATTTACATTTTTTTCTTCAAGTTATGATCTGGGTGTGTTTTTTCCCCCCAGAGTAATAGGTTAGCACATTCTGTGAGCTTCAGAGTATCAGCCTCATCTGTACCTAAGTCTCCAATCTTCATAATAAATAATCTTGCTGATTCCTTGCCTACTAAACTGCTTTTTACATGACTGTTTTAGAAAGGGGCAACTACATTGCAGATGAACAGATAGAAGACTTCTATCCATTCCCTTCAAATTCTTTGGGCACAAACATGTCCTTTTCTCCTCCATGAAACATGACTAAAGATTAGTTCTTTGGCACTTCTTTTTAAGGTGGACTTCCCAGCCCTGGCCACATCCATCATACAAATGTTTTAATGATGTCTTTAACACATTATAGATTTAATTTATGAGTTCTTTGGATTGTTCCTGCTTTCTCAGGGGCAGATATGACATTTCCCCCCTCATACTCAAAGTTCCTAACAGGTAGTACCTACCTGACTAACAGAATAGTTAGTAAGTATTTCCAATGTTAAATTATTGGCTTTTTTCAACTCTTTTTAGAACTTAATCTTTTGCCCTAAGAGGGAACCTAAATTGGTCTTGCCTTGGCTATATGTATAAAGTAGATAAAGGGAGAAGGCAGGATCTACTATATATGCTTTTGAAACAAATGTAATGGGTATGGATTGGTTCCACAACCCCCAGGTCAACAAAATGCCATGTTTGTTTGCCTTCCCAAATCTAATTCTAACTAGATGAGCCCTCTGCTACTGGGATGGAGAGAAAATCCAATATCAGTCATTTTCAAGTCACCATATACCACCCCCCCCCCCCCCACCACCACCACCACCACCACCAGCATATAAGAATGCAGGGGACTTTGTAATCCATTTGGGGAAGGGCGTCTGGTCTGGTCCTCTATTTATGTTAGTCACAGAATCTTGAAGTATATTATCCAACCCAAGTGGCTCATTCCATGGTGGGTGACTCTGTGATTCGCAGGATCCACCCCACTGCTGCCTCTGAAAGCCACACGGTCTCTTACTCAGTCAGCAGGCACTACCACCAGGGGCCTCAGCATTCCACATCCTCTGTGGTTCAGCCTCTTCCCTGAACTTTCTAGTCTGGCCTCAGCATCAGTGCAACACCTCCAAGCTTTACTCTCCCCTGGAGGAAGAGAAACTCAGACTTCCACACACAACCTTCTAGCCAACCTCAACTAAGAGGATGAGGATGGGAAAAAAGAATTAGAAAAGACTGCTATTTTCTCAATCATTTCACTCCACCACAGAATAAGTTACTTGCACTGTTTATCACATTACATTATTATTACAGTTATTATTACAATTATTCCAGAAGAAAAGGTAGGAAGAGTTTTTTTTTTCTTTTTAAAGAATTGGGGGCAAGTAATGAGGGAGATATGGGGCAGGAAAATTCTATTTCAGAGACATGAAAGGCTTATCTGCTTCTCCCACTCTACAATAATCAAAATAATGAACTATCATCTTTTTTAAGTGGGAAAAGGCCTTGTTCACAATAAGCTCACTTCATTTCCTCCTGTGTCTGCATTTGTTATATTCTTGTTATTTCAGTTCAACATAATCAAACCAGATTGATTGGGGAAATTTGAATAACTTTGCATATTCTGAAAGTCTCCCTGCATGATATTTAAAGAATTTTCAGATGTATTATTCAGGGAGTTTGAACTTAAAGGAGGAAACTGGTTGGTTCAAGAATCCTTTCACCTTTGTGTATAAATTCTTTAATCTGCCAATTGCTCTGTTGCCGTCTCCCAAAGACAATAACTCATTTATAGTGTACAAGTTTATATAACTCCGGAATTTTTTTAGCATAAGTTACATAAAGCACATTCTTAACGTCTAAAATGTGATGGGTGTTCTATGTTGTGTTTACTTTTTCCATGGGAGCCGAGAAGGAAATCTGGCAAGTCTGACAATTTTAAGAGTTGTGCTTATTCTCTGCTCTGAATCCAATTCAAATGTTGAAAGTTCAAGAGAAAAGGCTTAAAAGGAAGTGATTACAATGTATATTTATGCCACAGATAAAGACATTTATAATATATGAAGCATATTATATATAAACATGCAATTTATAATTGCTAGACTTTAATTATTTGGCGAACTTTCAACTAGGCAGCTATTTTAATAAATATTTATTAAAAGGTGGAAAAAGAGTTGTGCCCCAGCCAGTTGCTCAGTGGTTAGAGCTCTGGCCCTCACACTGAAGAGTTATGGGTTTTATTCCCTGTCAAGGGCATGTACCTGGGTTGCAAGTTCAGTTCCCAACCCGGCCCTAGTCAGGGCACGTGCAGGAGGCAGCAACCAATGTGTCTCTCACATCAATGTTTCTCTGTCTCTCTCTCCCTCCCTCTCTTCCACTCTCTTTAAAAATCAATGGAAAAAAATTATTCTCAGGTTAGGATTAACAACAACAAAAAAGACAAGAAAAAAAAGAGTTGTAAGATTATATTTTGTTCATTTTTACTATACTCCCCCTTTCCAAGCAGAATGTCAGCGCTTTGTTCTTGTTTTAGGGAAGGGGTAAACTAATGCAGAAGGCAGATAAGGCGTATGGAATTTCTGAGGAGGGGTGTGAGAACTAAACTTAAGGCTAAGAAAATAAACTACAAAGTGTCTGAGACAAACAAGGAAGGAAAATAATCTCCCACCTCACCCTTCCACCAGCTGAGAAGAAAAAAGTTTCCCTGGACGAGAGGAAAGCAGAGACTGGGGGAAGGGGTGTCCTACAAAGAAGGTGCCTGGCTAACAAGTCTCCAGAAAGAGAGGGGCCGCACCTGTGCAGGGATTCTGGATCCCCCAGCGCTTCAGAGAAGCTGGAAGCTGTGATGACACAGCGCCAGGAAGCAGGACATGAACGAGTGGGACGAGCCATCGGAAGTGAGCATGGGGTGCAGACAGGCACCAGGAATGACTTGGCCGAAAACCATGAGGCCCAAGGGCCCAGCATCAGGTAGGAACACAGTCACAAACAGCTGTATGGGACTGGATGAGTCATCTTCAACATCAGCAGCTAAAACCTGGATTCCAAGTATGAAATGAGAAATTGACCAAGATTATTTGCACTACACTAGCAGAATGGGAATTGAGAATAGGAATTATGTTTTGTAGGAAAAACACCAATAATTGTGGACTGAGATTCATACTCACTATGAGGGTAATGTTTAATCTTCTATAGTAAGCTTTTCAACTAAGCAGAGACATGTCTGGTCTTCCTTTCATTGAATTTATCTGTTTTTCTTTATTTGTTTGTCTGAAATATATTTTTATTTATTTCAGAGAAGAAGGGAGAGGGAGAGAGAGAAACATCAATGATGAGAGAAACATCACTGATCAGTTGACTCCTGCACACCCCACACTGGGGATCCAGCCTGCAACCCGAGCATGCGTCCTGACCAGGAATCAAACTGTGATCTCCTGGTTCATAGGTCAATGCTCAACCACTGAGCCATACCAGCGAGACTGAGCTTACCTGCTTTTATTGCATTATGAAACCAGTGCATTATGAGGAAGCTTAAAATCTACAAACATTTCTGCAACCACAGTGCCCTCTACTTGGAAGTCAGGAGGAAAAGTTTATTACATTGAAGACGAAACACTAAGACATAAAAATCGAAACAGACAATGGGGGAAAAAGGAGGCATATGTACTACTATTTGTAATACTTTAAATAATGAAAAAAAATCAAAACAGAGCAGGTTAGCGATGAACTGTGTATTTTTGTTTCATTTTTTTAATGGGTCCTGTAGTCCTCAGAAAGCATTCTAACCACTACATCATAATGTTAGTAAGACATCATATGTTGATAAGAGGTCATAATGGCCAAAATAAGTATTATTTAACCATACAGCATCAGAAAGCCCAGAGACATTTGCTTACTATTGTAGCCCCAGGGCTGATATTGCTAAAATTCAAACACAAATTTTAATAGTGCAGGTTGCTGAATATTCAACATCAGTTGAATTCACAATCTCACTAAGTCTCTCAGATAAAAGTGAGGGGACTGATTTGGAAAGAATGGAGCCTAACATGTGGAATGAGGACCTCTGGTTATATTGAAATGAGGTTGACAATTTGAAACCCCCAAGACTTTCTTACCTAGGGAAGTCGCTTGCCCTCTTTTGTCTGAGGACACTAGCCTTCCTTTGTTTAAAAAACAAACCAGGGAAGATGACTGGAAAGGGGATGATCATTCTTCTCAAGACCCACCACAACTACAACTAATTCTAGGGGCCCCTGACCCATAACTAGGGCATACTCAGAGAATCAGGCACTCATTATAACATAGGAGGAAATAGCTAATCTCAAAAAGAATGCTAAGATTTTGCTAAATGCATTGGCATAAACCTGGGGAATATATGTGTAAGTAGATTCTAAGGGTGATAGAATAAGGATGAAATATAAAATTTGACTGGGCCAAATTCATTGATATGGGTATACTTACTAGACATTCTGGATTTAATGTGTTAGACTATGCAGCAAGAAGTGGCTCTAACAATTTATGTGGATTGTTGACTGAAACTTAGTCTCAACAGTGGTCTACATTTAAGAAGGTTAAAGTGTCAGGAAATACAAATACTTCAGGAAATAGGAGTATCGGGGAGTATTTATTATGTATGACCTGCACACCCACCTCCCAATTATATTCCCCTTGAAGGCCCAGAATATACTCCCTTCATTGTGGCATTGATACATACATAACTGGGTGGAGCAGCTGTATCCTTGAAAAGCTGTGTGATTGCTCACTTTGTAGGCCAAGTATGACCATGAAAGGAGCTTCCATGGAAATGTGACCTCTGATTTCAAAGAGATGATGGGATTCCAGGGGGACAGAAGCCATGAGGCAGCAATTTACCACCAAAGGCCACCAGATGGACACATTTGCCATGAAGGGCACCAAGGATGTAATCATGATATGAAAATGGGGTTTAATAGGAAAGAAAACTCTAGGTCTGGTGGCCAAATGCCCTGTTTGAGTTGCAACAAAGAATGGGGAGAGGTATTTGGATAGAATTCCTAGAATGAGCATAGTATAAAGATATTTGTGTCACATGTGAATGCTTACCAAAGGGCATCCACTACAGAAGAGGCTCTTTAATATCCCCCTCCACACCCCCCCCCACTGAAATCAAGATTTATTTAATTCAGATAGACACATTTAACTCATGCTTTCGGATTTTTTTTTCAAGTTCCAGTTATTTTTTTATTTTTTTTTAAATAAATCTTCATTGTTGAAAGTATTGAATATGTCCTTCCCCCGCCCCCCGCATCGACCTCTTCTAGCCCACCCCCTACCCCAAGCCTTTACCACCCTATTGTCTGTGTCCATGAGTTATGCATAGATGCATACAAGTTCTTTGGTTGATCTCTTCCCACCACCCAGCCTCCCCTGCCTTCCCTCTGAGAATCCACAGTCTGTTCCATATTCCTATGTCTCGATCTATTCTGTTCATCAGTATATTTTGTTCATTAGATTCCACATGTGAGTGAGATCATCATGGTATTTCACACAGCACTGCTTCTGATGGAGGAATTGATTTCACAGCAAATGAAGTATAGCAATGAGCTTATGCCCAACTAATTAACTAATTTTATCACATGAATCATCACCCAGAAGCAACTGGGCTCATTAAAATGTTGAATGACTGACTGAAGAGTCAGTTACAGCACCATTGGGGAGACAATTCTCTGAGAGAATGGGGTTCTGTTTTATAGGATAAAGTATATGCCTTAAATCAGAATTTTATATGGTGCTGTCTTCACTGTAGCTAGAGACAATAGCTGGGAATCAAAGGATGGAGATAAAAGTGGTTCTTCTCACTATACAGGGTAAGTACATGAAATACAGTTTATTCTTGTATTATTAGTTATAATTATTGAATTATTTTCCATATGAACAATTGTAAACCTACTTTGCCATACCCTGTATAAATAATTAATCCATTTACAAAATTTTTGCTTCCCTTCCCAGCAACTTTGACCTCTGCTGATTTAGAGGTCTATGTTATCAAGAGGCAAAGCTTCCACCAAGGGACATAAGAATGGTTCCATTGAGCCCTGGCCTGGTGGCTCAGTTGGTTGGATCATCGCCCTGTGCACCAAAAGGTTGCAGGTTCAATTCCCAGTCATGGCACACACCTAGGTTGCAGGCGGGTATGGGAGGCAACCGATCTCTCTCTCTCTCTCTTCTCTCTCTCCCTCCCTCCCTTCCTCTCCCTCTAAAAATGTCAATAAAAGCATATCCTTGGGTGAGGATTTTTAAAAATGGTTCCATTGAATTGTAGGATGAGAATGCCACCAGGTCCTTTTGCACTCCTTATGCCACTGAACCAACAGACTGAAAAAAAGAGTGACTCTATTGGCTGGAGTGATTGATTCTGGTAACCAAGGGGGAAGTAGAGTGCTGCTACCCAATGGAGGCAAGGATGACTGTGTTTGGGATGCAGGGGATTCTCTGTAGGCACCAATAGTAAATGTTAATGGAAAACTATGGAGGTTTTCTCAAAGATTAAAAATAGAACTACCAGCCCAAAA
>NW_005871048.1:47411361-47472433 GCF_000147115.1 Myotis lucifugus | reverse complement strand
ACAGTATGGCAGTCAGCTCCTCAAAATGTTAAACATACAGTTACTTTATGATCCAGCAATTCCACTTCTAGGTATATACCCAAGAGAAATGAAAACATATGCCACACAAAAACTTGTTCATGAATGCTCGTAGCAGCATTATTCTTAATAGCAAAATACTGGAAACCATCCAAATATTCATCAACTGATAAATGGATAAATAAAATGTTATATATATATAAATACAATGGAATATATAGCCATAAAAGGGAATGATGTATTTATATATGCTATAACCTAAATGAACCTTGAAAGTGTTTTACTAAGTGAAAGAAACCAGGGCCAGTCATAAAAGACCACATATGGTATGATTCCATTTGTATGAAATGTCTAGAACAGACAAATCTATACAGACACAAAGATCATTAGTGGTTGCCTAGGCTGGGAGGAGGGTTATGGGCAGAAATAGAGAATGACTGCTAATGAAAATGGGATTTCTTTTGGGGGTTGATGAAAATGTTTTAAAATTAGATTGTGGTGATGTTTTCACAGCTCTGTGAATATAATAAAAACAGTGAACTATACACTTTAAATAGATAAATTTAAATACATGTGAATTATCCTATATAATAAAAGGCTAATATGCAAATTATCCCCTCGACCAAGAGTTCAACCAGGGGGTGGGGCCGGCTGGCCAACCACCCATGACCCCTCCCCCCAGTCGGCCAGCTGGACCCCACCCGTGCACGAATTCATGCACTAAGCCTCTAGTATCTTAATAAAGCTGTTTTGAAATTTGCCTTTTAAAAGTGGCTTCAGTTCTGCCACTGTGGTTCACGATATGTATCAAAGTGCGGTTACAATAAAACCAAGAATTAAACCCAGTAAATCACAAAATCTTTACTTTAAAAAGTTGATCTGGCTATTTCTTGCTGTTTCATTTTATTTGCTTTCAATAAATGTTGTTTTGAGAAACGTCTGAGAGGATAGCGGATGATTTTTCTCAGATGTTTTATAATAGGCTATTTCATCAGACTGCCTGAAGGGTATGCTTTGTGGGTGTGATTTAAAGTGCCAGGATTCTAAATCGATGTTAAAGAACAGCTCATAAGAGATAATAAGCAGGAAAGTGTGATGGGAAACGCCAGGGGGTGTCCTTCTAGTTTCACCTCTACAAACAGAAGCCAGGGCTTTGGAAGAAGCTTTCACCTCCCTGGGCCTCTCTTCTAATCTGTAAAAGGAGGGTGTTGAAGAGTGATGGACTCTGAAGATCTCCTGTCTCATTTCTGTGGGTCTGAGATTCTGCTCTGAGATTTCATATTCTTCTATCAATGATAGAAGGCAAAGGTAAGTGTGGGTGAGATCTAAGCAAATTTTGCACCTGGAAGTAAATGCTGAAGTGTGATGGCCCCCATGACCATAAAATTTGCCTAGAAATACAGTCTCTCCAAAGTCACCATGTTACTGTTCTTTAGGAAACAAAACAGCAAATCAGAGGCTAGATGGGAATCAAAACATAACCTGACTCTTCACAAAGAGGACCTTTGACTGAGGTTAAAAAGTTATTACAGTTATTTGCTATATTTGTTGCCATTTTCCCTAGGAAAAGTAATCATTTTTTCTTAATAAAGGCTCCTGTAGTTATTTCTGATTGAAAAATAAAACGGGGCAATTTTGAAATAATTAAATCCTCTATCTAGTTTCCTTTCACATTACTCATCTATTCTCTTGCTCCCTGAGGATCTTACAAACAAGACACTTCAGGAAAAATACAGGAAAATGCAATTCCTTTCTTTTCCTCATATTTCTTTATATGTGCAATAAAAGAGGCCCCATAAGAGCTTTCCATCGTAACTCAAATGTACAAGTTAAATCTAATTCTAATTGCTACTTACATTAGCTAATCTCACATTTAAATCATGTTGATGACATTTATCAAGGCTTTGGAAACTATGTGAGCAATTTCTGTTTACTTCAATGAATTATAAGCTAGATGTTGCTCAAGGATTTTTAAAATTTTATTTCCTCAAATTTTACCTCACCTAATTTACTAGGTATGTAAAATGGTTAGTGACTGAGAATCTTCTACCCACAAAATACAAAGGAAACTACAGATTTAGCCTTTACTGAGCAATATAAAATATAAATTAATATAAAATGAACAAAATTATAAAATAAAATTATGTTCTTATAAAAATATAAAATGACTATAAATTATATATAGAATATTTGATACAGAATACTATATACTATTAGCATCAGATATATAGTATTAGATACAAATAATATTTATTTAAAATGAAAAAATTACAACAAATTATAAACTTTTAAAAGGTGATAAAGATCATAAATGTTACAAAATTGAGGGGAAAAAATTTTAATTAGCTGCCTAACACATTTCTAGAATACTTTTATCCCTACAATGTCAGTTGAATACTTTTTGGTTGCCTTGTCATATGACAATGTTGTTATTATTGTGTGTGTGTGTGTGTGTGTGTGTGTGTGTTACAAAATATCTAATTAAGAAACATCTCTTTTGTCCATTGTATGTTCTGTTCGCTTCTCTGTAAATATTATGAAATCATGATTCTGAAAAAGTCATTAAATATTGTTGAATGAACTATTGCTCAAGTCATAAGTCATAACAAAAGATGGCTATTTATCTAAATCAGTGGCCTAGTCATCCGGCAGCCATCCCTGGCCTTTGTGCCCTTCTGATGACTGCACAAATTGAGTTTTCCTTTGCTGTCATTTTCATCTTCCTTCTGCTTTTTCACTTCCTGCTGGAGAAGGTCTTGGCCCTCATAAACATCTTTCTGTCTTCTGTCTTCAGTTTTATTAACTATAATTCTTGGTTATCTTGATTCTTTCTCATATCTTCATCATTTTGAGCATTAGAGTTTCTGTTTATATTGTGAATAAGAGAGTTTTTGCTATTTTGAAGCTTCTGCTAGCCTTCTTTCTTTCAATCTTATTTTTGGCTTCCCTAGGGATACTTCTTTCATATCTATAATTTTGTGTAGTGAGCAGTTATTCAATAGTTTACACAATATATAATTAACATGCAACATGTCATATAACTTATCTATACTAATAAAAGGGTAATATGCTAATTAGACCAGACATCTTCCAGACGTTCTTCCAGAAAAAGCCACGGGAGTGGGGCTGAGGCAGAGGCTGTTAGGGGACATCAGGCCAGCAGGGGAGGGCAGTTAGGGGACATCAGGTTAGCAGGGGAGGGCAGTTTGGGGCCATCAGGCCATCAGGGGAGGGCAGTTAGGGGCCATCAGGCCGGCAGGGGAGGGCAGTTAGAGGCAATAAGGCCAGCAGGCAGAGGCGGTTAAGGGCATCAGGCCGGAAGGCAGAGGCAGTTAGGGGCGATCAAGCAGGCAGGCAGGCCCACAAGCGGTTAGGAGCCAGCAGTCCTGGGTTGCAAGAGGGTTGTCCCCCAAGAGGTCCTGGATTGGAGAGAGTGTAGGCTGGGCTGAGGGATCCCACCCTCCCATGAACAAATTTCGTGCACCGGGCCTCTAGTAGAACATAATTCATCTGAAATTGAGGCATGTACTAGAGTAGAAGCTGGTAAATTCTTTGGTAAAGAATCAGATAGTAAATACTTTTGGTATTTGGGGCCTTACAGTGTGTCTCAAATATAGAATTCTGCTTTTATAGCACTAAAACAGCTATGGACAATATGTAAATAACTGGGCATGACTGCATTCCAGTAAATCTTATTTACAAATAAGGCAGCTAGCTGGATTGAGTCCCCAGGCCATGGTTTGCCAAGCCCTGCTCAAGAGCAATTCAAATCCTTTCTTCAAAGTGCTGCTTGAGTGTATTAAGCTACACAATTACTCATCATACTTACTCTTATAACAACTTTTACACTGCATACATTGATTTATTAGTGAATGTTATGAATTCAGCAATTTGAACACTTCCTTCTTCTGGCTGTTCTACTGCATTGTGTGCCATTTCATCTGGAAACACAGGATTTTAGCAGGACAAGGTGCATTTGAAATGCTGAAACAATCCATTCTATGGGGAAACATTTTAAAAAATGACTTCACACAAACACACACACACACACACACACACACACACACTGCTTGTAGTATGGCAACAGGTTTGGGTCTTACATGGAAATTTTGATATATTCTATTTTGCACATATAGCATTAAAAGAGAAAAAATGAATAAGGTGTATTTGTCATTGAATATATTGCTGAGAGGAGAGAATTTCCATTCTGACTAGAAATCAATGAAAATAATTTTACAAGTCTGGAAATTAAGTAGTTTTCCCAGATGAACTTCTGGTTCTCTACACTTCAAACCTTGCTACACGACATCCATGCTTCTGTTGCTAGACTGACTACGTGACACATTCAGATCTTGACAAAACTCTGGTTCTGTCCTTTCATGTTTCCACGCTGCTGGGTGGACTGACACAGTGAGCAGCTGGAATATTCCTGGAAGCCATTCCAACAGCAGCATAGCCAGCAATAACCCTGCTATCTTTCTCTGTATTTGTTTCCTGGGGCTGCTGTGATAATTACCACACACGTGGTGGCTTAAAGCAACACATGTATTCTCTTCCAGTTCTGGAGATCAAAAATGTGAAGTCAGTTTCACTGGGCTGAAATTGAGGTGTCAGCAGGGCCACACTCCCTCTGGAGGCTACAGAGGAGAAACCTTTTCCTTACCTGTGCCAGCATGCTTTGGCTTTTGGCACCTTTCCTCCTCTCTGAGGTCAGCAATGTAGCATCTAGCTTCCATGGTCACTTTGCCCTCTTTTTTTTAGTCAAATCTCTCTCTGTCTCCTCCTTACAAAGATAATTCTGATTCATTTAAGGCCTACCCAGAAAATCCAGGATAATTCCCCCATCTTAAGATTCTTAAATTAATCATATCTGCAGTCTCCATTGCCTCATAAGTTGACATCCACAGGTTCCAGGGATTAGGACCTGGGTATCAGTGGGGACCACTAGACAGCCTATCACAGTACCTAAGTTATAAATATAGCACACATGTCTCACACCTAACCCAAACTAAATGTGTGTCCCATTCACCCTACCATCAGCTGGATTCCAAAAATGGTGGCCACACTTCACCACCATAACATAGAAGTCAGAGTGGAATGAGCAGTCCTAATGAATTGAATTTGAAATATATTATTTTTGTAAATTTTACAAAATCTAGGACTTTCTTATATTAACTCAATTAATCCTTAAACTCTATTAGGTTTTATAGATTTCACTAGTTTGGGGTAAATCCTCTCTCACCCATTACTTCCCTCTCCCAGGGTGTTTTATTTCTGTTTTCTTGGTAGTCAATAGGAAAGACTAAATTTGTGGTCAAAGGCATCTCTGTGCAGATTTCAGTACTATTTCCTTTGGTTGTTTCATTTTTTTAAAACTGAGGTCAAATTCACACAATCATAAAATATGCAGCCTTTTGTGTTTGTTTTTTCACTTAGCATGTTTTCAAGGTCCATCCATGTTGTTGCAGGTATCAGCGCTGCATTCTTTTTTATGGCAGAATAATGTTCCATTGTATGGACATGGCACATGTTGTTTACCCCTTTATCAGACATTTGAATTGTTTCCCCCTTTTGGCTACTGTTCTTATGGATATTTGTAAGGGTTCTGCACCCAATTCTAACATGTGGAGTTCTTTCCCTCACACCACCAACCAATTCTCTAACACTAGCTGGGTGATCTACAATTCAACTCAATCCTGACACTCTCTATCCAGGGATAGTGTCATATCCCACAAGTTAAGGATTCAGTCTTAGAACGCTGCCCCCCTCCCCACACACATACTTCAGACAAAAATCAAAAGTTCAGGATATCACCTGTGCTTTTGACCAATTGATTACAGAGTAGAGGTTCCAAAGATCCTCTCCTTGGGTTGGATTAAATTGCCAGAGCAGCTCACAGAACTCAGAGAAACATTTTACTTAGCAAATCACCAGTGTATTATGAAAGAATATAACTGAGGAATAGCCAGATGGGTGGGACGCATACATAGGAGAAGGTATGGGGAAAGCGCAGGAGCTTCCATGCCCTCTCCCAGCATGCCACTCTCCCCAAATCTCCACGTGTTCACCAACCTGAAGGCTCTCCCAGCCTTCTCCTTTTGGGTTTTTAACAGAGGCTTCAATACATAGGTATGATTGGTTAAATCACTGGCTGTTGATTGATTGTATCTTTAGCCCTGCTCTCCTCCTAGGAGGCCAATGGGTATAACCAGCACCCATACTTAGGTGCTTTCCAATAGCCACCTAATTAACATAACAAGACACCTGTGTTGCTCTCCTCACTTAGGAAATTGCAAAGGTTTTAGCTCTGTACCGCAGAGATGAAGACCAAATATACTTTTCTTGTTATAAATCACAATATTACATTCATGTGCAAGTGTTTGTTTAACACCTATTTTCAATTTATTTGGGTATACAACTAGGAGTAGAATTGCTGGTTCATGTGATAACTATATGTTAACATATAGTTAGTAGCATATGATAACATACAAGGGGGAAGGGGATGTGAGGGGGCATTGCAATTTAAGCCTTGTCCCTGAGAGTGGTATTAACCTCAAAATAAAAGACCAAAGTGAGAGGCAACAAGTGTTTGAGTTTTTTTTTTAAAAATAACTATTCAAGAAGCACTGATTCAAGTAGAAACCCCTATAGTGTTTAAATTAGGGAGTGAAGGCAAGGGGGTTTTATGAAAAAGGGAAAGGAAATATTTACATGACTTGAAAGGGGGGAATTTCTGTAGGTGCCAATAAACCAAGTTATTCTTTAGCTATATATGGCGGTGCCAATTCTAAAGAATGTCTTTTATTTTCAGCTCGGTAGTCGGAATGTCTGCTTTCCTGTTAGCTTTGCAAATAGTTGTTTGAAATACAATGTTGGTTTGGCCCAGTCCAAAGGTTATTTTGCCTGCTCAAACATTCTAAAGATTTCAGGAATAAGACGAGCAAGGAGTTGTTCTGAAATGGCAGCCCTAGCGCTACTTTAAAATGGCTCCACTTATGACAGCTTTTCACGTTAAAATAAAAAGCAACGTCTGTTAACATGGTCATGTAGGGTAGAGTCATTTCTGGGGAGAAGCTGCCAAGAAAGGAAAATGAAATTTCTCAAGTGGCTCTCAACTCTGGCTGCACTTAAGAATCAGCTGGGTAATTTTTTTTTCAAATAGTAATTAAACATTTTGGGAAAACTTAATTTAAAAAAAAAAACTTGGGAAACAGATTATTATACCAAACATCTCTCCCAAAATGTTTGAGTGAGTTACACCAACCAGACAAAGCCCTTGCTTTGGGACCGGTTCCTGCATTGGCCTATGTGTAATACAGCAAACCCTCAATTTTGCAGACCTTGATTTAATGGACTTCAGATTTAATGGACAAATTTCCGGTCTGTATGTCAAATGTGAAAATTAACCAAGATTGTCTAATATTTAAATTAACAGATTATTTTGTTATTAATTCACTGTTATTTTTTAACAAACTTTAGCGAATAGGCCATATGTTGGAAAAAAACGAAGTAATTTCATCGGCATAAATACTACATGTCTACACTATAGTCTACATATTTAAATCCAGGAGTCACCACGAGTAAACAATGTTCTGCAAATGATTAGCACGTGATCACACCTCATTGAGAGCAGTAATTGGTTCTGTTATCCTGTGGCGTGGCATGATTTTCTGCAGCAGTTACCCCTGCAGACTGATAGTCCCACGTGCGCTAAGCCACACCCCAGCCATGTGCATTCATTTACTCGCAGTGACTGGTGAATGCACGCACTTACTAGACCTCTTCAGTATAAATTTAAAATTACGGTAATACATATAGGAAACTTTTCTGCGAAACTAAACTTTTCATACATACTTAATTTTAATTACACAAATGTGTCTACGTAAGTAAAAACAGGTAAACTAACTAATTTGTCAATTTTTGAACATACCCATTCGGAAAACCTATTTTATTATAAAATGGACTTTTGGCTTTAATGGACACCCCTGGCCCTAATTAGTTCATTATACCGAGGTTTTACTGAATCTCCTCTGGCTTTGGGAAGACTGTACATGAGACAGTCCTGAAGAAAAGTGTTGTAACTACTCTGAACCACTTGAATGGCTCACCCATGAAAGTGTGCCCTAAACCTTTGAATTAAAACTATAACTACCAAATGTTATCCATATTGGGGATCTTATTGTAGCAGGAGGCATACAATAGAAGCAGGTGGTCAGAGAGATTTACCAGATGGAAAGCAAAGAGGCCAAAGACAAGCCATTTCAAACATTGTGACTCTAGTTAAATACATTCCTAATAACCATTTGTCTACCTTCCTGGCTCACAGAACCCTATATAGCACCTGCCAGACCCAGGAAATAACTATGATACATGTAAGTCAGCATTTTCCAAAGCTATGGAAAATGATCCACTTGTGAGTCATAAAATGAATTTGGTGGATCAAAACCAACCACAACAAAACCTGTATTTATAGTCCCTCAATTACAAGACAGTAACAAACGTTAAGATACAACATTAATTGCTCAATGTTTTGTTAAAATAATACTATATTAAATATACAGATAGAATTTAAAGGCATCTAAATTTTTCAAAAGTAAACATGTATAATCATAGATTCTGGGGTATAAAGTAACTTAAATAAAAACTAGAATCAGACTTTTTATGGCTTTTCCTATACAATAACATCAGCAGGAAAGTGAGCCCTGGAAAAGAATAGCTAAATCCATCAGTCAGAAACTTTCCATAGGGTAAATCTGTAAAATACAAACATTGGGGGTGCTTGAGATACAGTGTGGATAGAAATTAGGTATTTTTTCTAACCCAAAGCATTGTATAGGATGGTAAGTTTTCTAAGTTTTCTACCTTGAACCCCTGGATCACACAAAAAATAGTAATAGCTATCGTACCATTTGTTGAAAATTAACTTTGCCAGACATTGTACTAAGCATGTTGGTAACATTAGCTAATTTATTCCTCCCAGAAACTTATTATATTTTAAAGATAAAGAACCTTAGTCTCAAAGACATTAAATAACCCCCATGTGTTTACAAATTGAGTGGTATACTTCTATATAACTCATAAAATCAAGAAATCACTATAGAAATAGAATATACTTGAAACTTATAATAAAAATAATACACATCAAAACTCATTGGAGGCTACTAAGGCTGTGCTTAGAGGAACATTTATAGACTTATATGCATATATTAGAAAAGACAAAATGCTGATAATCAATAATCTAAGCTTTTATCTCACACAAAGTTCAAAGAAAATTAGCAAATTAAAGTCAAAGAAATAGAGTGAAGAAAATACAGAACATGAGGTAAAGAAATAGAAAACATATATACAGGAGACAGGTCAACAAGCTGAAGATTGGTTCATCACAGAGGATAAATAGTTTGCCCAAATGACAGAGCTGAGATAACCCAGTTATTTGGTTCCCTAGACCAAACTCAGGCCATGGTCTTAAAAGCTACTATTTTAAACAAAAGGGGGAAGAATTTTGTTAAATAACATTCTCTAAGGGATTTTTGCAATTACTTGGAAAACCAAATACTGCCTATAGTTAATATTAAGAACATAGGTAGCAGGAATTGTATACACTTCCCTGAAATAGTTCCCAAACACCTCAAAATACTCCGCGCCCTGTGATATTTAACAAACATTATTTCAACATTTCACTGCACCGTTTCTCTATTTTACTTAGGGTGTCTATATACCTGTTGCAGCTAAAAATCCCAGTGGCTCTGGAAATGTGTTTGCGGGACCAGCAGCATCAGCAACAGCACCCGCGAACTTGCTGGATATGCAAATTCTCAGGCTACATCTCACACTGAATTGCCCTCTCCAAGTGCAGCCCAGAAAAAGCTGTGGTTTAACAAGCCTTCCAGCTGATTGTAATACAGCTGAACTGCTCTAAGGTAAGGTGAGAAGCACTTCCAGAGGCATCTCAAAATGTCACCTGCGGCCACAGCCACACGGGGCTCCCAGGGCTCTGCACACCCACCAGGGTGGACAGTTAATGCAATTGCCAACGGCTCTGAGTAAGACAGGAGACTCATTATCAAAGAGGAGCTTCCTCTGCTTTCACAGAAGACAGGTTCTCATTGCAAAAATGGGTGTAAACAGCATTTCCCCACTTCCTGCAAGAAAATACAAGAAATTTAATGAGCCTACAACACCAAGATATGCTAGCCTAAACATTTGATCATTCACCGGGTAGAGTTGACCCTCCCTGAAAAGAACATTAACAGGAAAATAGAAGTGAATGAATAAATGGGAGGGGGGATGTGAACACTATTTCAAGAACAGCCAATTAGATAGCATAAAAGTTGCATCAGCACTTTATCACCAATTATCCTAAGGAAACAATGACTATACTTACTCATCTATATTCCCCCTGGCCTTGTTCCTCCCTTTATGTTGAGAAGAAAATGAGGAAAAATGTTTCCTCCTCGTTTCCCTAAGCTCACACTTTCCAGCTAACACTGAGCACACCCAGAGGCTCCCCCAGAGTTTCTTTTAACAAAGCAGAGCAGTTGCCTTTCCAGCTTTGTTTTTTGTTGCTGTTGTTTGTTCGGTTATGTTTAGCGCACTTGCTCCTATCGGAACCAGACATGAGCTGACCTGAAGGTCTGAGTGGAGCTCTCCTGATGATTAGAGGGGGAAAAGGAAAGTGTGCACATTTCACTGCAATTTCTTTCTCCTTCTTACCTGATTTCCCCCACCAACTCACACCGTGTAGAAGTTACCGCACCAAGTCCCCTGCTGGGAGAGGGAGGAGCAGTGAGCAGGGTGCAGCATAACTCTGTGCCTGGAACTTGAAAGAAAAACAGCTCTCTCTTCTTTATAATGATTCTGTAGTCTACTTCTTAAAGTACAAAAGTAATTCATGCTCATTTTAACGAATTAAAATACTTCAACGTTGCACCTATAATATCAATGTTTAATGTAAACAAACTTGTAATGGACAGCTGTGGGGAAACCTTGTGTAAATGTGGGTGGGAAACTGTTCTGCTTCCTAAAGGATTCACACATCCTCACTCAGGGTGCAAGGCACACCAGCTCAATTTGCACCAACACTCACACCTGGGACGATTGTGTCTAAAGGAAGTGATACAAGACTCCATGGCCAATTGGTACCAGTGGGGGTAAGTCTAATGGGACAGCCTAAACCACATTGCTTTGTGGTGTGACCCCCACTGTGTTTGTCTCCTGTACTCCCAGGGTCCTTCCAAATTCCCAAGCCTAGTTCTTCAATTTCAATCTTCCAACCACTTCTGTGAAGACCCATTCAGCCAGTTCTTTTGAATATTCTCAGTAGTGATGAATTTTTTTCCTTTGAGGGTAGATTTCAATTGTGAAACAGCCAAAGGCATTTGGAAACAAGTGGTGAAACTAGTCATCACTGTATAGGGACACACACCCTGACACATGCACAAATGAGGGATGATTACCAACTTTTGACATTTTCCTGCCTGACAAAGACAAAGACAATGCTGCCAAAAATGTCTTAAACAATGGAAACATTGCTAATTACCATGAGTGGATTTTAACATTTCTTAATCTCACTCTTTAAAAGGATGGAATTAATTTGAATTAATTCAAATTAAAATCTGTTTCATTACTGCCTACCCAGGGGCGTAACAGGAGTCACAGAGGCCCTAGGAAAACTTTATAATTGATAAGAAAAAATTAGGCTTACAGACCCATAATTTAATAAAATACGTAAAAATGATTGAATCCTAAAAAACTAAAATTAACTGATTATTTAAAATTATATTGGAGTTACCAAAAAAAAAACTACAAAAGTCATAGACACAAGAATTTCTGGAATAATAAAAAAATATTTTCAACATACAGAATTTACTACAGAAAGATGTAACAAAGATGTAAGGTTTTGAAACAAATATTAAATGCTATCAAAATCTCCCACTTCACGGGGTTCAGTTATGAAATGAAAAAGCATATACTTCTGGAATCATGGAGATGCCATTGATATCTGCCAAGCTTGCTGAACAATCACAATGGTTGGCACAGGGACTCTGTCTTTCAGCAAAAATGACGGGTTCAGGAGGTTCTCAGAAGCACACAGTGCTACTTTGAAAGATGTTTTCTGAGAAAACCACACAAGCTATAAAAAAAAAAAAAAACAGCAGTACAAGTCCTGCCAATTATATCCTTTCCTACATCTGGTGACATGCATAGTGATAGAAAAAAGATTACCTTGTAGAAAAAGAGTATAAATGAAGTATAGAAAGAATATAAGAATTTTAAAACTATATCGTTATAGACTCTGTTAAAATAAGTTGAGATAGCATCTAAGTTTGACCAATGCTAACTGCTTATAACTCAATCCCCTACTTAAATCTATAGGGGCTATAAAAATTTATAAAATTGAGCTTTTAAATATGAAAATATTCAGCACTGGTAATGGGAATATTTTGCATCTTTTGGTGAGTTAAAGGGCTATCAAGTTAAGAATATTTTAATGAAATGAGGAATAATTTAGAGATTCTTATTTAATACTTTCATTTTATAATGGGTCAATTAACAAGGAAAAAAACAGATAATCTTGGTTTTGACTTAGTAATAAACTTGAAACTCTGTGCCAACTCTAATACCCAGCTTCCCAAGCTACTGAAAATTACCATGAACATTAACAGCAATATATAAAAAGGGAGCCTGGATTATATAAATGCACATCAATACTAATAGGGAAAAGATCATTTATTGTGATGGATGTGTTCACTGAATGTAAAAAGAAAATTATTGAAGATAGAGTGGAAGGGGAAAAATCTATAAATATTGAGGCTCCCTGCAGGAGAAGGGGATTAACCACATGGAAATTAAAGAAAAGCTACAGGAAAACACTGAGTTCACATGTGGAGAAAATATTAAAAGCATCTCACTGCAGGCAACAAGATTAAGGCATTGCACTTGCAGAGCCAGTTCTAACATTCATTAAATGTCACAAAATGAGACAGTATAGGCCCAGAGGCATAGAATAGCATGCTGTTGATGGAAAAATAGAAGCAGGCAAATAAACGGGTCACTCTTTTAAATAAAGAACAAGGAAGGTTCATCAACACCAACAAATTTTTGCAAGCTTTGTAAATGTATTGGTACAAATGAACACTGGCATGCCCTGTGAGAACTTGGAAATAGAAACCATGATGGGGCAGCAACCTAAAAAGGATCCAAAAGTTAATTCCCAAAGCACTTGGATCTGGACCCACTGAGCTGGAATAAAAGAAAGCCACCTTGGAGATGTTGTTCAAGAGATGCTCCAAAACTCTCTAGTTAAAATAATTCCCTGCCACGGTTCATGAAATCCCCTTATTACTCACTCCTTTAAAGTATTATTTGGGTTTCTGGACAATATAGAATGAAATAATTTATAGCCGCCACTACTCAAGCCTTATTTCATCCTGGTCCTGCTGAGGAAATGCCTTTTGCCTGGCCTCCCTCACTGGTAGACACATTCTCCAGGGCTCAGCTTAAATATCAGTTCCTCAATGACACCTTCCATATCCCTTCGCCCACCCTGGGAAAATTTCCTTTCTCTCCTCTGTGTCCCCTGCACTCTAAAGGGTTCTGTGACACCGTGGTCATCATCCATAGTTACATGGAGACATGTTCATTTTCCTCAGTGCCTAAGGTCCCTTGGGAGTTAGAGCTGTCTTTCTTCACCATTGCCCAGCCTAGAGGCTGACATTGTAGGCTCTAAAAATAAAATGAATGAGTGAAAGGGCTCTAACATTTGGATAGAGAACTGATCTTCCTGAAGAAACATAGTGCAGCCTGGATGAATTATGCTGAGGGCAAGAGTCAGCATCAGAGTGGTGGTCCTGAAGCAGGAGGGCAATTCCATGAGGGCACCGGCTGTCTTGCCAGTTCCTCAAAGGTGTCTCATACAAAACAATAAACACGTGAGCAGAGCTGAGGAGGTGCAGGTGAAGAGAAAAAGACCCCCATAAGAAAGAAAGGGCATAGATGGAGGATACAGGGAAGCAAAATTAAGCCTCTTTACAGAGATCTGCTTGGTTCAAGCCCACATTCACCCCATGAGTGTGGATTTGGTGGGGTGAAGTGAGGGGTGAATGAAGTGAGATCAGGGAAAAGACCAGAAAGGAAGTACTGCATTTGTAACTGGGTACCTCTCTGAATCTGTTTGCCTACTAAGATTTAAAAGGATTAAATCAGAGAAAATATTCCTGGAATCACTGTACAAAGTCCCCTAGGAATGAAAGGTATTATTTGTTTTGGTCTAACCAAGACAATGAAGTTAAAAAGCCACCTGTTAATGAAAATAAACATATCATATGTAAGGGGATTAAAGGTTGGCTATAGTGACAGGTTGGCACAATGACTACCAAAAATTCTTGAGTATTTTATCAACAGCTTTGATGAAACAGGTACAGACATATAACACACGTC
Source organism: Myotis lucifugus (assembly GCF_000147115.1). Lineage (NCBI taxonomy): Eukaryota > Metazoa > Chordata > Mammalia > Chiroptera > Vespertilionidae > Myotis > Myotis lucifugus. The sequence continues at coordinate 47,457,976 of NW_005871048.1, read as the reverse complement.
TTGATATTAATGAAGGAAAACTTTTGCTAGCTATTGTGGATTAAACCAACTGGCATAATAATATAAACAGACACAAATGCTAATTCAAGTTAAGATAGGCACATTATGACAAGCCAAAGGATGAGGATAAAATTTCTTTCAGAAAACAAAGCATTTCACAGTGTGTAGCATTGACTTTAAACTCACCCTGATCGGCTTTCTTCTATCTGATACAGAATTAAACTTGCTGATACTAGTGTTTCCCTCAGAAGCAGAGGAGAAAAATGCAGATAGGAAAATAAGCACAAGGCAATAAGGGGTCAAACGTGCAAAATGGTTAAAAACAAATTATGAAACATTAGCCCTGGAAGTGACCTAACAAATCATCTAATTCTAATCCAAAGATCGTCATCTCTATACATAGGATTTGTTCGGCCAACATGGGGCCTTGGACATATTTTTGGATTAAATGCTTTGCTGTGGGCCCCACTATGCACAGCAACTTCTCTCTTCCTATCCCTACTGGGTGGACTTTGTGACCTCCAAAATCCAACCCCTTCACTTTACTGAGGAGGACACCAAAGCCCAGACAGATTGTGACTTGGTCAAGGCCACTTGTCCAACTCTTCCCTGGCAGGTTGTGCTACAACTTAAAATCCAAATAGTCTGATTTCTAACCAAAACTGGTGCTACAAATTCTAATAGGAAGGATCCTTGGATAGCAATTTAGTTGGGAAGAAGGGTCTGAGAGTCTTGCCTTGAGGTTGCATTTGAGTAGCAATTACATAGCGTTTACTTAATCGTTTGTTTAAGGTGTGGGAGACCAGAGCTCCCCACGCCACCCAGTGGCTTCTCTGCTGTTGCTCACACACTGCTCTTTCCAGGGCCCCTTGCACCTCCACAAGGAGGGCAATGTCTTCCAGGCTATGCTTGTTTGACTGCGTATAGTAGGTTGACAACTGTACGTCAATAAGGCCAAAGGTATTATTTGTAAATTCCTGTTTTACCTTACTTCCATGTCTGCATTTACTACAAAGTGCTTGGCTTAGAGAACGAAAGATTAGCTCAGTCTGAGGAATGAGAGTAAAACTTATTTTAAGTCAAGAGAGCAGGCAGTTATCCCCACAATGCAGAACACAGTTAGGCAAGAGGCTGATTCGCACAAAATTATCTTACCTCAAACTGAATTTTGCAGGCAATGTTTTTCATTTTAAAACCTAATAATATGACATTTTTCCCAAATCATATGCAACTGAACTTAGATAATTGCTCATTTTACCAGTTATAGTCCACTTTTGGAGAGTATTTAGCAAGCAATTTAGCCTTCTGAGGTTTGGAGGGGAAACATAACAGAGGAGCCAAAAAATTACCCAGTTAGTTTTGTTACAATAATTTTTAAGTTTATTCTTCCACAATTAATGACTTTAAAATAAAAGCCCTAGTCTTTCCTTGATGGTACAATAATTACCAATACAAGACTAACCCCTACTGGGAGCATCTGTCCTTGTTAGATGGATATGATGTGTGAAAAGTCAAATAGCCTAAACCAGACGCCTCCTATAGCCTTAACAGATCATTTAATTCTCTGTGCAAAGGTAAAAGGAACTTTCTGAAATCTAAGCCTTCATCATCTTTAAGCAGTAATTGTGTCTAATTATACTTGGTATTTTGATAAGTAGAAAAATAAATTTATGAATGATGTCACTGTAGGTTTTAAATTATAATTATTGCTTCAGAGAGTTAAGAGAACACTGAAGCAGTATTACCCAATCAGATGTGGCTACCCTGTACATACATATTAAAAAGCTTTTTAAGACTGGAATCTTTAGGACACACTTGCATATGGACAAAATCCAGGTTTATTATAAAAAAAATTATACAGAGCCTACGAGGTATATGACTGAATTCAGTTATTTTCCTCTGTGACTCATATTATGGTCTGATTTAAGATCTTGTGTGCAGTTGATTTCAGCCACATGGATTCCAACCTTCAAAACAGGTTTCCCATTTGACTGCTTTTTTAAAAAGGGAACTCTAAAACACAACTGATTTTAAAATATCAGAATAAATACCAGTAACTCCAGATAAACTGGAATCATGGGCTCTCAGAAAATCAGAAATTGCATTTTATCCTGTCATAACTATCTTTAGCAGCAAACCTGCTTGCTATCTTGGTAAATTATCACTGAAATGTTTGTTGCCAGGACTCGTCAAAAGGTCACAAGTTCTTAGTGGAAACAGTGAGCAAAAGGCTTCTTTCATTCCCATGCTGGATTAGCCTACAACTAATCAAAACAAAAGTACTTCCATTTTAAAAAGCAATCATAGTTTACTTATTTTTCACAAAAATAAAACTCTTTAGTCCTCTGGTATGTTGTTTTGTTTTTAATTAAATAAAGCTGCATTTGTTTCACTAGAATACTCAAGAAGACTGCCTTGCTTTTACTATTAGAGAGATGCTGACAGCAATGTGTAAAATTTGTGGGAGTCAGAAGAAGGGAGAATAACTTTTGCTATATTCTCATAGAAAAGGCTTTGGATACTATAAGTGTTCTCAGTTTTGACAGAAGAGCCCCCAAAGGAGATATTACAGAGTGAGCAGAACTAGCCAAAAACATATATTGTTTTGTTGTTTTGAAATAGGCATGTTTTATGGAAAACATAATTTATTCTAGATCCCCAAATGAAGCAAGCAATTCACTTAACAATTCTCCAAGGTGGAATTTGCAGAAACTGTAAATTTTTAATTAAATCTTACATTCATTAGGAAATTCTAAAGCTTACATAGCAACAGATATGCACAAAACAACTGAAAATGATATTTTTAAAAATTGGGCTAGTACCCTATTTTCCCATTATTGTTCACATTCTATTTCCTCAAATTGAAAGCTTGAATATTAAGGTTATCAGAAGTTACTCATTATACTGTTAGAGAATATATCCTCCACTTATCCCAGGGTGTCTATTTGTTCTACAAAATTAAATAATAAATGTATTTCCAAGTTAATACAAATAAGCAAATTCTCTGTTTACTAATGTGATCCAGATCCCAACTTTCAAATCGCTTGAGTACCCAGGAGCAAATAATTTCTTAAAGGCCCAATAATCATAGTTTATGTATTAATTTGTTTGCCTGTGAGACCCAATATGCAATGATGTCAAGATATTATACTTTTTCTGTCTTAACATGTTAAGCGCCAAGCCTGTTTTGACTTCCTTTCCATTTAGCCGGCGATATCCGATTTCACCGATATGCTGGCGGCACCAGTGACTGACTGGTCCGGACGGAAAGTATAGTGTCAATCACCGGTGACTGACATGGTGCTTAACGTGTTAAGCAAGGAAATCCTAGAATGATTCCAATGCCCTAAGATTAGAATTTCTAATGTCTCATTTTGAAGTGAGTACTTCAAATTTAGGCAACTACTATGATGCACAGAAATAGTTGAATTGCCTCTTGATATGGCTTTTAGTAGGTAAGTCTTACTTTACTCCAGTCCTTTAAAGTTTGAGGGGTTTTGTTCTTGGGGATGAAAGTAAAGATATCCTATATATAAAAGCCTAATATGCAAATTGTCCCCTCCACCGGGAGTTGGACCAGGAGTTCGACGGCTCGCTATGATGTGTGCCGACAACCAGGGGGCGGTGCGGAACACGGCGGGCGTCAGTGAGGTGGCACTGACTGCGGGCGGCAGTGGAGGCGCTGCCGGCCCTGATGGGCCCCGACGAGAGCGGGACGGCTGAGTGATGGTGGAGCAGCTGAGAGGGCGGTGCCAGGCCAAGGCAGGTGCGAGCAAGACCCGATCGCCCTGCCAATCGCCCCGCAGACTGCGACCAGCAGTGGCGGCAGGGGGCTACCAGGCACTAAGGGAGCTGGGCGGAGGCCTAGGTGCTTCTCAGGGCCCAGAGGTCAGCTGGGACCTGCCCTTCCACGCCAGATGCTGGCCTAGCCTAGGGACTGCATCCGTGCACGCATTTTGTGCACCAGGCCTCTAGTAATAAACCACACCCATATAGTAAAGAGCCATTTTAACTGATTCCTCTCTTAATCATGATAAAAAATGTTTATGACATTTCAAACATAGGACTATTTAGTTTCCTCCTCTGGTACATAAACAGTTCACAAATACTGGCTTTTTTAAAAAGTTACATTTCCTATAAAAGTGTATAGAAACTCTCTTCTAGATTCAAGAATCAGAATCAAGCTCCTGGATAACACAAACGCTGAGTCATGGCCCATATGTCTATTACATTTGCTAGACCCCAGACAGGATTCCCTGAAGGCAGATCCAGGAGATGTGTGAGAAGTCAGAATGATGAATGGCTGAATTCCATCATCCTGCTCACGCAGGAGCTATTTCAACCTCAAAAACATGCTGCAGCACTCTCAAATTTTCCATACAGAACACTCATTTGATAAATTCTTTATTATAGTTTCTGAGATCAATGATAATCTCTATGGCATTTTCTACTTATCATACCTAAAAATAAAAGCAATTATACATAAAGATAAAAATACTTTAAAAAGCATACCTACAAATAAAACAAATACACGATTGCATTCACAGAGCTCCAAATGAACCTTTGTTTTAATCACTGTTGCAGTATTTTTTTTAATGGGAATTTGTGGGAAACTCAGTGAAAAATTGTCAGCAGGTATTTGTACAAAGTGACCAAAAGAAACTGGAAATGAATTTGGCAAAGCAAGGCTAGAACAATGAAAACACTGCAAATCAAAAAGAAATCTGAGATCTCAAGTTTTAGAAAGTATAGGCTGAAAAAATAACATGTGAGGTTGTATGTAACTATCTAAAAAGTATTCAGAAAAACCATAGATTAGTGTTCACTGGGAGACAATAAGACATGTTAGTCAGGAGCCTGGGCTCTGCAGTCAGTCAGAGCTGACTGTTACTGCCTACTGTTACGCACAAGCTGGTAACCTTAGGGAAGTTACCCAACCTCACCAAGTCTCAGTTTCCTGAGCTGTAGAGTGGATACAACTTCCATAATAGTGAATATAAGAATTTAACAGGAGACTAGACTTACCTGAAGAAAGAAGTGATGAAATGGAAGAAATGCAGCACAGAAAAACAGCTGCTTCAGAGAATAAGAGATGATAGAGTGAAAAATGTTTATTCAAAGGCAGAGACTGTTACAATGACAATATTTAAAGTGATGAAAGACTTCAATCCTCTTATTTAAAAAGCCCCACAAATTCCAAGAATAATTGTTTAAAAAGCATATCACTTAAAGTGAAGACAACCAGACACAGGAAATCCTAAAAAGCAGTCAGGGGGAAAAATAAAAAAAGACATATTATCCTATATAATAAAAGGCTAATATGCAATTGTCCCCTTGACAGGGAGTTCAACCGGGAGTTTGACCAGGGGGTGGGGCCGGCCAGCCAACTGCCCACGGCCCCTCACCCCGGCCGGCCCAATCGGCCCTGATCGGGGCAGGCCAGCCAGACCCCACCCGTGCACAAATTCATGCAGCGGGCCTCTACCCTATAAATAAGTGACAATTAGAGTGCCAGCTGATTTCTCAATAGTAACAATGGAGGTCAACTAACAAAAGAATGGTAACTACAATGTACTGAAATAAAATAGCCATTGACCCAGAATTCTATACACAGCAGAAATATCTTTAAAGAATGAGAACATTCTTTACACTTAAAAATTATTAAAATGGCCCTAACCAGTGTTGCTCAGTGGATAGAGCATTGGCCCGCAGACTGAAGGGTTTCTCCCTCCCTTCCTTCCATTCTCTAAAAATCAATAGGAAAAATATCTTCTCGTGAGGATTAAAAATAATATTTGGAGCCCTGGTCGGTGTGGCTCAGTTGGTTGGGCGTCATCCTGTGCATCAAAAGGCTGCTGGTTCGATTTCTCTTCAGGGCACATGACAAGGTTTCAGGCTCGATCCCCATGTGGGGGGTGTGCAGGAGGCAGCTCTCACATCATTTATTTTTCTCTCTCCCTCTCCCTTCCTCTCTGTTCAAAAATATACATATATTTGGAAATAGTCTTTACCCATATTAATGCAAAGTAAAATCATAATGAGATACCATCATATGCCCACCACATTTACATTTCAAACTCTTGACAACAGCAAGTTTTGGTGAGGATGTTGAGCAAAATGAACTCATACACTGCGGATGGGAGTGTGAATTGTTACAACCACTTTGAAAAACTGGCATTATCCATTCATCAATTTTACGCTTAGGTGATAGGGATGTTTTATGATCTCTTAATACTCAAAAGTTAACAGTAAGAGGAAAATGGGAAAATTAACATATATTTCCAAAGATAAGCAATAGGATAGGAGACTCTGGAAAGTAAACTCTACTTTGAAGAGCAAATTGAGTAAAAAGTAGACATTCTTTGCTCTACACAGAATTTCAAGGTTTGTGAATAAATCCTGAAACACTAAAAACTCCCATTACTTTACATATTTGCAAAGTAAGATGATACCCAAGCTAGTACAAATACTTTTATCCATTTTAAGTAAGCAAAATCTGAGTCGATTGTTGGAGGCATTCTGCTACAAAAGAACCGGGGCAGATCTCAAGTGCAGGGGAAAATCAGAACAAAGAGCAGAGCATGCCCATTAATGAGTGTTACTTGAACTTTTGGGGTAGTTGTTCTCAGAAGCCTTCCAGATAGTCCATAATCCAAGTGTACCACTATTTGCAAAAGCATAAAGTAAGCAAAAAAAAAAAAAAAAGGACAAAGCACCCTCCTAAAGGCTAGTACAAAAGCCAAAATCTCACTTCTTATTCTATCATAGAAATAAATGACTAATATGAGAACAGTGGCCAAGGCAATATGTCAAGCATTTGAAAAATACTTAAATAAATGCAAAAAAACCCCATGAAACACCATGTACAGTATTTTTAAAAAACCAAATAGTATTTATTTACATTCTATTTACTTTCAAAAGAATGAGGAAGCTAGGGGAAACATATTTATAAAGAAGGTAGTTTCATTTTACTTAACCCATTTGTGTTTTTCATGAAACAACAAAGATTTGACTTACAATCACATGTCTAAAGGGAATGAAAGCGTTTATCCTGTTCAGTTTTCCATCTCTAGCCATGACTGAAATTATACCACTGCAGTCAGATGAAAATCTACTCCACTTCTAAGTAAACACCAACTAATATATATGTTATAAAAGAACCAGCTTTAGTAAAATCTGTCATAGCAGCCAATAAACCTTCAATAAAAGATACAGATATCATAACACAGGACATTTAAGACTCTTTGTTAACAGTGAAAATCAGAATTTACACAGGAGATATCATAATTGGCTATTAAGTCAATAGCATCACAGTAATGGTACCCAGTGTCTTCTTATTCAAGTATATACACCATTTCTAAGACTTGGTTATAACAAAGACATCAGTAAATAGGATGTACACACAATTATTTCACAAACACCATGAAAAACAACAACAAAAAATAGCCTTGAATTTTCTAATGATTACAAATATGTTAACATTACTATATATTTCATAATGTTTAACTGATTTGTATACTTTAAATCTAGCAATGAATTTTAGAAAAATACTGATAATGGCTCAACATGGTTTTTTGTGTGTGTCTTTTTAATGTCTTTTTATTGATTTCAGAGAGGAATGGAGAGGGAGAGAGAGATAGAAACACTAATGATGAGAGAGAATCATTGATCGGCTGCCTCCTACACGCCCCCACACTGGGGACTAAGCTGGCAAGCCAAGCATATGCCCTGACCGGGGATTGAACCATGACCTCCTGGTTCATAGGTCGACGCTCAACCACTGAGCCATGCCAGCTGGGCAACTCAACATGTTTTGAAGTCAGATCATATTTATATTTCAGTAGTCTGTATTTTCTGCTCCTCTTTCTTCCACCACCATCCTCTTTAACCACCCATTTATTCAAAACAACGTCTGAGATCTCTACTGGCTGTGAAAGTATTACATCCGAAAACTTCTAGTTCTTTGAAATGGTTGGAAAGGGTTTTTTAGTGCCCACATTAGCATCTGTGGTTTTGGTTTTGGTTTTTCGGGAAACAGAAGTGCTTCACTTTCTGGTGTGGGAAATCGTTCTTGGTAGACTTCAGGGTAGGATTTTTGAAACTAAAAAAAAAAAAAAGAGAGAGAGAGAGATCTACAATGAACCCAGAAAACAGGTAAGAGTCAATAAAATTGGGCAATCTAATTTTATAATGAGTTTCTGACCCCATATTTTCCTGTTCTTGTTTTGTTTTAATGTTGTTTTCCATCCAAAAAAAAAAGAGAAGAAAACAGATCACAGTCACATTTACTTGAACACAAATCCATTTTTTATGTTGAATCATTTGATTCCACTTTCTATAAATCTAATTCACCTTTAATTTGATCCAATCTTCAAATAAACTTCTCATTTAAGTCACGTCTTATATTTCCCCCACTGCCAACTGTAAATCAACCTTACTTTAAAAATAATAATTAACTCTGATGTGAAAATAACATGTTCTAAATAATTAAAATTTTGGTCAAACTCCTTCCACCATTTCTTAGCCCACCTGCTTCTGCCCAAATTGAAAACAATGTAGTATATATTATATTATGAAAAACTTAAAGAGAGGCAATAAGTTTTTCCTCTGCTCCTCACCACTGAACACTTCTCCAAAATGACTGAGAAAAATATGATTGGGGATCCAGAACTCCAGTGCTCTGCGTATAATCCTATACTTATGGTGTGATCAGGAATCAAGCTATACAGGATTCAGTCTTTAAAAATAAAAACCATTCATTTAACCTTGGATCAATATTTTAAGAATGATCATAGTAAACATATTTTGAGTTGAAAACTATTGTCTGAAACCCTAAGCCATGTTGTTTAATAAGAAACTTCGTGATGCCTGAGGCAAGAAACCAATTTGACACTGGCTATCTAAAACCAAAGGCTTTTAATTTCTAGACATTTTATATTTGTAAATTCAGTGTGATTTCAAAGAAATCTGTCCTCATTTAATAGCTTCTCTAGGTTTAAAGTAATTTCTCTACTAACTCATATCATATGCCACATATCAAAATAAGACAAATATTAGAGAATAAATGGTAAAAGATGTACTTTGGAGAATAAAGATGTGGGAAATTGACCACAACCTACACGTGTAAATCACTGAGACTTCTGGAATACATGAACTAAAAAATATACTTTCAAAACTGCTATCTCAGAAGATGAGGTTTGCAAAAAACCCTTTAAAATAGAGAATTAAAAAAAACATAAGAACTATAGAAAGAATAAATTACTAATAAAGAATATCACTTTTTACTCGGAAAACTATAGGACACTAAAAAAAGGGATAGAGGAAGACATAAACAGATGGAAGAACATACCGTGTTCATGGATTGGTAGAATCAACATCATTAAAATGTCCATACTACCCAAAGCAATCTATAGATTCAACACACTCCCCATTAAAAACCAATGGCATATTTCACAGACCTAGAATGAACTCTCCAAAAATTCATCTGGAATAAAAAAAAAGACCCCGAATAGTTGCAGCAATCCCTAGAAAGAAGAAAAAAGTAGGAGGGATCTCGATACCAGATATCAAGCTGTATTACAAAGCCACTGTTCTCAAAACTACCTGGTACTGGCACAAGAACAGTCATATAGATCAATGGAATAGAATAGAGAGCCCAGAAATCGACCCAAACCACTATGCTCAATTAATATTTGACAAAGGAGGCAAGAACATACAATGGAGTCAAGACAGTCTCTTCAATAAATGGTGTTGGGAAAATTGGGCAGATACATGCAAAAAATGAAACTAGACCACCAACTTACATACACCATACACAAAAATAAACTCAAAATGAATAAAGGACTTAAACATAAGATGGAACACCATAAAAATATTAGAGGAATCCACAGGCAGCAAAATCTCAGACATATGCCGAAGCAATATCTTCACTGATACAGCTCCTAGGGCAATGGAAACTAAAGAGAAACTAAACAAATGGGACTACATCAAAATAAAAAGCTTCTGTATCGCAAAAAAACCATCAACAAAACAACAAGAAAGCCCACTGCATGGGAGAACATATTTGCCAATGGTATCACTGATAAAGTTTTAATCTCCAACATTTACAGGGAACTCATACAACTAAACAAAAGGAAGATAAACAACCCAATCAAAAAATGGGCAACGAACCTAAATAGACACTTTTCGGAAGAGGACAGAAGAAAGGCCAGGGACATATGAAAACATGCTCAAAGTCATTAATCATCCAAGAGATGCAAATCAAAACGACAATGCGGTACCATCTCAAACCTGTCAGAATGGCTATCATCAACAAATCAACAAGTGACAAGTGCTGGCGAGGATGCGGAGAAAAAGGAACCCTCGTGCACTGCTGGTGGAAATACGGACTGGTGCAGCCACTGTGGAGAACAGTATGGAGTTTCCTCAAAAACACTAAAAATGGAACTCCCATTTGACCCCATGATCCCACTTCTGGGAATATATCCCAAGAAACCAGAAACACCAATCAGAAAGGATATATGCACCCCTATGTTCATAGCAGCACAATTTACAATAGTTAAGATTTGGAAACAGCCTAAGTGTCCATCAGCAGATGAGTGGATTAGAAAACTGTAGTACATCTACACAATGGAATACTACGCTGCGGTAAAAATGAAGGAATTCTTACCATTTACAACAGCATGTATGCAACTGGAGAGCATTATGCTAAGTAAAATAAGCCAGTCAGAGAAAGATAAATATCACGTAATCTCACTCATTTGTGGAATATAAAGAACAATATAAACTGATGAACAAAAACAGATCCAGAGACAGAGAAGCATTGATTAGACCGCCAAACCTCAGAGGGAAGGTAGGAGAGGGTGGGGGTAAGGGGGATAGATCAACCAAAGGACTTGTATGCATGCATATAAGCCTAACCAATGGACACAGACACCCGTGGGGGGTGGGAGGGTATGAGGGCATGAGTGGGGGTGGTGAGGGGGCAAAGGGGGATAAGGACACATACCTTAATCAATAAAGAGAAAAATAAAAAGAATATCCCTTTTACCTGCTTCAATTTTTTCTTCTTCTCTTTTCTGGAGAGCTTGGCATCTGTTATGACCTCCTCCAACAAAGCTGCCAGAGGTTCCTGAGAGCCGTATGCTCTTTGGTATTCAAATTCCTCTGGACTAATTTGACGACAAAATGATGGAGCAGATAAAGTGATATCCATGTCGGCTCCCGGGTATTTTATCTGAAGCAATAGGATTAGTAGAGAGAAAAAAGTGTATTTTCAAATAAATTACAAAAATTTGTTTAGATTAAACACAATTTACAGCACATGTCATTCCTCAATTTTAACTGGGGAAAACTCTTAACTAATAATGTCTGAAATTGAAACATAAACTAAAGAAGTTGACTCTAAAATGATTCAAAACAAAAAACAATGTTGGACACACAGTGAATTATCAGGTTCCTTCCCCATCTGAAGAGTCTAGTGTTCCCTTCCTTGCACACTTTAGCCCAGCTGTCATGGAGAGGGAAGTCCTACAACCATCGTCAAACATGTGAATAATGAGAATCAGGTGAAAACAACAAATGTGCAGACACTGTACAGGGCAAAGGGAGAATTAAGAGGAAAGATGATACCAAAACCTGTGAATAAGTGAGCATCCATGAAAAATACTTAACTTCAGAGTCCAAGAGGGTCATCTTCTCAAAAATAGAGCATCTATTGTTCTTCTGCAGTGAATAAAATTGCAACTATTCACTTCTTTGGCTTAAGATAGTTTTCCAGAAGCCACAGTTAAAAATAAGTGTTGCCAAGAAGAGTAGTACATTAAGTACACTTCATGCCTCAACATCAGTTTACCAAATCAGTTAGAGACAACCTAAGAGAGACAGACCAGAACCAGAAGGGAAAGACAGGATACTTCCTTTTTATTTACCTAGGACTCACCCTTTATTCCGGCCAGGAAAACCAGGAAAGGGCTGGAATAAAGGGTGAGTCCGAGGTAAAAGGAGAAAAACACCAGATATCTATCATTAAAGGGCACAACAGGGAGAAGAGGGTTGCAAATAAGGTTGATAGAAGGCTGGTGTAAAAACAATGCCTGCCTCACAACTGATCTATCCCAGGTCAGCCTCAAACTGCCCCAAAACTGAGGAACCTCAAAAAGCACTTTAGTGAAGAGGTCGAACCATTCTGAAGGAACCAAGCAGAATTTCTGCCAAGACTTTTTACCAAAAGTTTCTGCTCCTACAGGCTGACATACAAACCCCATTTTAGGGTCCACATAATATAGCAACAACGATGATAGCACTCCCTTTCAAAGAGGTACCTACCATGTCAGACAGTTGTGCAAGGGGTTTTACAGTAATCCATAATTTAGTATTATACTGTGTAATACTTCACAACCACTTTATACAGCATGTGTGGCCCATTTTAATAATTGAAGAAACTAAAATCGAGAGAGGTTAGGGGATCTGCCCAGAGCCACACAACAAGGGAAGAGGGGAGCCAGGAGTTTGACCCAGGTCTTTATGGCTCTTGTTCGCCTACCACACCATGTTCTGAAGTGAGGCAGGATGTATGGGAGTTAGGGGCACTGATTCTGGAGACTGATCTCATCAGTTTGAATCCTGGCACTGTGACCTTGGACTAGTTGCTTAAGTTCTCTGTCAAAGCTTTCTCATCCAAAAAATATAATAACAGTATGTAGGCTGCAGGGCTATTAAGAATGAAGACATGTATTTCTTCCATCAGGAAGTATATGTAGACTCTGAACAAATTCACTTAAGGAGTTTGCAATCAAAAGTATGTGGTTTTGATTGACATAACAAAACCAAGTAGGCAACCACAAATTTTCAGTGATAACAAACTTGTATGCTTACTATGTGCCAAGCCTTGTTGTAAGCACCTTGTACATATTAATTCACTTAGTCCTCATAACATAAACTCCCAAGAAGCCTAGCTGACAATTTCATAGGATTTGAGAATATCCCTTCCTTTACCTGCACTCTTCGTAGGTGAGCCACACGCTCCTCTATGGAGGTCTGCAAGGCCAAAGGGACTTTCAGAATATCTTGGTAATTGTCCATCAGAAATGTTACCAACCTAGCAGCTAATAACTCATCCAAGTCCACTTCATCCTTGGAGCACAAGATGCAACGGGAAAATGTCTGAATCATCTAAAAGAAGAAAAAAAAAAGGTGGGGGAGAGTTTTAAATAAATACCAATGAATTTTTTCCCTACTCTGAATTGAGTACGATCTTAATTTGCAAAAAGCAAATGTGACTAGTCAGTGAGAAATGGCCCACAGCACAGGGTGAACATCCTACCTGGCACTTAGCCACACCTGGTCATCTCAGATGTATTGATTTTCTCATTAATCAGCATGAGCAGAATGTGCATCGCATCTCACAGAGACTTAGCAGAGATGCTTGTCTGAAGGCTTTTAAACTCCTTTCACAGATGGTTTTAAATATGTATATTTAAACAAATTCTGAAAATTATCATTACCATCATGACCTTGATCATGTAGCACTTTTAAGTTCGGTGTACTTTATAGCCATTTAGTCTGATAATATCGTAATTACATCATTGATTTTTTTAAAAAAATATATTTTATTGATTTTTTACAGAGAGGAAGGGAGAGAGATAGAGAGTTAGAAACATCGATGAGAGAGAAACATCGACCAGCTGCCTCCTGCACATCTCCTACTGGGGATGTGCCCGCAACCCAGGTACATGCCCTTGACCGGAATCGAACCAGGGACCTTCCAGTCCGCAGGCCGACGCTCTATCCACTGAGCTAAACCGGTTTCGGCTTGATTTTTTTTTTTAATCTTTTTTTTTTCAATCTACTTGCACAGTTTTATGGGTCTCAAACACTATATATTTTCCTAGTTAACTTATTTTCTCTAGGATTTTGAATGTACATTTGACAGTGACCTTGAAGAAAACCATGAGACTTTACAAGAAGCGTATTAAGTGATGAGACCCTTTATGGTAAGCAGAAATATAAAAAATATTATAGCAGCTACTTCCACAGAATTCATATTAACTACTCCATTTTTAATGCTATCCTTTGGATGGATTTTCTTAGTAATTTTATTGCTGACGATAGTATTTCAAAACCTATAAACATGTAATTCTGTCTAATAAGACATCACTTTATCAATATTGCAGATGACACTTGATCTTCATTCACATTTATGTGCACAGAGACTCTGTACTGGGAGACTACGGACCCCAGGGTACTCATGAATGCCTTGAAATTGTATGTAAAATTTTATATACGTGTTCTTCTGGAGAATATGTACAAACTTTTCTTCAGCTTTTCAGAAAAGTCCACTAGCCTCCCCACCAACTCCTTCCCCCAAAAGGACAGGAATCACTCCCCTGGGCACTGAGTACTCCTCTCATCTTACTCCACACTTCTAAAACTGGGCCAGTGGACCCCAGGGGTACACAGGGTTCACCAGGATATGAGAATAACATATACATACCAATGAAGCATCAATTTCACTCTAAGACTGTTTTTTTAGATAACTTAGAAATTTAGCTAATTAGCGATTCCAAACATAAACTCTATTTTAAAACACATGCTGACATTACAAAGTAGAATTTAAAATTACTCAATTTTAAGCAAAATTGAGCATATTTTAAGAAAAACCCTCATTCATGGACCCTTAGGTCATACCCTAGGAGATACAAGTTCTCCTTCTCCTTCCCAGTTGTCTGGTCCAATTCCACATTTTGCTTCTTCCCTCGTTAATCCCTTTATATGCTGCATCTCTCCTACTGGTTATAGTAACAATGACTCTGCAACCCTTTTGACCTGGAGGAGAGTGTTGTTTTCTTGAGAGATCACTTATCCTTTCTGTCCACCCTTCCTTCTCTTTGTGTTGACAGTAGACAGGATACAGCAGGTATCTCTACACTCAGAGTCTGCCCCTACTCACTTTTTCTTTTATTGTGTTCTTTAAGACACTAAGACCAAAAGCACAATACCAGTCTGGGTGGATTCCAAGCCATGGCTCCGTAAGCAAGTCTGCCATGTACTAGTATCTTCCTCTGCTTGCCAAGCTAGTACACTTTACTCAGGTGAATTTTATTCCAAAAACTCAAGTCATGTTAGATGTTAGAACTCAACCTACCAGTGTTCGGGTGCCAAGGCCATCACAAAGTGGTGGCATCTCCTTATTTGAGCAGATCCTTGTCATCATCTTCATCAACAGCTGTAACTTCCTCCTATTTTCAGGTGGCAGGAGGAGGCAGCAAATCTGAAATGCTTCAATGGCCATTTTCTCCTCCTGTAACAAACCTGATTTAGAAAAAAAAGTTTTTAATCTTAAAAATCTATAGCTTACTTGACTCTATAAAGTTCACATTTTTATAAAATATACATTACTAAAATTATGTAGAACATGTTTACATGTTCAACTACTGGGCCAATTGATTATAGATCCATGGTCATTTACAAATTAGCACAAAAAATACAAACCATCAACTAGAATTGAACAAATACAGCCATTTTCCCCTTCACACCACTGACAGATATAACTGAATTTTCATAGCATTCTTTCCCACTGAACCAACAGCAGTCAGATTGAGCCTAGCCTAACACCTGACCCCCATGAGCAAGAACATGAATGTGCCATCACTTCCCTGAATTCTCCCCCTTCATTATTTCCTCATGACAAGCAGATCACCATCTTACACGATTCTCAGACTAAATAGTAGAACTAATGCTCCTATGGTTAATCCATTGCCAAATAGCTCTGCTTCTAAGTAACACCTGTCCAATAACCCTTCCTCCCTCTTAAGCATTTTTTCTGGTTAAGGGAGTGATTCAATTATGCTACATGCCATTCCTCTGCACCCAGTATGATTTTGCTAAAAATTCTAATATTGTGTGCTCTTTATCCCTATTTGTCCCTGGACACAGCCATTGCAAGCTCACTACAGAGATTAAACTGCTTTCACCAATTTACTAACCCATATCCAACCTCTTCAAGTTTCTAGCCTCTGACTTGAAGGCAAAATCATCTTTCATATTCCATAAATATTTTCTGACCATTTATGATATGTCAGAAACTATGCTAGGTCATGGAATTTAAAAAAAATATGCCAGGTCCCTTTCCTGTAAAAAGGAGAGACCCACAAAAAATAAGTGACAAAATATAAATGTAAGAGATGCGCTTCAAGAGACATTTGCAAGAGGCATATCAGAGGAATGCTAAGTCACTCAATATGAATGCAGTGTAGGCTTTGAGGGTAAGGGCTTAGTGTAGAAGTGAAGCTAAAAATACTGCAGAGACGAGATCTTAGAAACCCTGAATACCAGATTAAAGAGCTTGGGTTTTATCCCAAGGGCACTGGACAAGCCTGGAGAGAAAGGAGGAAGGAGGAAGGCGCTTTTATATACAAGTTCAGATTCTAAATGTTCACCAGAAATACTGCTGCTGATTATCATTATCATTTATATAGATCTGCTTTCAATTCTACATAATCAAATCCATGAAAAGAAAAAAAGGTTTATGACCACATTTTAATTTATTCTTTCATGTATCTAATAAATATTTATTTAAGCCCTGCATATACTCCAGGAACTGTTTTTAGAAAGGATACAGCGGGGAATAAAATAAAATCCTGTCTGACCTCATGGAACTCCCTTCCCAACAGATAATGAGCACAGACATATATAAATATGATGTGAGGTGGAAAAATGCCGTGAAGGAAAATTAAGAAGAAGCTGGGGAGTGATGGGAAAACACTACTAGTGTTTTGAGAAAGGTCTCTTTCGAAGGAGGTGACATTTGAGCAGTCATCTGAAGGAATAATAGTAAGCCAGGGAAATATCAAAGAGACAAATTTTTAAGGCGGAGGAAATATCAATAAAGATTTTAATGTGTAAGTATGCTTTAATTACTTGAGGAACAGCAATGAGGCCAGTGTGATGAGAGAGTAGTGTGTAATAAATATTCAAATCAGAAATGAGGTTAGAGAGGAAGCCAAGAGATACACAGAACCTTGTAGACTATCATTAATGACTTCGGGTTTTATTGTAAGTGATCTGAGAAGCCACTGGAGAATTATAGGTAATGTAAGGGTGGGGCAAAAAGTAGGTTTACAGTTTTGAGTACATGAAACAGTTTATCCTTGTATTATCCTAGAGGCCCGCTGCACAAAGTCGTACACAGATGGGGTCCAGCTGGCCCACCCAGGGGAGGGGCCGTGGGCGGTTGGCAGGCCGGCCCCAGCCCCTGGTCAAACTCCCGGTCGAGGGGACAATTTGCACATTAGCCTTTTATTATATAGGATTATATAGGACTAGAGGCCCGATGCACAAAAATTCGTGTAAGAGTAGGCCTTCCATCCCCCAGCTGCCAGCACCAGCTTCCCTCCTCCGGCCACCAGCAAACACCCGGAACCCGGGCTGGCCTGACCTGGGCTGGCTTCCCCCAGGCCGCCTGCAGGCACCCAGAACCCCGGCTGGCTTCTCCTGGGCTGCCTGCAAGCAACTGGGACCCTGGCTGGCTTCCCCCGGGCCACCCACAGGCAACCGGGACCCCAGCTAGCTTCCCTCCAGCCCCGGCTTCATCAGGAAGGACGTCCGGAAGACGTTCAGTCTAATTAGCATATTACCCTTTTATTATTATAGATTACTGTATTATTTTACATAGGAATAACTGTAAACCTACTTTTGCCCCACCCTGTATGTACAAATACTTTTCAGAAACATAAAATAAGGTGAAATTTGACTCTCTCTATAATTGAAAAAAAAACACAGGGATTTGTGAACTAATGTGATAGAAGGCTTCATGGAAAAAGTGGAAGGCTTTGTGGAGAAAGAGATCTAGAATTTAATTAACTCTTACCAGTTACAACTGCTATTTTATCTGAACTTCCTCCTTGTTACTCACAATCTACAGCTGCCAGAGTAAAAAGTAATTCAGGAATGACAGATAAAGGAAGTAGCAAAAAAATATGCTATATATTCATAGGTATTCTAACTATGTTCATATATTTAAAAAAAATATAAACACAGTGAGGAGAGCAATCCTATCTAATAATAGACAAACATGGTAATTGACAGTACCTTCGCTACGCCTCCAATTGGCTAATCAGCACGATATGTAAATTGACCGCCAACAAAGATGGCGGCTAATTTGCATACTGCAGGCAGGGCGGGTCAGTGCCATCCCGCCTGCCCTGTCGCCATGCAGGCCCGCTATTTGACACCCGGGGCAGTATGGCGGAACAGCGCCATCCTGCCTGCCCTGCCGCCATTCGGGCCTGCTATCTGCGACCCAGGGTGGCAGGCGTCCCGTGTACAACCCAACCCGGGGCGGCCGGGCAGGGCAGCAGCTATCGACCTGCCCGCCCAGGCGTCCCATGTGCGACCCAACCTGGGGTGGCCGGGTGGGGCCCGCCTGGGCGTCCCGTGTACGACCCAACCCGGGGCGGCTGGGCGGGGCAGCAGCGATCCGCCCGCCCGCCCGCCCGCCGTCCGGGTGTCCCGTGTGCAACCCGACCCAGGGTGGCCAGGCGGGACAGCATGGCTCCTCTGTCACCCCAGCTTCCTCATCACAGCTCCCTTGGGGCCTAAGCCTTTAGTCAGACATCCCCTGAGGGCTCCCTGGCTGCCAGAAGGGTGTCTGACTGCAAGCTTAGGCCTGATCCCCCGGGGAGTGGGCCTAAGTGAACAGGTGGACATCCTCCAAGGGGTCCTGGACTGCAAATGGGCACAGGCCAGGCTGAGGGACTCCCCTCCCCACCCCCGAGTGCACAAATTTTTGTACACCGGGCCTCTAGTGGAAAATATAAAAGAGAACCAAATGGATATTCTAGATATGAAAAATACTAAGCCTCAAACATTCACTAGATAAAAACCATTACAGATTACATACTGTGGAAAAAAATCAAAAAAGTTAGACACACAGTAATATAAACTTTAGCCAAAATAGAAACAGAGAGAGAAAAAAGTGTGTGGGGGGGGAAAGGGGGCAATGAACAAAGCTGCAGCAACCTGTGGAAAAATATCAAATGATCTAACACATGTATAATTAGAAAAGGGAAAGGAGGTGTAGAAAAATTATTTGAAGAAATAATGGCCCCAAAGTTTCCAAATTTGATGAAATCTCTAAATGAACAGATAAAAAAACTTCAATGAATCAAAGCAAAATAAACACAAAGAAAATCACATAAAGGCATATTATAATTAAATTCCTAAAAATCATAGAACTCATGATAGAGGAAACCTCAAAAGTGGTCAGAGGAAAAAAGGACACATTATGCCCAGAGGAACAAAAATAAGGAATTACCATAGACAACTTTAAAGTGCTGAAAGAACAAAAACTTTTAACACAGGATTTTATATCCGTTGAAAATATCTTTCAGAAATACTTTTCAGAGCTCTCTGTCCACCCTCCAAAAAAGCACAGAATTTGTTTCCCAATAGACCTATACTATAAAAAATGTTAAGGACACTTTTCAAGCAAAAGGAAAATGTTATCAGATGAAAACCTGGATCTACAAAAGAAATGAAGAATACCAAAAGAGATTAATATGTGGGTAGATAAAACTTGCTTTATGTTTCTTGATTTCTTTGAAGGCAAAATATCTGTTTAGAGAAAAAATAACAATGTGTAGTAGGATTTATAAAGTGTTATTAAAAAACATATGTAGGACTATAATGTATGAAATAGTACAAAGGGAAAAAATGAAAAAATATTATTGCAATGTAGTAACATTATATGTGAAATAATATAATATTTAAAGGTAGGCAAAGATTTCTTTAGACACAAAAAGTATGAACCATAAAAGAAAATTATAAAATGCATTTCATCAAAATTAAAAAATTTTGCTTTATATTTATTACTTTTAATAAATATTTTTTTTATTTCAGAGTGGAAGGGAAAGGGTAAAAGAGATAGAAACATCAATGATGAGAGAGAATCATTGATTGGCTGCCTCCTGCATGCCCTCCACTGGGGTTCAAGCTCTGTCCCTCTCCCTTCCTCTCTCTAAAAAAATCAATAAAAACATATTTTTAAAAATCTTAGAATTATAGAAGCTTCTTGTGAAAGCAAGATAGAAAGACTTCATGAGACACACAAATTAATTTGACAAAGTAAAACACAAAAGCTCTTTATCTTGTGATTAAAATCAAAGACAAGTCACAGACTATGAAATGGTATCTGTCAGACTGAAGGTAAAAAAAGACTACTAGCATTCAGAATATATATTTTAGAATGACAAAAAGAGAGAGAGAGAAAGAAAAAATAGGTAAAGGATAGAAAAAAATCTTTCACCCAAGAAGAAACCCACATAACCAATAAATAGCAATAAGATTCCTTTCCAGATTAGAAAAATTAAAAAACTTGATGAAACCAAGTATCAGTAAGGAAATGGTCAAATAGAAGTATAATGCTAATGGGTTTGTAAATTGCTGGAACTGCTCTGGAAAGCAATTTGCTAAATATTTTGCTTCTACATATAGAACATATGCAAAATCTATTGTTAAATTGGGGAGGATGGGCACATGGATGTGTTTTATATTAGTCTCTGTTCTGCCAATTTAACACCACCATCTCTCAAATAGTATTTTGGTGGAAATCAAATTGCAGGGTTCCTTTTTTAAGTGCTATTTAAGAACATTTTCTTTTTATGAGCAATACCTCCAATAATAATGAACACATCTAGCACTAGGTCTTAGCTTCTAAACATCACTTTACTAAAAGGAACCAAGAATCCTTGAAGAAATGGCTGGTTCCACGGCTTGGAAAAGAAAGTACAACATGAGCCTGCAGTGCCAGTGCTGTAAGAATGATGGGGATGTGGCAAAGGATGTGAACCAGTTTGAGGAGCCTCCTTCAGGGATTTTATGTATAACAGACTGCTTGATATTTACTGTCCTACATGTCACTGAGGCTGTTCAGTTTAGTCCCCACTCACAGGTCTTTTTTTCTCTCCATACTTTGTTCAGGCTAGCTTTTATGGCTATGTTAATACTTAAGTTCCTTGATGTTTTTTGCATTGTCTAATCTGTTCCTAATCCCATCCAATGAGATTTTCCTTTGCAATACTGTATTTTTTTTAACTCCTAAAGTTCAATTTGGTTCTTATTTCTTTGTTCTTTTTTTTTTTTTATGAGACTATCTTTTTTTAAGTGTACAATTCAGTGGGTTTGTTCTCTTTGTGGGTTTGTGTGGGGTTTTTTATTATATTCATGAAGCTATGCACCTAACCACTATTTCATTCAAAAAACATGTTTGTCATTCCAAAGAGAAATCCCCATTCCTATTAGCAGTTACTTCCCATAATCTTCTCCACTGCCCCTGGAAACCAATCATTTCTGTCTCTATAGATCTATCTGTTCTGAACATTTCATATAATGAAATCATACAATATGTAATTTTGAGTCTGGCTTCTTTCACTTAGAATAATATCTTCACGATTCATCCATGTTACAGCATGTAACAGTATTTTACTCCTTTTTATGGCTGAATAATATTCCTTTGTGTGGATATACTACATTTTATTTATTCATCATTGGATGGACATTTCAGTTGTTTCTACTTTTTGGCTATTCTGAGTAATGCTGCTATGAAATTCATGTACAAGTTGTGTAGGCATATGTTTTCAATTATTTGGGGTATAAAACTAAAAGTAGAATTGCCAAATCAAATGGTAATTCCATATTTAACTTTTTAAGGAACCGCGAAAAGTTTACAAAATGGCTGTGTCATTTGACATTCCCAATACTCTCAACAATAAAGATTTTTTAAAAAGAAGAGAGAGATTAGGTCATTTTCCCAAATGCACAGCTAGTTAGTGGTTCTGAGCCCATATAGTTTAGGGCATGGACTCCTAAATACTGTGCCACTTTTTCCATGTGGTCAATTATTTCCTAAGGATAAGTGCCTAGAAGTAGAAATGCTGGTTCAAAGAGTAACACAAACATTTAATAAGCAGATAGTCAAAGAAAATACCATTCTACATTCTTCAATTTGGGGGCAAGGATTAGAGACAATAAAAAGCACAAAGAATTTCTGAACACAGCTAAAACTGAAACTAGCTCTTTTATACCAAGGAGGACACTTCAAAACAATTTCCTTGAGAGTTCAAAATGAAAGCCAGGTGATAACTACTGCTAGTTTCCTCTCATAAAGTAAAAAATAGAATGTAGTTTATGCCTGAAGAAACTCACACCACTTTAAAATGCTAATTTCACAATAGAAATGAATATAACTCTATAACTCAATATGAGCCACAGTTAAAAGGCATTTTTAATCTAAGTGTAAAGAACAAACCATGTGTTGTTTTAGCTAAGCATAAAGGACAAACCATGCATAATATAAGCATCTGTCATAATGAACTATTAATACTAGTAATACTTGAGCAATATTATACTTTCTGAGAAGCTTTCACATTCATTAAATCCTCACAATCACCTTACTATATAGGTAGGTAGAGATAAAAGTTAGAGGTGTGTGTGTTTTTTTAAGTAGTTTACAACTAAAATTAAGAAATATATTTTACATCATACCAATACATATGCATATTCATAGGTGTATAAAACAATAATATTTATAAAAATACCTATTCTTACTACATTTTATACACTCTGATATTTTATTATTATTCTACTAGAGGCCCGGTGCACGAATTTGTGTACCAGTGGGGTCCCTCAGCCTGGCCTGCGGAATCAGGCCGAAACCGGCTCTCCAACACCCCCCCGAGGGGTCCCAGATTATGAGAGGGCACAGGCCAGGCCGAGGGACCCCACTGGTGCATGATCGGGGCCGGAGAGACACTGAAGGTTGGCCAGCCAAGGAGGGACTGTGGGAGGTCTCCAGGGTATGTCCAGCCTGTCTTGCTCAGCTGGACCCCAGCAGCAAGCTAACTTTCGGTCGGAGCGTCTGCCCCCTGATGGTCAGTGCACATCATAGCGACTGGTTGACCAGTCAACTATCTGCCCCCTGGTGGTCAGTGCACATCATAGTGAGCGGTTGAGCGGCCTTAGCATATCATTAGCATATTACACTTTGATTGGTTGAACAGCTGACTGGTCAACGGGACACTTAGCATATTAGGCTTTTATTATATAGGATGTCTTTTTTTTATTTCTTAATGCTATTCTATCACATAGATTTCACATCCAACACCCAGTTTCTGAAATAATGGCTTAGGGAACTACTGAGTTTGAACTGAGACTCTTGTATAACAAACATCCAGGAATACACAGCCAGAAATCAGACATATACTCTGGTCTTGATTTTAGGAGATAGATCTGAGATGAGGATAAGAACTGAAAATACTCAGCACATGGGTAATTCATGAAGTGGTATGGATGTATCAAAGAGAAGATAAAAGGGCTGAGGTTTGATATATCTATAATAACTTAAGTCCTTCCTGGCATCCGGTCCCAAGGATGTTATTCTTCAGTCTGTTCAAATGCCAAAGCAGGACTCACTTTTAGTTCTGCCTTTGAATCTTGGAGTGCTATGTATTGCTTTCCTCAGTTCAAATACATGTAGGAATACTTAGATTCTCAAAAATAATTTAATTTGTGCTCTCTATTTTTGTTCCCTAATTTCTTTCTCATTGCTGACCATTACCCTAATCTTTTTTCCCCCTTTCAATAAAAGCTTACTAACAAAAGCACACTACAGGATTCAAAAAAAAAAGATCGTAAGAGAACGCAGCTATAAACACAGTTGAACTCAAGAGACATCTTCAGCAAGTATTTTCGGGTTCTTCAAGATCATAAAGTATTACTGATATTAAGGAGTGTCTTGGTTTTTTAGGTTCAGTTTTAAGAACTTCTGAAGAAAATTAGCATTCTATTCTCATTTTCAGACAAAGAGTTTTAATGTTATAACTATTTTATCATTTTGATTCATTTCATTTTCCTAAAATGGCAGCTAAAAGAGTAACTTTCTCATCTTTCACCATTTCTACAATCTCAATGTCATCATAAAAATACTGAATCTTCTTTCTCTCGAGAAAATGTCATAGGCCTTCTGTAGCCCCATAGGTAACTTGTTTCCTTTTCAGAATGATATAATAGTGTTTATTTCAATCATAGATTGTAAAAATCCATCACAAATAATTTTATATAAAAATCTTCCTATCATTTGAAAGAAGAAATGACTAGATAGCAACATATGATTATCCTATCTTAGTTTATGCATTGTTCTAATTTTTGTAGTTTTCAAAACAAAAATAAAAGGTATTTATTTTTGGGCCTGGCCGGTGTGGCTCAGGGGTAGAGTGTTGACCTATGACCTAGGAGGTCACGGTTCAATTCCCAGTCAGGACACATACCCACGTTGCAGGCTCAATCCCCAGTGGGGGACAGGCAGGAGACAGCAGATCAATGATTCTCCTTCATCACTGATGTTTCTCTCTCTCTCCCTCTCCCTTCCTTTCTGAAATCAATAAAAAATATATATTTTTAAGAAAGATACTTTAGTAGGAAAATAAGTTTTGCCCATTGCACTAAGTTTTATATCTATTAGTATGTCAGGCATTACTGCCATTTATCAATGAGAAAACTGGGGCCCAAAGTCAATACAACTAGGTCAACAAACCACGTTACCTGAGTTTGGAAATGTTTTCAATGATGAAATAAGAATAAAATAATAAAAAGGTCATTAAAAATCCACCAAATTATCTGAGTTTTTTCAGTCATGAAAACATTTTAATATTTAGCTGTATTGAGGAATAATAAGTGTAAATAATTCAATACTCAAAGAAACCCAACTGTCCCTTAAGACAGAAATAAATGAAATCAAAATCAATGAAAATTTATAATATTCTATTATCATTAGAGGTTAGGTGACACTTTGGGCATGATGACCTTCCCTTGTTGTCCTCCCTATCATTCCCCAATGGTTATATCAGATTTTTATTTTCAAATAATTAGGAAAACAAATTTTCATTTTTTAAAAATAGACCCAATCATTCCACTAACATGTGTAATGTTAACAATAAGCTATTCCTTATGAAAGCCTCAAAAAAGAAGTGAAATATGAAGACTTTTAGAGAGCCTGGAGTTCCCAGAAAGGCCACTGGGCCCATGTCTGTTCAGCCAGGGAACAAGAGATTCAAAAAGGGTTTGTTGCAGTTTTGAACAACCAAAGGAATAAAAAAACATGTCAAGTTTCATTTTCACTGAAAAGAGATATAAAAAGGAAAAGGTTTATACTAAGCCTAAAGAATTCAGACTACACATCAATTGGAAAGAATACCCTGCCTAAAGAAAGACACAGCAAGAGAGACTATTTCTCTACAGGCTTTTAAAGAAAGGCAAACAAGACGCCTTTGTGAATTGCTTATAAGTGGATATAGATTCACCCACGTACAAGATGATGCCCTTTCCTACAGGAAGAGTCTCAATGCTTTAGCATATTTATGACTTCTTTTGCCTTTATGCTTAGAAAGTCCTTCATCTACCCCCAAATCAGATAAATATCAACTATATTTTAGAATTTGAATTTTTTACATTTAATTCTCTAACACAGCTGGAATTTATCCTGCTGAATGGTAGGAGAAAAGTATTAAATTTTTTTCCAAAAGTTTTTTCAATCATCCTAGTGACTAACAGTATGCTTATAAATATCTTATGTGTTTAGTTATAACCAGGGAATACCTAGGCATTTCTCTAAATTTCCACCTTTAAGGAGTACCTAATGCCACTTTTACCAACAATCTAGACATAACTGTAGTCCTTACATTTGGAGGTGATTCAATATCCCTACCTTGGCCCAGCTGCATCTTTAAAAGCTCCAGTCATAAGCAAGACCAAGGCCCTGAGAGCAGAGAGCATCACCAGTAAGAACTTTGGACTAAAATGGACAAGAGCCCTCTGTCTGATCAAGCACACTACCGAGGCACTCTCTGAAAAGAAGAAGAAAGAAGAAAGAACAAGAAAGAAATAAGAGAAAAGAAGAAGAATCAAAGAATAGAAAACTATCCTTATAGATATTTCTAGGTTAAAAACATAGGAGGAGATCTCAACCTATTGAGTAAGGTGATCCAATATATAATCAGTCTATTGAATTTCAATGGCATTTTATAAACTTAACATTTAGAAAGAAGGGAACAGCAAAGAGCTACTATCTCAGTCTTACAGCCTACTAGCAAATAAACCAGGAGTCTTGGGCTCAACTGCCTACAAAAACAGATAAATAGAATAAAGAAGCAAAGGGGATTAAGTGAACTGGGCTTTAGAGTCTGAAAAGCAATGGGGAGAATTGGAGACTTGGCAAACTGGAATTCATGTACCTGAAACACTTGCTCCTTCTAGTGGAGACACTACACAGCTGCAGCAGTTTGTGCCACTCAAAATTCAAGCCCAGAATTGCCAGATCCTCCCATTTTTCTAAAGAATCCAAAATTATAAATTCTTACATGAATTTCTTATTTCTTAGAGTTTGGCAACTAATTAAATTTCTTTTCAAAACATACAGGCCACATGTATGTATGAGCCAGATTGGCCCACAGAACACTACAGGGCACCCAATGTTCACAAGTACTCTACCCTGCTCCCATGCCCTATGTGCTTCCTTACTATCTGCTGCCTCTTTCCTCAATATGCCAAATTATTGCAAGCTTCACAGAATCTAGGGTGTGTGTGGAGTGTGAATAAAGGATGCTATTCTGCCTCATGCACCCAATTCAAGGGTCAGATGAACTCTGATCTTAATACAAGGAACTGTCATTTTGGAAATAAAAATTAATTATTATGGACAATTATGTTAGGTCAGACCACTGAGCCAAATTAAATAATTTTTTTAAAATTATAAGTAAAGAATAAGTCTTACATCTCTGAAAAGTCCTTTTTTTTTCTTTTAAGAACCCTTAGATGTCTTGTTTCATATATCAAAAAATGGTTAACTGCTCTCAATGTCACAGCTTTGGCATTAGCTAGCATTATTTCATGCTAGAGGTCAAAGAATAGACCTCAAAAGAAATTCATTAACAAAACTGAAAATCATTTCCATTGAAAATGCTGTACAATTTTTAGCTTCTACACAAAATTGATTACCTACTTTAAAATATGTTTATCTAATGGCATCCTATTCCAATCAATGTAAGTCAAAACATTTAAGGAATGAGTTAACCCTCCTAAGATTCAACCTACACATCTAGTTTGTAGATACACAGTTTCTAGGTATCTTTTTCCACAGGCTCTAACAGGATTTCTATATTAAATAATCTTTGTTAATCATATAAACAAATTATAGCCTATCATAATCTAGAAGACTTTCTTCTTTTACTACATAAGGATGTGGTTTTTAATGCAGGGTGTCTCAAACATATTCACTTAAGAAGGACTGCATCAGCCCTGCTAGTGGGGCCCAATGGTTGAGCGTTGACTTATGAACCAGGAGGTCATGGTATATTCCTGGTCAGGACATATGCCTGGGTTGAGGCTTGATTCCCCCACCCCAGTGTGGGGTATGCAGAAGGCAGCCAATCAATAATTCTCTCATCATTGATGTTTCTACTATATCTCTCTCAGTCTCCCTTCCACTCTGAAATCAATAATGTCTCTCTGAAAACAGATTCACCCTTATGTACATGATTTATAACTGTTGTTTTTGTTTATTATCAGGAAACCTACAAAATCTTACAATTTAAAGTACTGTGCTATGAGATCAGGTAAATTATTCACATATTGTTAATACTTTATTTTTCTAGGATACTATGGCAACATCCATACTTTCCAAGAAGGAAGTAAAACTAAAAGGAGGAGAAAGGTGAGAAAAGAAAATGGGAAGATTGCTAACCCCACAATACTCAAATGCAAGAGTATTCTAATTTGTAAAAATTTACATAATAGAGGATGATTCCCACACAATGGTCTGGTTATTAAAGCAAACCTTTCGACAAGAAAACAGTAGTATTTTTGAACAATCGTAACAGCAAGAGGAAAATCTGGTTTCCTAGAAAAAGAAACAGTTTCAGAAAGACCCACAGCAAATGTTGATTTTTTTTCCCTTTTCAACGTGTTTTCTTTTTATTTTTTTAATATATTTTTATTGATTTCAGAGAAGAAGATAGAGGGAGAGAGAGATAGAGACATCAATGATGAGAAAGAATCACTGATTGGCTGCCTTCTGCACGCCCCCTACTAGGGATCAAGCCTGCAACCCTGGCCTGTGCCCTTGACCAGAATTAAACTGGGATGCTTCAGTCCACAGGCCAATGACCTATCCACTGAGCCAAACCGGCTAGGGCTCACCATGTTTTCTTGACAGTGTAAATTCTGAAGAACAAATCTACGTAAGGAATAGCAACAAGTTTTACAAATGATCAAGTTACTATATTTTGCATGTCACAAATAACAAATAGCTCTATAAAAATCTGTTCCTTCCATAAAAATTAGATTTCTAAACGAAAATACACCTTTCAAACCTATTTATGACATCACAACCAGAGTAGCAGATTTACTCATGAACAGTAAATGTCAAATTTACATTCTTCTCTCTCAACTAACTCATACCTTTTTGTACAAAAATGACATACAACATACTATTCTTTCTTAAGAAATAATTAGTAGTCCTTGCTTTGAGTTTCATAATAGAGCTTAACCATTTTCATTTCCCCCTTTAAGGGCAGGACACCAACTAGGCAAGTACCTTTTAGTTTTTATTTCAAAAACACTATGGAAGTTTGGCTAATGGGGTCTCATGATAATGAAAATGAAATGATTCAATATTCAATGCAGATAAATGCTCATTATATTCCAACTTACCTAAAACACTGACAAAGGCATCAAAAAGATGAAATGTAAGCAGAGGCTCTTTCAAGTGACCATAGTAGTCTGCTATGGTCTTAAAGACATCTTTCTCAAATCCTAAGTACATAGGCTGCTCCAAATCTGAACAATTAGGCCCTATTGAAAAAAGAGAATGAGATAGAAAGAGAAACATTAACAGGGCACCCATTAAGTACTAACCTCTGTGCATATGTGTGTTCTGTACAGATATTCAAGATCAGAAAAGTTTTCATGGGGAAAACTTACATAAAATAAATTGACATTATACATTTTGCTTACACAAATATGACAGAAAAGTTTTCATGGGGAAAACTTACATCAAATAAACTGACATTATACATTTTGCTTACACAAATATGACAGAAAAGTTTTCATGGGGAAAATTGACATTAAATAAATTGACATTATACATTTTGCTTACACAAATATGATTTATGTCTACATTAAAATCTATTATAACACAATGAGAAAAATCACTGGCTTACTTCCATTTTAAAAGAAACCCACTCTTTCTTTTATGTCCTTCTGAAAGACATTTTTATTAAATGAAAACAATAATAATATTCTTTGAAATATTCAATATTTTCCTAGTCTTGACAGTTAACCATAACAATTAGCTCATGATAACAATTAGCTCACACGTGTAATAGATAAATTACAAAACAATCTTAAAGCTTTTCATTATTTTATCATTGCTAAATTATAATATTCTAGAGTCAGAGTTGAGTGAAATTATCAAGTTCTGTCTCTAAATTATTTCAGACTGATTAAGAATTTATACATTGTTTCTTATAGATATTTTGAAAAGGGGATTTTACATTATGTCTTTCATTCTGATTATAAAACTCTCTACTCAATCCCCAACCAACCATCAAAAGATAGTTTATCAAGCAGATATTGCAAAGTTGGAGTAACTATAAGAAGCCTGGAACAACCTCGTTCTAGCCCTACCCTATGCCAGCAACAAGGCAAAGATCCACTTGTATTTGGGACCAAAGAGGAACAAGAAATGCTTAGCTCTCTTCAGAGTTGGCAGCAAATGCCCGGAACAATACCTACAGAGACCACAGATTTACATTGTTAAGTGGAGAGATAAACTAGAGCTGCCCATGTCCTTCAGGGAAATGGCAAGCAATCCCATGAGGAACAGTTTGGCCAGCCTTCTCTATTTCCATCACCACATGGAAGAAAGAAGTTTAATTGCACTGGCCAGTTCCAGGCCAGCAGAACACAAGACTCAACAACTGTACCCAAAGAGATCTCTTCCCTCAGGAGAATGAAAGATGAAGCCAATAAAAACTGAAAGGAAATTCTAACTACAGAACTGCTATGACTAGAAAGGATCAAACTGAAAAAGACAAGCATTCTGGGCCTTCACATTTCAAGGAAATTGAACATAGTGAATATGGCTTTTTGTTGGTCTCTCTAAAAAATGCTTCTTACCTCTTAATATTCTGTACACTTCTAAAATAATTTGGCTAAAATAATAAAAATTTTGAAAGATTTTTATGTGGTACCACATTAACCTAGCAGCAAACAACCACCATTTTTTGCTTGTTTCCTCCTCTAAAATATTACAGTCTAAGGCAAGTGAAATGCTATCGTTAGTTTGATATGTCTCAGCAAGCAAACACATTGCCTTGACTTACTCCCTCCCAGGATAAATATGCAGTTCATTCTAAACAATTGTACCCTTTTGTGAACATTCCATCATTCTTGTTAAAAATATGCAAAAAAAGGGGGGGGGTTTCCTAAAAATACTACTGTATAGTGAGCTCTATGAGAAGAGGCCATATTTCTAAGATCTTTCATTTCTTAATTATCTTGAGCTTCAGAATATTTTTTAAAACTAGTTTTTTATAAATGTTATTCCTGACAGATTTTGGAAGAGTTGTTTGTATCCATTTCTGATTGAATGCTTGCAATCTACACGCACAAAGAAGAAGAAAAAATCACAATTAACCTGATTTTGTATTTATCTGGCATTAGTTCTTCATTCTGCGGTCAACCACAAGGCTAGCCAACAATGAAAGTACCCAGGCCTATGTGTGCATGGTCTACACTAAATGCAAACAGACTTGAAGAAGGGAGCAGCAGATTTATAGCAAAGAAGGCCCTAGGCCTTCAAAATATTATATAATCAGTCTATCCTTTCTGCTCCCTATTAGATGACAACGGGAATCTGGACTGATTAAAAATAAAAAGTGTAAGAAATAGTTCATAACTTTAACAGATTCAAAATAAATTTTGGAGACCAATGAGAATTTGGAAAAATTAATCTATACTAATAAAAGAGAAACATGCAAATTGGTGTCACTCCACTACGCCCACCAGCCAATCAGAGCCACTATGCAAATTAACCCAACAAAGCTGGCGGTTAACTTGCACATGCAGGCGCAGAGCGAAGACTGAAGGTTCCCGCCGGAGTGAAGACTGAAGACTGAAGAGGCCTGGCTTCTCCGCTGCGGCCGGACCAAAGGCCTGGGTCCCAGGTGCCGGAGGAAAACCAGTGCCGGCAGTCAGGGAAAGGAAGGTCTGTTGTGTGAATCTTCGTGCAACGGGCTTCTAGTTATTTTATAAAACTAATCAAAAGGCTGACTTTGCTCTTTGACCACCTTGTTTTCTTTGACACATAATCAAGCATCTTTATGAATATGCCAACCATCCACTGCACTTGCTACATATGAGACATGTTCCTGTCCCAAGAATTTCCACCTAATATTACACCACCTGACACACATGGAGAACATTACTGAGTCGCTCCTCACATCTTTCCTCTCCATTGATGAGCAATTCCAGTTATTCTAACCTTTTCTGCAGAAGTTTGGTGGTTTTATGTATACATCTTCCTTGAGGGAAAACTATACTCTTCATTAAGTTTTGATCATCACTGAAAATTCAACATTATAGCCACACCGTAATATACACTTTACAACATATTATAGTCTAGATTTGTTATTCTGGCTTCCTCAACCTCCAAGTCCTAAGTTTGCCAGGAAATCAGAAATGGGCCATTTAACCTCCCATTTACACCTTCTATCTTGTCACTGCCAACTCTGGCCAAATATATAATTTAAACTTAAGTGATTTCAAATGATTGAGCAAGAATAAAAATCACTCTCCCAAGGTAAAACCATAGAACTCTACATCTCAGAGGTTCCAAAATATAAACCAAAACTGGCCAATATTTTTAATAGTTAATTATACATGGAAATCTTTGGGCTTCACATAAACTAATGTTGCTATTCACACTCAGAATGATAATATATAATCATTTTTTATATATCAACAGTGAGATCACCCACTATCATCTGAATAGTTATTTTAATTTCATTCTATAATCAAACAAAACAAACTTCAGTTAAGTAATAGAGTCTACTAATTCAAGAATTTATACACCTATCTCTGCTCATACTAGTCTCACCCAAAAGGGAAGAAAGAAACTACCTCTCTGCAGTGATCTGTGATGCTTCAAAAGACCCAGAGAATATCACCGCTATCCGTCAGCCAAATAACTAGAATTCTTCTTGTTAAAACCATTGGTTTGAGTTAAGCCATTAACCATTAAAATCCCTTCTTTGGGTCAAGCCTTCTGAAAATCCCCCCAAAACAGTAATATTAAATGAGATACTACAATTATTTGTTGTTTCACAGTGCCTGTGATATCCAATCAAGTGATATAATCTGATCAAGTGATATAATTCTTAGGATAATTGAATAAAGTAGGTATCAACTGCCTATGAAATGGATTTTGTATGCCTATGAAAAACCTCAAAGGGACCACCCTGATACAGGTGCCTTCATCGTACATCCAAATTACTAAAAGTCTTTCTTGCTTCTCTGCATTCTTCTCCTTCCAAACTATCTTGCATACCAATCAGATTAGTCTTCTAAAACATTTCTCTCCCACTTAAACTACTGCCTTGTAAAAAGCCAATAGTAGACAGGATCTGCTAAGCAAACTGATAATGTAAATATAGGACATACTTAGGAACACATGTTTTAGGAATAAAAATCAGACAACAGAAAATGAAAGCACAAATTCCTTTAAACTCATTCTATAATCAGCCCTTTCACTAAGTCACACATTTATCAGTAAAAGTATAGTAATCTCAAAATGATTAACTGCCAGTCACACAGGTTCAGGCCACTGAGCAAAAATATATTCTAATTCAGGGCGCTAATTTCTGTTAATTTCATAAAATTGGCAGACAATAAGTACTTACAATTTGCCAAACACTTCATTGCTGACAGTACCCAATGAGGAAGTTCTTCTGCAGAAAAACAAAAAGATATTTTATTCAATTGCATATAACTCTAGAAATTACATACATAATTGGTATCATAAGAATGTAGTACTTGCCTAAGTAGTATAAAATATATCTGCTAATCAAAATCACCTATTTATGATGTAGAACTTTAAACGATGAAAATTTTTCCTTAGCAGCAGTGGTACAATTGCTTGTATAAATCATGCCTGCAAAATTCTCTAAGGACAAGATGAACTTTTTAAAGCTTTAGTGACAAGAAGAAATTTGATCATTTGTTCCAGGGAAACAAACTAACAAATCAATTACCCTAAGAATTATATCCGGCAATGAAAAAAAGAGGAAAAGCAAAAAGATTAGTCACGAAATGCATTTGTGAAACCAGTTCACCAAAAAATTTAAAAAAAAAAAAAGGTGAATTCTGTATGTCCAATGTCTAATATATAGGTATCACTTTACATGTTTCAATTTTCACAATGTGTTAAGCAAACCAAGTTCTACTGACATATTAGTGTAGGCTATTCATATTAGAACAGCCTTAAAATAATAATGGTTAACACTGCTACAAAAAATCCTAGGTGAGCCATTTGATAGAGTGTTTTCCTCCTTCCTGGCCCTGTCACAGGCATCTGATGAGATGGGCTGGCACTCACGCTTCCACTTCTTCCTCTTCTCTACTTTCGGTAAAATTGAAAAGACACTGGTTGAATTGTTAGACCTAATGAACCTGAGACTTGTGATTGTCCTCCTTGCTGAAGAACTTACTTAATAAGACAAAAAAAAAAAAAATGACTGGTCATCCAACTGGTAGCTAAAAGTATTAATGTTTGCTATACTCAGGAATGTTAAAGTATTTTAGATCTACTTCAAAGGCAACACCCCCCTCATTCTATGTAACTTAATTTTACATGTTGGTATTAACCAGACAACTCATGAATTCACAAATGTATTTCTGTTTCCTGATGTCCTTTATTCCTGATACAGGGGCTGAAAAGGGGAAGTATTTCAAGTTTCAAAGACACATTCTGTTCCTGTCAGGAAACTTGGCCTTGAGCAACCTCTTCCCTCTCACCACTGCTCGGTCTCCTTCTGGTACAGCTCTGTCTGCTGCCAGGAGCCTCCAGCCTAAACTCTAATAAAACCCAAAAGTACTGTACCACCTTCCCACATCCAAAGGTCATTCTAGTTCCAGTTAAATCCCAGGATTAAGTGTTTGAAGTAAAGGAAGACCCAATCAAAGAGACTGTTCAATTCTAGCCCATCCCTTATCCAGGGGAAGGAAGTTGTAAAATCAGTTTGGAGATTCTGGTCCACTACATGTACTCTGAGAGTATTTTTCAAAAATCAGGGCCCTACCCAGTTTGCCTCAGTGAATAGAGCATCAGCCTGCGGACTGAAGGGCCCCAAGTTCAATTCTTGTCAAAGGGCATATGCAGGCTCCATCCCCAGTAGGGGTCATCCAGGAGGCAGCCGATCAAGGATTCTCTCTCATCATTGATGTTTCTATCTCTCTATCCCTCTCCATTCCTCTCTGAAATCAGTAAAAATATATTTAAAACAAAACAGGATAGATAGCTGCTAAATGTTTGTTTTTTTCCTGATTTGTAAACTGGCTTGAGAAAAAAAAAGTATAAAAAATAGTAACACCTTCAACATCTAAAAAGCTACATTTATAGAAAGAAAAAAAGGACATAAACCAAAAGTATCCCAGAAACACTGACATGGAAATATCATAACAAAAAGGTCAATGAGAACCTAAAATCAATCAGATCCCAGGATTCCCCTCAAAACTGACTCAAGCTCTAAGGTAGGTCTTAAACCTACTCACTTTTTAGGGATTTTCTGAGGATAATACAGAACCTTTTAATGCCCATTGTGGCTAATTGAACTGGCCTCTGGATGGATTTTGCTGACGTTTTCACCCCTGAGTATTCATCATTCTATGAAATTTCTTTAACCCAAACAATTAGTTAAAAGGTATCAGGATGTGAGATGAGGGAGTATAAATTTATTTAGGATTTAGAGAAGCGTCAAATAGAAGGTGATAGATCAAGCAGCCAACATATGGATCAACCAGAAACAAAATGGTTTCTATGCACTTACTTGATTTGTCATCAAGGATAACAACTCCCTGCTTGCTCACACTATATACATTATGTATGATGAACTTGGACTTGACAAGTTTAATGTCTAAAACTTCTTCTAAGGAGTCTAGGCCAAGTATTTTCTGTAAACTAAAAAGAAAGATGATAATTACATTATTTAGTTTAATTTTTTTAAAGTCATTATTTACCCCAAATCCTAGCACTGTAAAATATCAATCTTTAAACTGTACTGTGTTGTTTTCTTGCATTTCACCCAATTCTTGTGGGGCAAAAGGCTAGAAAATGATTATGATAGAACACACTGAAAAATATCCTTTTGCCATTAACATATTGCTTTAGAAATTTAATGACGTAACACCTTAAATGCCAAGAAAATTTCATAAGATATTATAAAAACAAGAATTCGCTTATCCAATGATGAGAAACAGCTACTAGTACATCTTTGTGAGAAAAAAACCTGCTATTCACTTTAATTACATAGTACATAAAGTATTTAAAAGACCATATTTCTCATTGTATTTCATTAAGAATTCAGTATTACTAGAAAGTTAAAGAACTTTCAAATTTCTACTCTTAACTATTATATAAATTACACAGAAAATAAACCAGAATCCAGTAAAATTATGTTTGATAAGTAGCACAGCTGCAAATAATGCAAAGTTGACATTTTTATACGTAATTTCAGAAAAATATGCAAAGAATAATGAAGAAATTAGAAAAAAAACTAAAAAGTCTCATTAATATCAAATGCACATACTGTGATAATGTCATAGACTTCCATATCTCTTCTACATTGGCCTCTGTCAGCTGTCTGCGGTAGACAAGGCGGCAAGCCGGCACCTCTCCAATAGCAATGCTGTGACGCTTGTACCACATCTCAGAATTCTGATAGCAGGGAGGGGAGCAGAAAGAAAGAATATTTCAATTGACAGTGGTATTGTTTTATAAGAAATTCTTTAATTTTGTTATTTGTAATTTGATTTAAATAAAAAGAAATAAAGTAACTTTCTTTGCATGCAGTGCAGAGAAATATAGTTTGGCTACTAAAGATCAGGTCATATTATAAATTAATATTCAGGAATTACAAAAGAACTATTGATGATAAGCATGACATTTCCTGTGGGAGTTCCAAATAATCACGAGAAGTAGCAATGAAATAAAATTTTATTATTTCTAAATTAAGTAGAATACCTATCCAAGTTCATACACTGTCCAAATTGAATGATTATTTAAAATAAAAATTATATGATATTCAAGAGTTCTCTCATTTTTGTAAGCAAAGATCAAATAAGTACAATGTTGAATAGCAGCCCCCAGACCATAGGCATGTGCAAAAGGCAGGTAAAATAAACCTCCTCAGAGAACAGCTGGAGATGGCAAGGAGGAAAACTAATACACAACAAAAATGATTAATTAATTAATATCTGGATGATATTATGGGTATTTTTTCTTTTGTCACTGCCTGTAAACAATTCTTTTAAATACATTACTGAGTACCTGTGTGAACTCACTTGATTCTCGAAACAATCCTACCCCAGAGGGGTATTATCATCCCAGTTCCACCCAAAAGAACACTGAGACAGAAACACAATGAATGAAATAGACACGAGCTCAAATAGGTAGAAAATGGAGGAGCCAAGATTCAAGAGCCCACACTCTTACTTTCCACATTATACTGCCACCCTCAGCAAACACAAAAAATAAATTTATGTATTTTGTTTTATTTGATACTAGAGGCCCAGTGCACAAAATTCGTGCGCGGGAGAAGAGGGGTTCCCTCAGCCCAGCCTGCACCCTCTCCAATCTGGGACCCCTCAGGGGATGTCCCTCTCACAATCCTGGACCGCTGGCTCCTAATCGCTCACCTGCCTGCCGGCCTGATAGCCCCTCATTGCCTCTGCGTGCTGGCCTGATCGGCCCTAACTACACCTAGCTGCCAGCCAGGTCGCCCCCAACTGCCCCCTCCATGCCAGCCTGGTCGCTTCTAACTGCCACCCCAGCCGGCCTGGTCACCCCTTACTGCCCCCCCTGCTGGCCTGGTCGCCCCTAACTGCCCCCCCACCAGCCTAGTCGCCCCTCACTGCCCCCCCTGCTAGCCTAATCACCCCCAACTGCCCCTCCTACTGGCCTGGTCGCTCCCAACTGCCCCCACTACCAGCCTGGTCGCCCGTCATGGCCCCCCCCTTGCCAGCCTGGTCGCCCCACACAGCCTGCTGTTCAGTCGTTTGGTCGCCCCTCACAGACCCCCTTGCCGGCCTGGTCACCCCACACAACCTGCTGTTCAGTCTTTTGGTCATCCCTCACTAACCCCCCTGCTGGCCTGGTCGCCCCATGCAGCCTGCTTGTTCAGTTGTTTGGTTGTCCCTCACTAACCCCCCTGCTGGCCTGGTCGTAGGCAGCCATCTTGTGAGGGCGTGAGGGTTAATTTGCATACTACCGCTTTATTACATAGGATAATGGCTAGGCAAGAGAGAAGATAGTACAAAACAAAAACCAACAAGCAAAATGGAGAAAGTAAGAAATAAAAAATGAATAATAAGCTCAAGTTCTTCAAGATCTATTATTAACGCCATCATTCTAACACCTATAATCAGGGAAACAGATCCTGCTCTGCCATTCCTTCTTTGGACAATTCTCAAGAAGTAGCAGTCTAGGCTTTAGTGGAATTCTAATAAGCAGGGAGCTTTCAAACTTCTACCACTCCATTTAAGGGGGAAGTATGAGAAAAGGCAAGACAACAGTTATCAAAACAAATGTAGATTCAGATGACCAGGAAAATGATACACTGGGGGTGGGGAGGTGGATGAATCGAGACACTGGTATACCACTTCAGGGATCCTGAAAGATTTGAAACTGAATAGAAGATAGAAGTCACTGTCATTGGTGCATTAAAGTATGCTAAAGAGCAGTTGGTTTTCCTAGAGGTAATACCAGGAATATTACGACTTTGAAGAACCAAATAGAACAGAAAAGGAAAGTTATTATTGATGACATAAACACACATTAATTTAATATGGGATTCTATCTCTTTTGTTGAATAACAATTCTACAGATGGGGTCATATTAGTTGTTTAAATGTGAATGTGCAAAAAACAATATACCTTATCTCATAGAGCTTATATTTTCATTTTCTCTAGGATAGGGACTAGCAAGCAGACCTTAATTAAGTGTTCCTTATTAGGAATTAAATAGTCCTCAAATACCCTTTGTGCTCACTCTTTCAGAATAGTTCCACTATGTTTTCTATTAACTATGTTTGTATTGTTATGCTTCACTAGACTTTGAATCCTTTTAGAACAAAACTGTACCATATATTACTCTATCTGTAGAGTCTAGCACAATGCAAGGCACACAGTAGACACTCAATAAATCTTTGTTGAGTGAATAACTTAATGACTTCCAAATAGGACCGCTCCCCTAAGTTCCATCACCATTATCTCCATCTGCCTATTAGACACTTCATTTAATACAACCCAACTGCCTATTAGACACTTCATTTAATACAACCCAACTTTATCAACAAACATATTTAAAACCAAATTCATCACTGTCCCTGACATATCTGTAAGCCCTATAGAGTCCCCATTTCTGTCACCAGTGTCACTTTTTCTTGAATTATCTTTGATACAGCCTAAGCTGCTTAACTATATTCTCCAAACTGAAATAATACAACTTCTTCAGATATTTTTTTCTTTTCATTACATTGCCGAAAAATGTTTACATCAAATCTTTGCAAACAAAAGCATGAATTGGACATCATATCAGACTAAATTAATTTAACACATTGGTGTTACTATAATTTTTAAAAACTGCCATACAAAATTTGTCTCTACGTTTTATTTTTTAAGCATTATTTTAATCTTGGTAGTCTTTAATGGGGATATTTTAAAGAAAAAGAAGGTCCCCAAAAAAGTTCATTGCATAATCAGCATATCAGATTCTACCTTTGTTCACATTTTGTGTAGGGCTCATTCCACAATACTCCATGCCCCAACCTTCTCACTCTCAACTGGTGATAAAGTTCAGGAGAAGGAGACAAAGAGGGAAAAGAACAAATTATAGAACTGAAAGGAAAAGAATAAAGGAGTTTTAAGAGAAAACTTTTTAGTCTGAACATATGTAAACAGCTACCATATATTCAGTCGAAACCTCAATGGGCAAGAGTGATAAAATGCAAAACTTAGTCTTTCTTTATTATTGGTTTCTCAGCTATTGACACATAAGGTATTATTTTAAAGTACTTTCAGACCATAGTTCATAAGGAACTGACAGAGAACTGGACTAAGCCTGGTGGTTCACAGACTACTACTTATTCTCCCTGCTGTTAGCCATCAGTCTTTTAGTAATGGCACTTACCATCACAAGAGGCCTTACTGGGATGTTCTCTTGTGACATGCCTGGTGGGGGGTCATTCCATTCTGGAAATTTAATAGCATCCTTTTGGTATGGGGGCCTCTTTGGATATGGTTTCAAGGGTGAGGAAGGAGGAAATCTAAAAACCAAGAAGAAAACTATTATTATTATAGT
This sequence comes from Myotis lucifugus, assembly GCF_000147115.1. NCBI lineage: Eukaryota > Metazoa > Chordata > Mammalia > Chiroptera > Vespertilionidae > Myotis > Myotis lucifugus. The sequence continues at coordinate 47,418,291 of NW_005871048.1, read as the reverse complement.
CAGTGAAAGACAACACAGATATTTTAACAATAATCATTTCTTGTATCCTTGAGAATTTATATAAAAGCAAACGTCATATACTAAATGAGTTCATACTTAATCAAATCATTATACATAGCTAACTATACCCAACAATATGATTTTTTAAAAATATTCATTCAGGCCAGCTGGTGTGGCTCAATGGTTGAGCAACGACCTATGACCCAGGAGGTCACAATTTGAGGCCTGGTCAGGGCATATGCCCAGGTTGCGGGGCTAGGTTCCTAGTGTGGGGTGTGCAGGAGGCAGCCAATCAATGATTCTCTCTCATCATTGATGTTTCTATCTCTCCCTTCCTCTCTGAAATCAATAAAAATATATTTTAAAAAATATATTCATTCAGCCCTGGCCAGTGTAGCTCAGTTGGTTAAACATCATCCCACACACCAAAAGGTCACAGGATCAATTCCCAGTCAGGGCACATCCTCAAGTTGCACGCTCAATCCACAGTCAGGGTGTGTGTGGGAGGCAGTCAATTGATGTTTCTCACATTGATGTTTCCTCTCTAAAATAATAAACACTAATTTAAAAAAAAATTCATCATGCCCATCCAATAACATTTGTGAAGAAAAACAGGAATCAAGCATATGACACATTTTTAAATAAATAGAATTTATTCTCTTACTATTTGACTTTCATGATTAAATATGTTCTTAATGGGATGCCCAAGTAAGCCATTCCTTTCACCTAGCTCAAAATCTTTACTGCCTCATAACTCTAGCCAAAATTTATAGATGATAAGCATGCAAATAGAAATTGATAGATAAGTCCTCAGTAATACTTGCTAAGAAAGCATAATACTTGCTAAGGAAGCATATATTATAACAAAAATCATATGATCTAACATTCATTTTTATAACTACTTCTAATAAAGATTAATGCTCCTTCCCTAAAATATCCAATACTTCACACTGAGATTGAAGCTTTGGTCTAGAAATTCAGCTCCAAGGAGGTAAAAGCTGTGCAATGTCATTATTCTGACTTTCAATAATCCACTGTTCCTATCCCTCATAGGTTTCAACAGCATTACTCCTAAACTAACACATAGAAGCCTAAATACAATCTAACTCTCTTTAAACAAGTCTAGACCATACCTGATAAAGAACAACAGAAATGTAATTAATACATAATTTACTTAAAGGCTCTTTTTCTGTTAGCTTGTCAGAAAACAACACACTGCATTGCATTGTATTGCATTGCACTGCATTGATGAACCAATGCAAGAACTCTAGTTCCTGATGTTGACATAGAAGTCAGTAGGCAATTAACTTTTTGTTTGTTTTAATCTTCACCCGAGGACATGCTTAGTGAGAGAAAGGGAGGGGGGGGGGAAACACATACATTTATATGAGAGAGAAATATTGATTGGCTGCCTTCTGTTCCAGGGACCAAACTCACAACCCCGATATGTGCCCTGACCGGGAATCAAACCGGCAACCTTTTGGTATACAGGACAACATTCAATCAACTGAGCCACTCCAGTCAGGTGGCAATTAACTTTTTAGTTTGACTTTTTACTTATTTAAGCCAAAATTAAGGCTTAAAATTTTGTCTATGATACCCATAGGAAAAATCATTCAAATAAATTATAGAGATCTTATTCCTAAGACAAATGCAGAAATAAATAATTTTTAAATGTCTACACTTTACAAGGAAACTTCTATCGAGATGAGTCAGAAGAATCACAAATAAAGAGTACTATGGAGAAACAATTCAAAAGCAGTCACAATAGACTTGGAAAAAGATGACTGACCAAGAGAAGCTGAGTTTCATCTTCTCTGAAAACAACATCCAATAACTGCACTTTATTTGAAAGGTCAGTTTTAAGTAAGAAAAAAATGAGGTCTGCAAATCATTAAATCAAGTTAAAAATAAATAAACTGAAAGATAGCTTAAATTTTTGGTATTAAGTTACCAAGGCAGATATCTCCAAATGATTCCAAAATACAAATTAAATTGAACTCTAAAGCCAGTAAAAGTTACCCTAGCTCAGTGGTCGGCAAACTCATTAGTCAACAGAGCCAAATATCAACAGTACTTCTTCAAAATAGACTCGCCCAGGCCGAAAACCGACTTCTGCGCATGGGCCACGAAGTTTCAATCGCACTGTACGTGCACCTGCACGTGGTATTTTGTGGAAGAGCCACACTCAAGGGGCCAAAGAACCGCATTTGGCTCGCGAGCCGCAGTTTGCCGACCATGGCCCTAACTTATAAGTAGAGCATGGCTTATAGAAATCCAGTCCTATGTTTTTTTTTTAGATGCCAACAATCACAACAAAGTCCTATTTCCAGCCAAAGTATAGCATGTAGGCATACATACACACTCACACACATACACTCTCACATTCACATACAATACTGCATATAATTCCAGCAACAATGTAAGGGCAGCAACTACCCTAAGACCATCCTGCCACAAAAAGCAAAACCCATATAGAGATGCCCTGAGGATGAAACCTCATATAGAAAGGAGAGGCCAAAAAGCACAAAGGCACCATGTTTGTAAGCAGAGAAAGAAGCCATTTTTGAAGTGAATTTTCTAGCACAACTGATGGCTTATGGGTAAAGGGCAAACTGCCAAATGAACCTATTCTAAATTTTTGAGCAAAAAAAAAAATAAAAATGAGTAAAATAAAACACTTTAGGCCCTAACCAGTTTGGCTCAGTGGACGGAGCGTCGGCCTGCGGACTGAAGGGTCCCAGGTTCGATTCCGGTAAAGGGCATGTATCTTGGTTGGGGGCACATCCCCAGTAGGCAGCTGATTGATGTTTCTCTCTCATCGATGTTTCTAACTCTCTATCCCTCTCCCTTCCTCTCTGTAAAAAATCAATAAAATATATTTAAAAAAATAAAAAATAATAAAACACTTAAGCCATCAAAATAACACCACAAGGAGACAGCATTTCACTTACCAGACTGGCAAAAATTTAAGTCAGTCAATATCAAATATTTTCTACTGGAATAAAAATTAGCATACTCAGTATGGGAAAGTTTGGCATTACCTAGTAAAGTTGAACATGCATACTGATATATCCTCTAATGTAATTCCACTCCAAGGTAATTCTGGGTATCCTAAAGAAACTTCCACATGTGCAAAAGGAAACAGGTTCATAAATGTTCGTGGGAGCATTGTTTATAAAGCAAAAAAACTGAAAGCAACCCAAATCACCACTAAGAGAAAAACAGATATATTGATATAACAAAATAGAATATAAATGAGAAAATCTCAGAAACTATAATTAAATATATCAATATGGATGAATCTCAAAAATCATGAGAAATATAAGAAAAAATCTGAAAAGCACACACACTCTTTAATATCTTTTATATAAAGTTCAAAACAGAAAAACATTTCAGAAATAAATCAATATACTGTTTATGGATATAAGTGTTAAGTGTTAAAACACTAAAGAGAAGTGAGGGCATGATTAAGACAGAAATGAAGGATACTGATGACCTCTGAGGAAAAGATGCAAATTGTGGGTAAACAGGTGTTCATTTTATCATTATTATATAAATTGTTCAGCTACGAGTTATACATTCTTATATGAAAGATCTATTTTTCAATAAAATTGAGAACATTATAAAAGAACAGTGCTCCCTCTAGTGGGCTACATTTGTTTCTGCTTTATAAATTATAAATTTAATAATAACATGACCATGGACTCCAGAATTTCAAGTTCCTTAGAAATGATCTAGTACAGACTCCACATTTGTACACTGAGGCTAGAAAAGGTACTGACCACAGTTATCATCCAACAAAAAACCCAAGTTTCCTACTGCCACCTCCACTGCCAAATATTGATTGCAAAAAATAATCCTATATAATGAAAGGCTAATATGCCAATTGTTCGACCGGGAATTTGACCACTCTCTATGACGTGTGCTGACCACCAGGAGGTGGCGCGGAACATGGCGGGCATTGGCGATGCAGCGCTGGCAGAGGGCGGCAGTGGAGGCACTGCCGGCCCCAATGGGCCCTCGACAAGAGCAGGACTGTGGCGGGATGGTGGAGCAGGTGAGCAGGCAGCACCAGGCCAAGACAGGTGCGAGCAGGGGCTCGACTGCCCTGCGATCGCCCTGCAGAGGGTGACGAGCAGCAGCGGGGAGCCAGCCCCGATCAATCACCCCGCAGGCAGGATGGTGGAGCAGGTGAGGGGGCGACACCAGGCCATAGTGGGGTGCCAGGCAGGGCTGCAGGGCTGCGAGCCTGGGGGCAAGAGCTGGGGCCCAATCCCACCCCAAGGGACCCCACCCGTGCACTGAGCCTCTAGTAATAATAATAATAATCAGAAAATAATCTATACTAGAATTAGTTTCCTTTGATGAATTTATTTGACACAAATTAGAATTCATTACCTAATCAACGAGGGCATCTAAACCACACAAAAAAATACAGTTTATATTTTAATAAATTTGACCTTTAATTAACAGAGGACACAATGACTTAAACTCCTTACCATAATATATACTGAAATTATTCCATTAGCATCAGCAGAAATTTGCAGCATCTACAGCTTTGGTCAGCCTGAGCCTGCCTCTTTGCCTTCAGAAGTAACCTAAGCCCTTGGTATAAAAAAGCCAGCCGGGCAGTGATTATTATAGGAGTTGACTACTCTGAGACTGACATTTCCCAGACACCCATGGGTTCAGCAAACCCATAGCAATTTTTTCTGGATTTCAAATGTACTCTGTACCCATTCAACATATTCTTCTAGCCCAGTAGTGCTATATAATACTATGCCATTTAAATGCTGAAAACTGCTAATGATTACATTTCACAGTTTTGTTTAAAGGTATATCAGGAACATAAAGTATTTGAGGGCAGAATGAGAGATGCCCTGGCTGATTTTGCTTAGTGGTTAGAGCATCGGCCTGTGGACTGAAGGGTCTCAGGTTCAATTTGGTCAAGGGCACGTACCTCGGTTGCAGGTACCCAACTGGGGCACATGAGGGAGGCAATCAGTCAATATGTCTTTTTCTCAATGTTTCTCTCTCTCTCTGTCTCTCCCCTCCTTTCCATTCTCTTTAAAAGAAAATCAGTTGAAAAAATATCCTTGGGTGAAGATTAACAACAAAAAAAAAAAAAGAAGAAGAAGAAGAATGAGAGGTGAGAAATAATTAGTTGTCAAATGAAGGAAACCTTTGAGCTCCCAGCTCAGAAATCATTCCTTATTCCTTATTCCAAGTGAATAAAGATTCCATTACAAGTAAAGGATCAAATGAGTATTTTTAAGGAGGGGAGAAATATGATCTACAGGGAAATAGCAATTACAATAGCATCAAAAACCATGAACTACTTAAATCTAAATCTAACAAAACTTGTGTTAGAGTCTGTGTACTTAAAGCTACAAAACACTGCTGAGAAATTTAAAACCTAAATAAACCGAGAGATATACCATGTTCGTAATTTGGAAGACTCAATTTTGTTAATTCGTCAAATCTCTGCATACTGATTTACATATTCCACACAATTTCACTCAAAATCTCAACAGAAATTTTTATAGAAATAAGCAAGTTGATTCTAAAATTTATATAAAAAGGCAAAAGAACAAGAACAGCCAAAACAATTTTGAAAAAGAACAAAGTTGGGGGACACACTACCAGAGTTCAAGATTTATTATAAACCCACTGTAATCAACACAGTTGTACTGGAGACAAGCTGGAATATAGGACTCTATATGACGCTGTGTCATCCTATCTAATAAAAGAGAAACATGGTAATTAGCCATACCTCCGCTACCCTTCCCATTGGCTAATCAGGGCGATATGCAAATTAACTGCCAGCCAAGATGGCGGCCGGTAGCCAGGCAGCTTGAAGCTAACAGGAGGCTTGCTTGCTTCAGTGAGGAGGAAGCCAACGTTCCCCGCCTGCTGCTGCCGGCCTCTGAGCTTGCAGTTTGAAACATTGTTACAAATATAGAAGCTAGGAGAAAAAAAATGGCGGAGGCTTAGACGGACGTGTTGGTGCTTTATCCCGGAGCAGATAGGGGCGAGCAGCTGAAACGGGTAACAATCAGCCCGATCAAGCTGGGGAGGCTCAGCTGAGAGGCAGTCTGCAGCCAGGAAAGACAGAGAACTCCTAAAAAATGCGGATGGTTAGAGATTGAGGCTGAAACCTCCCCCTGGGCGCCAGCGCAGCGGCGAGACTGCGCCATCTTGGGTTGCGGCTACCGGTTACCGGCATCCAGAGAACGGCTCCTAACCCAGCGCCTACCAACCCGGAGGCAACGACTCGCAAGCAGCGCGACTACAAGAGCCCAGCGGAGACCTGCATCCCTCCACAAAAAGCAGATTCAAGCAACAGCAGCCTCCTGATCACCATACGCTCTGCCTGGGGAACAGTTGCTGTGTGTGAAGCCTCCCTCCACCAGCCAGAAGAGCCACCACAGCTGTGAACAGCACCCACCAGAGGCTCTGCTATCAACAGAGGAGCCGCTGCTTCCACAACCGCCCAAGGAGCAACCATAGCCCGAGGAGCCACTGCCACCCAGGGAGCAGCCACTGCCTCCCAGGGTCCAGCCACTGAACGATTCAACAACTAGTCATGTCAGTGAGATCAAACATGGGTAGACAAAGAAACCCCCAAAAGAAAGAAAAGGAGAACTCGCCAGAAAAGCAGCTAAGTGAGACAGAGATATGCAACATGACGGAAAAAGAATTCAGAATAAGGTTCCTAGAGTACATGCACCGGATGTTCAAGAAGCAAGAAGAAACAGATGAAAAACTCAACTACTTATGCAAGAAGCTAGAAGAAACAGATGAAAAAATCAACAACTTAAGTAAGTCCCAAGAAGAAATGAAGAGCGACATAGCTTCAATAAAAAACTCCATTGAAAGTATCAACAGTAGACTGGGAGAAGCGGAGGACCGAATTAGTGAATTAGA
>NW_005871048.1:47389954-47411261 GCF_000147115.1 Myotis lucifugus | reverse complement strand
AGATACCTGCTTTCAGCAACGGAGGCCTCAGAGCTGGAGCCATGCTCTCAGAGCTAAAGCTGGCCCAGAATAAAAAAAAAAAAAAAGAAAAAAAGGACAGGTTGAGAGCTTCAGTCACCCGCCAGCCTGAAAACGGCCCTCAGCCCCTTACCCAGACTGGCCAGGCACCCCAGTGGGGACCCCCACCCTGAAGGGGGTGTGACCAGATACAAGCAGCCATCAGCCCCTCACCCAGGCTGGCCAGGCACCCCAGTGGGGACCCCCACCCTGATCCAGGACACCCTTCAGGGCAAACCAGCCAGCCCCCACCCGTGTACCAGGCCTCTATCCTATATAGTAAAAGGGTAATATGCCTCCCAGCACCGGGATCAGCGGAGCCACGAGGCCTCCCGGCACTGGGATCAGCGTGACAGGGGGCAGTGCCCAAACCCCCTGATCACCCTGCGGCTCTGTGTGTGACGGGGGATGGGGCCACACCTCCCTATCCGCCCTGCTCTGTTCGTGACAGGGGAAGGCGCCCCAACCCCCTGATCAGCCCTGCTCTGTGCCTGATAGAGGGGAGCTCCCCAACCCCCTGATCGCCCTGCGGCTGTGTGTGTGACAGGATGCAGCGCCCTAAACCCCTGATTGGCCCTGCTCTGTGTGTGACAGGGTGTGGCGCCCCAACCCCCCCGCCCCCCCCACAGGCCCTGCTCTGTGTGTGACGGGGTAGAGCCATAACCTCCCCATCGGCCCTGCCCTGAGTGTGACAGTGGTGGTGCCCCAACCCCCTGATCCGCCCTGCTCTGTGTGTGACAGGGGGTGGTGCCCCAACTCCCCTATCGGCCCTACTCTGTGAGTGACAGGGGGGAGCTCCTCAACCCCCTGATCAGCCCTGCTCTGTGCGTGACAGGGGGGAGCTCCCCAACCCCCTGATGGGCCCTGCTCTGTGTGTGACAGGGGGGAGCTCCCCAACCCCCTGATCGACCCTGCTCTGTGCGTGACAGGGTACGGAGCCCCAACCCCCCTGATGGGCCCTGCTCTGTGAGTGACAGGGGGCACAGCCCCAACCCCCTGATTGGTCCTGCTCTGTGCATGCCAGGGGGTGGCGCCGCAACCTCCCCATCGACCCTGCCTTGAGTGTGACAGGGGGTGGTGCCCCAACCCCCAATCGACTCTACCCTGAGCGTGACTAGGGGTGGCATCGCAACCTCCCGATCCGCCCTGCTCTGTGCATGACAGGGGGCGGCGCCCCAACTCCCCAATCGGCCCTGCTCTGAGCCCAACCAGGGGCTGCACCTAGGGATTGGGCCTGCCCTCTGCCACCCGGGAGCAGGCCTAAGCCAGCAGGTCGTTATCTCCCGAGGGGTCCCAGACTGCGAGAGGGCACAGGCCGGGCTGAGGGACCACCCCCCCCCCCACCCCAGCGCACAAATTTTTGTGCACTGGGCCTCTAGTATATATATATGTGTGTGTGTGTGTATATATATATATGTATATATATATATGAATAAATGGCCAAAAACCATGGGACAGAAGCAGGAATAGCCTTACTCACCATCCATCCCAGTGACCCATTCCCACAACTAGAGGTCCTGTCCCCTATAGAGTACTCAGGTCAGGAAACGTAACACAGCACTTTGGGCTCTTTATGGCAGGGAGCAGCAGGCAAGAGGAATCACTAACCCAGCAGCAGTAACTGATCCTGACCAGCAGAAAGAGGGCAGCTTCTCCGACCCATCAACACAGGAGCACCTGTGGCAACTCTTGAATGGGCATGTGAAAAACACCAGCCTAAGAAGTGCATGGTTATCAAGGGTTCCTACTCTCAGAAATGAACTTTTGGGTCACACTACCAGTAAGCCAGCCCAAACCTGCCAAGGTGATAGGTGAGGTTGGGAAAATTTAGAATGGAGAGTGGAGAAGGAGAAGATGAGCACCGGCTGTACCCAGGAAACCAGCTGCAGCATTAGGGACTGTATTCTTCCTAGTATTCTCCATTTCCTGGACTTCGCCTCAGAAAGAGCCCCATGAACATGTGTGGAGAAGCAGCTCTGGGCAGCACAAGCAATGAACTGTGCTGGCCATGGAGGTGCACAGCCCATATCTCCCTTCAAGAACCCAACAGACACCAGTCTCTAGCTGCTATATTTGTCAGGCTTTTCCCAGGAAGCTTCCAGCACATAAGTGAGCACAGTGGGGGTTCTGGAGCCGGACCAATCCTAACAGAAGACACAGAACTCCTCTAGGAGGCAGCCTCTGCCCAAGGACTCCCCATCAACCTGGCCTGACTTTCTTAGAACTGCACCCTGTGGTCTGAGGCCCTTCCTACCCAATTCTTTCCCTCTCTATTTCACAGAGCTCAGGCCTGCATCACAAGCTGAAGGCTCACCACAATTCCTGCTCCTTTTCCCTTTATCCTTTCCAGGTGGCCCAGAACCCAAGCATTAAATCACTTGCATCACCTAGGTCCATTTTGGCATCTTCTTCTGTTCTCAGAGAGCCTGAACTAACAAAATCATCTAGTAATTTGTACTCATCTATGTGTGATGACTTCACTTCAAACAAAGTAATCATATCAGATACCAATAGGTAACCAAGATACAAGAATTAATACCAGCCCGGCCGGCGTAGCTCAGTGGTTGAGTATCGAACTATGAACCAGGATGTCACAGTTCGATTCCCGGTCAGGGCACATGCCTGGGTTGATCCCCAGTGTGGGACTTGCAGGAGGCAGCCGATCAATGATTCTCTCTCATTACTGATTTTCTATCTCTCTCTCCCTCTCCTCTCTGAAATCAATAAAAATATCTTTAAAAAAAAAAAAAAGAATTTATACCAGTTCCTGCCCTCAAGAAACAGTCTAGTACAGGAGTAAGAAACCATGACCTGCAGGCAAATCCCACTACTTGCTTTAATAAGTTTTACTGGAACACAGTCATGCTCAATCCTTTACATGTGCTGTGGCTGCTGTCACCCTACAACAGCAGTCAGGCAGTTGTACTGAGGTTGTCTGACCCACAAACATTTACTATCTGGCCCTTTACAGAACAAGTTTTCTGTGCCCTGGTCTAGTGAGACCAGCGATACCATCAAGACCGAAATGTTAACATCCATACTCTGTAGATGAGGACACAGAGGTTCAGAGTGTAAGCAATTTGCCTAAGATCACATGGGTAGCAGTAACTCCAGAACTGGGATTCGAACCCAGGCCTGCCTCACTCCAAACCCTGTACTTGTTATAGCCCTTCTATTACTGAGCTTGTGTTACACTTAACCATAGCTCATCTGATGTGGGAAATGACTGAGTCACTTTTACTCAGGAATAGAGGTGGTGTGATTATTGCTTAATTCCTTCCCAGTATAAAGGAAACTCCTCACTTACTAACCTTTGAACTTCTTTCTCAGTAAATACAAGGCATTGTGCTGGGTGTGGGGGACCCAGATAAAAACAAATTCTTCCACAACCTTACCTAACACTCCCTGCATAATAACAGGTAACATGTTCTTACATACTGTAACCTCACTCATGATGACAGACTTTATAAGCAAGTCCCCTTACCTTGATCAACCTCTCTCCTTTCCTTGCCTGGCAAACACCTATTAATGCATCAATACTCAACTCAAGTGTCACCTCTGAAGCAAAATATTCTGACCTACTCAAGCAGAGTTGATTCCCCAGTCCTCGAATGGCATTGAATGCACCTCCTTATAATGGCATTTGTGACAATGAATTTTTATTTATCTGTCCTCTTATCTAAACTTTAACTCTGAAGATAGGATCATGCATCCAAGTGTTTAGTGTTGTGGCTGGCATAATTAGGCACTCCATAATACTTGAGAAAGGAAAAAGAGGCAGAAAGGGAGGAGGATGTGGAGAAGCAGCACATATGAGAATCTAATTAACATTGACCCCAAAACCCCTGAAAGCTATAAGAAAAGGCCATAACATAAATATCATTCAAGCAACTGGTGAAATGCTGATTGGACATCAATTGCATAAAAATGCTTAAATAGACTATGCTTTCTGATACTCATAAAAACATTTGTCTGCCCTCTCCCACTTCTACTCTGCAAGCTATAAACTCCTCAAATTCAGAGTGGTATACCCTCACCTTTAAAGGTCTTTTATAAATCTGGTCTTATAATCTGTACCTCAAGGCAAATTCCCACTCCTCTCAGAAAGTTAAGGTTTAGGGTTAACTAAGGAAAGAAAACTGATTGATACCTACATGATCTTTATTATTTTGCTTCAAGGTTAAGAGTATTTGAGAAGTACTCCTGTTCAATCCACCTTCTCTTCACCTAAAATGGAAGCATTCAGTGAGCCATGCTCCTTTGATTTTTCTGACTTCCATTGCTCATTTCCTATTAATGATAATAACCAGGCATCATGAATTCACAGGAAAGGAACCTAGGAAAGGATTAAAGAAAAAAGGATTTTTCAAGGGCAAGTTGGTGAAGACCAAGTGGATAAAACGAATATAAAGGGGAGGGATATAGACACCTGACAGAGAGCATGAAACACAGAAACTAAGACCACAAATGAAGGGCTAGGATAGAAAGATAAATCATGGCACTAGCTGGTTTGGCTCTGTGGATAGAGCGTCAGCCTGCGGACTGAAGGGTCCCAGGTTCGATTCCGGTCAAGGGCACATGCCCAGGTTGTGGGTTCGATCCCCACTGGGGGGTGTGCAGGAGGCAGCCAATCAATGATTCTCTCCCATCATTGATGTCTCTATCTCTCTCTCCCTCTCCCTTTCTGTCTCTCTAAAAGACAAAAATCAATAAAACATATTTTTTTTAAAAAAAAGATAAATCATGGATTTGAAATTTTTACAAATTATTTTAAAAGCCTTTAAAAATTACAAAACAAAAGTTTATCAGTAACCAGGAACTGCTTTTTCTTAGTCAGGACAGTCTGTGTCAATGCATTATTTAACACACCTACTTGTACTGACATCTTTTACATCCAAAGGCAGTGGTAATGTAACCTCAGAGTTGGCTGGACTTAACAATCCAATACAGAACTTTCAACCCAGGGGCCAAGTATAACCAGCCTACTACTTACTCTGGTGGACTGTGCTCCTGTGCCTCAGGAAGAGGGAGTATCTTACCTACTGAGGCTTCCACTGATGGAAACAGGACCCCACCATGGTTCATACAAACAGGAATCCCACAAAATAAACAGAAATGTTTACAATACTCAGCAATTTTTTAAAAAAGTCAAACGTCTATCCTATTATTACTATTCCCTTAACTCTTATTCTAGAACACAGACTTTATCCCTACTCAAAACACTAACCATGACTACCTTGGCTTTTTAAAATAAAAGTCTACTCCCCAGCCAGGTATTTAAGAAACTCTATCAAATGCATCCCTATGATGCCCTGACCTAAAACCTCTTCTGCAGCCAGGCCAGTCTCCTCCTTATTCTCCCATAAAAGCTGACATGCATTTCTGAGAACCTCAGTCTTGTCACCTGAAATATCATCTCTCTTCCTGTCCCTTATTATTCAGGTCCTACCCCATTCTCAGGACCCAGGTTGAAGTTTTTCACTTCCTCCTCCATGAGGTCTCAAAACACTCCAGTACACACCGAGTAGGTCACGGGCACAATCCCTGCACTGGCCAGACAAACATAATCATGGTAAAATGTAGAGAAATGGTGGGAAGTGTGGCAATGGAAATGGGTTTGCCCCACCTAAAAACTTTCAGGTTCATAATTTTTTAAAACAAAGGGTTAGAAGCTAATAGCACTAAGTGCCCCTGGGGGAAGGAACTGGATGGCTGGGGAAGAGAGCTGGAAGGTAGGCTTTTTTAAAAAAATGTATTTTTATTGATTTCAGAGAGGAAGGGATAGGGAGAGATAGAAACATCAATGATGAGAGAAAATCATTTATCGGCTGCCTCCTGCATGCCCCACACAGGGGATCACGCCCATAACCCGGGCATGTGCCCTGACTGAGAATCTAACTGTGACCTCCTGGTTCATAGGTCAAGGTTCACAGGTCAAAATAAAAATCATATAGACAAAATTTTAATGACCAAAACATTACACCAGTCAAACAAAATACATGTGCCATCCCAAGGACCGCAGTGTAGCACCTCTAATTTGTTGTTTGTTATAGATTAATTAAATAGCCTTAGTTCTGCTACTTATCTTTTTCACATATGTATTCTCTATCACAAGACACTGCAGAGTTAGGGAGGAAAAGAATCACGTTATATTTCTTTTTATCACCACCAATGCCTTGGATTAAAAAACATGTGATTATGGAACAGAGTGCGGAATCTCGGAGGGAAGATGGCGGAGAGTGGGTGGGTGAGAGGTAATCAACCAAGGACCTGGTATGCATATATGCATGGCCCATGGACACAGACAATGGGAAAGTGAGGTGAAGGGGCAGTGAGGTGAAGGGGCGGGGGCAGGCTGGAGGGGGTGAAAGGGGGGAAATAGGGGGCATATGTAATACTTTCAACAATAAAGAATTATTAAAAAAGAAGAACGTGATTATGTACTCAATATTTGAAATTATTAAAGTTTGGAATTTAAAAATGCCTTAAAGGTCTAGTTCATCCCTGTCATTTTATAGATGGAAAAACTGATGCCTAGCAAGCCTAAGGAACTTATCTAACTATTAAAGGACAAGAACCTAGGACTTGATGAAATGAATAAAAACAAACTCAGAGCCCTGACCAGTGGCTTAGTGGTTGGAGTGTCATCCCACACACCAAAAAGTTGCAGGCCCCTGGTCAGGGCTTATATAGGAGGCAATCAATCAATGTTTCTTTCTCACATCAATGTTTCTCTTTCTTTCTCTTTCTCCAAGGTGAGGATTAAAAAAAAAAAATCACAGGCACACATTCTGAGCATTACTATTAAAACAAAGGATGTCCACTAGAGGGAGCCAATAGTGCATAACTTGAAGGTAAAGTTCCTAAAACAGTTCCCTTCAAAAGATCTATAGCAGCGGTTCTCAACCTGTGGGTCGCGACCATCAGAAAACACATATATAATTACATATTGTTTTTATGATTAATCGCTATGCTTTAATTATGTTCAATTTGTAAGAATGAAAATACATCCTGCATATCAGATATTTACATTACGATTCATAACAGTAGCAAAATTACAGCTCCGTGGAAAATAATTTTATGGTTGGGGGTCACCACAACATGAGGAACTGTATTAAAGGGTCACGGCATTAGGAAGGTTGAGAACCACTGATCTATAGGGTATTTATAAAGAACTTTTCCCAGACCACTGAAAATGACTAAAGGGCCAAATACCTAAAACAATGTAAATTCAGATTTCTTTTCACTAGAGGTGAAAATAGAGGCTTTTCAAATCCCCAGCATTAAAAATAAATGTTATTAGCATATAGTAAAACAGATTTTTATGTGTGTACATTTCTATCAATTTTAGAACATTTGTATAATCACCTCAATCAGGAAACAGAACAGTTCCATTATCCCCTCCCCCCACCACCACAAAAAAACTCCCTCATGCTCTGACTTTATAGTGACAACAGCCTCCTGCTGAACACTCCCACTTCCGACCCCCAACAGACAACAACATTCCATTGTATAAATAGACAATGTTTAGCCATTCATCCACTGAAACACATATGGGTTGTTTTCAGCTAGTGGTGATTATTAATAGAGCTGCTATAAATATTAATGTACAAGTTTTTGTGTGAACATGTTTTCCTTTTTCTAGAGTAAATGCCCAAGAGCAGGAATACTGAGTCATAGCGTAGCCCATTTAACTTTTTTAAAAAAACCTGCCAGACTGTTTTATAAAGTGACTACCAATGTAGGCTTCCACCAGCAATAAAGGAGATTTCCAACGGCCTAGCATCCTCACTAGCTCTTGAGATTGTCAGTATTTTTATTTTAGCAATTCTAACAGATATGTAGTGGTATCTTGTCATGGTTTTAATTTGCATTTCCCTAATGCTAACTATGTTAAACATTTTCTCAAGTATTTACCTGCTATCTGGTTATCTTTGGTAAAGTATCTGATCAAGTAAAGTGTATTGTTCATTTTTTAATTGGATTGTTTGTTTTCTTATGTTGAGTTTTATATAAATTTGAGAAAGAGTGAGGAAGAGGGGGATAGAGAAACATCACTGAAGGGAAATCATGGACTGGCTGCCTCCTGCATGCCCCCTATTGGGGATCAATCTGCAACCTGGGCATGTGCCCTGACCTAGAATCAAACCAGTGACCTCTGGGTGCATGGGATGACACTCAACCAACTGAGCCATAACAGCCAGGGCTAGTTCTTTATATTTTGACTAGAGGCCCGGTGCACAAAAATTTGTGCACTCGGGGGGTCCCTCAGCTCGGCCTATGCCCTCTTGCAGTGTGGGACCCCTTGGAGGATGTCCACCCCAGTGGAGACCCTCACCCCATGGAGGTTTGGCCAGCCTGGGTGAGGGGCTGATGGCTGTTTGCAGGCTGGCCACACCCCCTTTAGGGTGGGGGGTCCCCACTGGGGTGCCTGGCAAGTCTGGGTGATGGGCTGAGGGCCGTTTTCAGGCTGGCCAACCACCCTGGTGACGTAAGCTCCCAGCCTCTCCTTTTCTTTTTTTTTTTTCTTTTATTCTGGGATTTATTTACCTTCTATAATTGAAACTTTGTTGCCTTTAGTGGAGGCCTGCGGAAAGCTTGGCTTCCTCCATCGCCAGGGGCAACCCACTCCTGCTTGCTCCAGCTCCAGTGGCCACGGCCTGCTGAAAGCAGGTATCTGGGGTTTGTTTACCTTCTATAATTGAAACTTTGTTGCTTTCAGTGGAGCTCAGAGCTGGCTCCTGCTCGCTCCAGCTCCGTGGCCACGGCTGGCTGAAAGCAGGTATCTGGGGTTTATTTACCTTCTATAATTGAAACTTTGTTGCTTTCAGTGGAGCTCAGAGCCAGGCCGCGGCAGCAGCAGGCGGGGAAGCTTGGCTTCCTCCATCACTGGAGCAAGCAAGCCTCCTGCCGGCCGCCATCTTGGTTGGGTTAATTTGCATATAGTCGCTCTGATTGGCTGGTGGGCGTGGCTTAAGGCGTAGCAAAAGTACAGTCAATTTGCATGTTTGTCTTTTATTAGTATAGGATACCAGTCCATTGTTATTTATGTAGCTTGCGAATATTTTCTCCCCATCTGTAGCTTGTCTTCTGATCCTTATTGGTATCTTTCATAGAGCAAAAGATTTTAATTTTGATGAAGTCCAATTTATCATGTTCTCTTTTATAAATCACACTTTTGATATCATGTTCAAGAACATAAAGGGCATAAAGGTCTTCTCTTGTTTAATTAAAACTTTTGTAGTTTTACATTTAAATCTATGATTCTTTTTGAATTTTTTGTGTAAAGTCTGAGATTTAGGTTGAGGCTCATTTTCTTGCATACAGAGGCTAGATATCCAACTTACTGAAAAGACTACTCTTTTTCATTTAAATTATTTTTACACCTTTGTCAAAAATCACTTGGCCATATTTGTGTGTGTCTCTGGACTCTTCTGTTCCACTAACCTATGTCTACCTCTTCACAATACCGCAGTCCTCATTTCTGTGGCTTTATGTACAGTAGGTCTTAACACTTGGAGTGCGGGTGAATTTCCCGCCAAAATATAAGATGGCTCTGTCTTTTGGTTTTGTTCCATCCACCAAAAGGGTGGATTACAAACAAATATTTGGTAATACGCAGTTACAATCGGCCCGAGTTTACACGTTTCCCGCACTCCACCGCAAATCTATATGAACCGAGTTTTAAGACGGCTCCCTCCCGCGGAGTACGCGCAATTCACGCGAGCCGACTTAACTCGTTTCCCGCACTCCAAGTGTTAAAACTGGGTAGCATGATTCCTTTGTTATTGTTTTTTAATTAAGAACTGTGAAAGTAACAGTATTCAACAAAGTTGACAGCATCTACATAAAAATTTTTAGTTTCAAATTAGAATCAGTGTTTTGGAAATAGGCCAGAAAAAAATGCAACTATGAGGGAAAGGAACAGAAAGGAGAAAAAATGAAGTAGGAGAAAACAAAAAGAAAAAAGAAAGGAGGATGAGAGTAACACATGAAGAAATGGGAAGAGAAAAAGAGGAAGAGAGAGAGATAGGAGAATAAAAAGAAAATGGCTCCCTACACATTAGCCCCAAACCACTACAGCTGAGCAAGTGAATGCCCTCTGTAAACCATAAACACCTTCTGGGTTCTCAGTACTCACGAAGCCAGCATTAGTAGTGAGAGAAGGTCAAAGGCCAGGTATAGGCTCCATACCCCATACCCCATCCTGCTAAAGATCTACACTAGGCCAAACACTTTCCTTATTAACACTTGGAGTGCAGGTGAATTTCCCGCCAAAATATAAGATGGCTCTGTCTTTTGGTTTTGTTCCATCCACCAAAAGGGTGGATTACAAACAAATATTTGGTAATACGCAGTTACAATCGGCCCGAGTTTACACGTTTCCCGCACTCCACCGCAAATCTATATGAACCGAGTTAAAGCCGCCTCCCGCGGAGTACGCGCAATTCACGCGAGCCGACTTAACTCGTTTCCCGCACTCCAAGTGTTAAATGGCCCAAAACAATCAACTATCATATTACATACTTCTTTTTTTCTATACCTTTTTTATTTAGTTTAAATAAGCCTATATAATAAAAGCCATAGGCAAAATTTTTCCCCCAACCCGGGAGTTCAACCCTCGGCTATGAGCTGGGCTGCCCCCAGGGGGCAAGAGCGGGACACAAATGGGCTCCAAAAAAGGGCGCCTGGAAGGAACCGACAGGGGGGGGACCTGCTTGCCCCGATGGGCCCAAATGAAAGGACCGTGCCAGGATGTTGGAGGTGATTGGGCGGCCCCAGGTTAAGGCAGGGCCAACCAGGGGAATAATACCCCCCTTGATGGGGCCCAGTGGCAGCGGCAGGGGGGGGGGCTTCCCCCAAGTTCCCAGGCCCTGAGGGACCTGGTTTGGGGGCGGGGGGGGGGGGGGGGCGGGCGGTCAGCCCCAATTGATTGCCCTGGAACTGTGACCAGCAGCCGGCAGGCCCTGATTGCCCAATGGGGCCAATCCCCGGGCTGGGATGGGGAACTGGGGGTGGGTGGCGGCAACCAACCTATTGCGGCATGACCTCTCACCAGCTACCAGGAGGCAGGGATGACGGAGACGGAGACGGAGACTGATGTGCGGTGAGAAACCACCAAGCTTGCTCTCACTCCCCCGCCACCTTCTCTCGGACACCAGGGCTCGTGCACCAGGGAAGCCCCCATGCTTCTGAGGGTTTGCGCAGGAGCTGGTCTGCAAAGCTGGCTGGGAGTGAGCGCACTGCCCACCCAGCTTCCATATGGTACTGCTGAGCAGCCGAGAGGCCCACTCTGCACCCCAGCACACGGCGTCCAGCTGTGCTCACCGCATCTCCACATGGGGACTCGGGCACCATGACTCAGGCAGAGGAGGGTGTGTGGGGGGCTGAGGGCCCATGTGCTGCCCAGGGCCCGGAGGTCAGGTGAGACCTGCCCTTCCACACCAGATGCTCACACTTCAATCACCGGCCAGGCCTAGGGACTGTACCCATTCACGAATTTTGTGCACTGGACATCTAGTCCAACATAATAGTCTGTTCACATACAAATAGGGGGAGATTCCATGATCAGTATGAAATTTCTTTAACTAGAACATTCCTGGTATTTTATTTAGATAATTCAAAGAGAAAAGTGTCTGGTTTTCTGAGGATGAAATACCCACCTTGTCCACCTTACAGGGATGTCATGAAGATCAAATGAGATCACGGAAGGGAAACGGCTTCAAAAGTTAAAATTTCTTATAAAAATTCAAGATCGTGTAACTGGCTCTCCTCAGCAGAAGCCTAGGGCCATGAAGTTTTGTTAAGACACCGATGACAGCATCTGACTCAACTCTGAGGACCCTTTGGTGAAATTTAAAATTGTCCTCACTAGAAGCAAGTCCAGAACCTTTCTAGTCACCAGTATTCGTAACAGGAAATAACTCTGGGCACTTCTCTGCAACATCTCTTCTGATTATTATAAGCAATTATGCAACAAGTCTGACACATCATCGGTGCTCTATAATTTTCATTCCTTTTTCCCCAGCAAGAACTCTCAGCTGCACGTGCCAGCCTTTTCATACAACTTATAAAGGTTCCTCTTCCATAAAGCCTGATATTTAGAATCATGTTCTGGAATTTCTTCACCTTATTGACTCTCCATCTATTCTCAAATCTAATAATCTTCCTCTAGCTCCTAATCTCCCTTGTCTGCTTTCATTATAATTTGGCTGTAGTGCTATTCGACCACGAGCAGCATTGGAAATGGGGCAGGTAGGGCAGTCTGCCCTACTCTTCCCTGGAGCACTGGCATGTAATGGTGATGATCCTGAGCACTAGTCCCAGAATCTGTATGCATGCAACAGCTGCCTCCACACTCATTAGCTTACTCTCCAGTCAAGGCATGTGCTCCTTAATAAGTGATTTACTAGTACATGTCTACATAGATTTCATCCCAGATTAACCTGAGAACATCAAACATCAGGGCTTCACTTATAGAACTTCCACTCAGGAAAAGGGAAGATTGTGAGTATTCAAGTGGTAAATAATGAAAGAAAATATTGCTCCCTTATGACTCATATATTCTATAAGAAAAACTGGATCATTATTTCATAAACAAATTTAATCCATGCGCACTGTTTTTTAAAGGGGAAACATGGGGAAGTCTTCATATTGAAGGGAACATGCCCTCACAGTCAGTGCTGGGTGGCCAGTTCCTAGAGCATGACCCTATTTTACAGTTCTGATGACTCTCAGTGCCTCATGGAACTGAATGAGAGGTGCACAATGTAGGGTGACAATAGAACAGATTGGGAGTTGCTCATCCAGAGAAGCTTGTAGCAGTGTGCTGGCTAAATATTGATGGGGTACAAGCAATTAGAGTTTCCCAAGAAAAATAATCACTGAAGAATCCCCAATGAAGTGCAGCATGTGGAACCAGGGCTAGAGTTGATGCTAATAAGCACTATGATCGCAGAACAGGCTAACATCACGCACAATCCTAATTAAAAGTTGGATCAGCAAGTCAGAAATAACTGCCAAATGGAGAAACAACTAATTGCCCAGATGACAACTTGATATCTAGAAGCTGAAGATTGCTGATGAAACTCTGTGAGGAAATTAGATTCTAAACAAACAGCAACGTCTGGTCTTGGCCTTGGCACCCTCTCCTTGCTCGTCAGCCTTTCTCAGTAGCTAGTCTTGAAGAAGCCAAAGAAATTGTTGAGATTAAAAAAAAATCAGGTTTTCTCTACTCAAGCCAGGTGTCCCAGTGGCCTCCAAGTGTCCTCAATAAATGTATTGTAAGAGGATTCCTTAGTTTTCTGGGGCAGGCTGCCCTACCTGCTCCATTTCCAGTGCTGCTTGCAGTTGAACAGCACTACAGCCAAATTATAATGAAAGCAGACAAGGGAGATTAGGAGCTAGAGGAAGATTAGATTTGCAAATAGATGGAGAATCAATTCCTTATTTTGATGTTGTAAAATAAAGCAATTAAGAATCCATATTCTCCATTTTTTTAAATCCCTCAGTTTCTTAGCACTTTGGTAAGCCTCTCTGTAGATAACTCAACAATTCTTTTCTGAACTAGTGTGACTTCATTCCCTCTTTAGCCTTCTCCCTTTCCCTGAATCTTAGGTAGGGCCCTTCCACACCCAGCAATAACAGCCTAGTAAGTAGTGGGCATGGAAGTACAAGCAGAGAGATTATCTGGTAGCATGTCCAATCATAAGAAAGCACTGAAAGCCCTAGCCGTTTTGGCTCAGTGGATAGAGCGTCAGCCTGTGGACTGAAGGGTCCCAGGTTCGATTCCGGTTAAGGGCACATGCCCAGGTTGCGGGCTTGATCCTCAGTAGGGGGCATGCAGAAGGCAGGGGATCAATGATTCTCTCTCATCATTGATGTTTCTCTCTTTCTTTCTTTCTTTCTTTCTTTCTTTCTTTCTTTCTTTCTTTCTTTCTTTCTTTCTCCCCTTTCCTCTCTGAAATCAATAAAAATATATTAAAAAAAAAAAAAAGAAAGAAAGCACTGAAACAAGGAAAAATGTTTGAGGAAAAGCAGACATGCACTGCCAGGGTTAATCTGAGACATCAGGGAATTCTAGTATAATTCTTCACATAAGCCCTGAGTTCTGCTTAATGATCAGACCCACTCTGCCACTAGCTCCCTTGAATATGCACCTTCTCATTGTTCACAAAGGCTAACCCAGAGCTACTGTTTAACCTTTTCAGATCCCCTAGGACAAATACTAAGCAATGGTAGCCGTCCTCGCAGGTGTGCAAAAGGCATGAAAAGATTCCTTACTGAAAAGTCACTGCAACAAAAGACTGCTATGGGGTGCTCTATGGAGTCAAGAAACATTGCAGTCAGTTTTATTGTAACAACACACTGAGTTCTCCACTCAACAAACCACAGGAGAAGCATCCCTCCAAGGGACAAAGTAAATTCTTTCACATAAGGAAGTTTCTGACTCGGACAGATCCGTTCATCCTCCCCATACTCCTCCCCTTCAGAGTTTACTGGTTGCTGTTACCTGTACAAGTGACCGTTGTCTTCAAAATCTTCCTGACCCCATTTGCCCTTGATATCTTCGATAACATGATTCTTCAGGAATTTTTTTAGCAGCTGCACCGTTTGTTTGCGGGTCACTTCAGGGCCAAAGTTCTGATTGTACCTCAGCAGGTCATGTAGCCAGTCCACAGCTTCAGCCGCTGTGAAGCAATGTTCGTAACTTTTGAAACGACAACGATGTTTCCGTAATGGCATCCTAGAGCGAAAAAGCTCAACAGTTTCATTCCACTAGGAGAAAAAGGAAAGGCATTTAGTAATCAACTGATTTTTTTTTTCAGGTTATTGCATCCAAAATATTTCAGACAACAAATGCAATTTTTCCATTTAAAAGGCTGTCTAAATAATAGACGGAGCCTTGAAATGTATGTATTTACAAGCTTCACACTCTTAAGAAAAAGTACATTTTTAAAATGAATTTATTCAATAAATATTTACTGGAGATATTGCCGTCAAGTTGTCCTATAATGTGAATTTAATAAATTTTTACATTAATAAGAAACATACGATTGAAAATAATAGTAAACTGAGATCAATATGCTTAATTCACTTCTTGGAATCCTATGTTTAATATGACTTTACATCACTCAGCAATTATTTACTGTTTATTCCATAAAAGGCATTATATGGAGAGAGGATAAGAGGTATAGCTCCTGATGTCAAAATATGTTTTAAAATTCTACAGAATACTTTCCTATTTAAAAACAAATCTAGGGAGTAGTAAAGAATAAAGGTGCTCAAAGACATAGTGACAGAATATGATTTGACTTTGGGTGATGGGCACACAATGCAAAATACACATCATGTATCATAGAAATGTACACTTGAAACCTACATAATCTTACTAACGAATGTCACCCCAATAAATTTAATTTAAAAAAGGATAATGTCTGGCAGACAGTACGTGTGTTCAATAAATAGAAAATAGAATGAAGAAATGTGTCTTTAATCTTGCTTTAAATATTTTAACTTTTACATTTATTTATCTTTATTCTTGAGGGTATTACAGATGTCCACCCTTTCCTTCCCATTCCCTTCCTCCACCAGGTTCCCAACCCACCACAGGCCTTCACCACACTGTGTCCATGGATTATGCATATATGCATATAAATTCTTTGTTTAATTTCTTCTCACCACCGCACTCCTCTTCCCTCTGAGAGCCATCAGTCTGTTCCATGTTTCCATGCCTCTGGGCCTATTTTGCTCGTCAGTTTATTTTGTTCATTAAATTCCACATATAAGTGAGATCATGTGATACCTGTCTTTCTCTGACTGGCTTATTTTGTTTAGCATAATACTTACTCTCCAGGTTCACAAGGCTGGTACAATATTCTCAAACCAATAAATGTGATATATCACATTAACTAAATGAAGGATAAAAATCACATGATAATATCAATAAATACAGAAAAGGCATTTAACAAAAACCAGCACCTTTTTTTTTCGTGCCAGCACCATCCTATATAATAAAAGACTAATATGCAAATTGACCGAAAGGCCAAACGACTGGTCGCTATGACGTGCACTGACCACCAGGGGAAGATGCTCAACACAGGTGCTGCCCCTGGTGGTCAGTGCACTCCCACAGGGGGAGCACCGCTCAACCGGAAGCCAGGCTCACGGCTGGCAAGTGCTCCTGCCTCTGCAGCATCACTAAGGATGTCCAACTGCCGGCTTAGGCGGGGAGTGAGCCTAAGCCAGCAGTCAGACATCCCCCAAGGGCTCCTAGACTGCGAGAGGGCGCAGGCCGGGCTGAGGGTCCCCTTCCCGAGTGCACTATTTTCATGCACCGGGCCTCTAGTTTTTTATGAAAACTCTCAGCAAAGCGGAAATAGAGGATCATATCTCAAAATAATAAAAGCCATATATGACAAACCTTCTTTAACCCCTAGAGTGCCGGGGAGCGCGATCGTGCTCCTCCTGTCTTTTGCCAAAAGTGCCGGGAGCGCTATCAAAGCTTCGAAATGGCGTCCAGTTCTAAGTCTGCTTTTATTAGTGATGATGATATTGCTAAATATGTCAATGTAGTAAAGGTTTCCTTTAAGTTTTTGAATATGTAACTTCATTTACTTGCGATTCATAATTTTTTTCCTAAACTGCTGTAAAATCAGCAAAAATGCCTTGGCAATTTTAGCATAGTTCCTAGGATATTGGTTGGCACTCAAAGGGTTAAATATTTTAAAAGTGTTTTCTTCTGGCTTTTCAATTTGCTTATGTGGTCTCTAGCTTTGGGAAGGTTTTGTTGTTAATGATGTTGTTGTTTTAAGGAAACAAATATAATTTTTTTTCTTTATGGTTACAGGGTTTACTCAGAAAGCTTCCCCAGCCTGAGGTATTAAAATATTTATTAAATTTTTCTTTTAATATCATATAGAGGGATTTTATTTTAATATTTGAAACTTCAACTGAAATTTTTTATGGTGGGAGGTAGGAGAGCTCTAACTTTATTCTCTTCCAAATGGAGAGCCAATCATGCCATCATTTTCTCACTGAATTGAAATGTTAAGTTACCTTACATGTTACCTTTCTTGATTCTAAACTCTCTTTTCTGTCTCACTGATATATGTCATTCCTCTGCAATACTATAACCTTGTAATTACAGTTAATTAATATTAAGTTTAAATCTCTGATAGGTCAAGGTGCTTATAGTCTTTAAAAATTGTTTTTGAATGCTCCCACTTTTACTCTTGTGTATGAGCTTTCAACTCAATGCAGTCCCACTCAGAAAAAAGAATCTGTTGGACTTCTGATTGGATTTTATGTGTTCTCTGATAGCTGCTTTTCATTCACAATACAAATTTTATAAGACAGCCTTATCAAAGGTTCGTATCTTTTTTAAAAAGAATTTAGAATTTATTTATTTTGATTTTGAATGGCACTTATCATTATGGTTTATATTTACTCAACCCAGTGTTTCACCTAGAATTTTCAAAACCTAGTGAGGACCATGGTTTCTGTATCCACTTATTTCCAAATATAATTAAACTAGAGGCCCAATGCACGAAATTCGTGCAAGGGGCTCGGTCCTCGCAGCCCCAGCTGCCTCCTGGCCCCGCAGTCCCGCCCACGGGTCATTCCAGATGGTTGTTCTGAAAGGTTGTTCTGCCTTCCAGTCTAATTAGAATATTAGCTCTTTATTATATAGGATGGTTATTTGGCTACTCTGCCAATAGAGAAAAATAATTATCTTTAAATCACCATTCACACATTTTTTTAAATCCTCACCAAGGATATTTTTCCATTGATTTTTAGAAAGAGTAGAAGAGAAAAGGAAAGATAGAGCATTGATGTGGGAGAAACACATTGATTGGGGGCCTGGGGCCAGGGAGGAGATAGGAACTGAGGTACATGCCCTTGACTGGAATCGAACCCGGGACCCTTTAGTCCGCAGGTCAATGCTCTATCCACTGAGTCAACTGGATAGGACCTCACTTACATTTAGGAAGAAAATGTCCTATGTCAACAAAGAACAAGATAGAGCTTGAGAATATGATCTTCTTCCATAACATATTACTAGTATATTTGAAGAGATAATCTTTATAGAAAGAGGACAGATTTGTTTTATGATTAAAAAACTATTTGTTTTATTTATTTCAGTCCCCTAATTTAAGAAATAAAGAGTCATACAGCACAACTGTTTTTGCTTAACATCATGAGCTAAACTACAAAATACAACACTGAGGGTTGAAATGTGCTTCCTGTTCTTTCTTCCAGAATATTTATCCCATTTCCTTCCTTAGTACCAAAAATATTATTATAGTACTACTATACTAGTATGGCACCTGGGCAGGAACTCGGAGAGAACAAAATTCTAGATCTAGTTATACTTGCCATTACTAGTAGTATGAACTTGATCAAGTCCGTTCACCCCTTTAGGTCTCAGTCAAATGAGGGAATGGAACCAGGCAATCTTTGGAGTGCATTCTACCGCTCAGATTCAATGACAGCTTTAAGTCTTTTCAAGTTCAACAGTTGCATCAGATGATACAAATAACTCAGAATTAAGTTCAAAGAAAGGATCAATAAAAGCAATTTTCAGTAAAAGCAATTTTCTTTCTCCTCATTATTTCTCTTAAAATAATTAACTATTTATATATGAGTTACAAAAATGAAAGCTATTTTAGTCGTGATGAATAAGTTGCTAATTAGCTCCCATATTCATCATGAATTGACTTATAAGTCTGTCATTTTATATTTGGCAAAAAAATTTACCTAGTCTATAAAATGATATTTTCAGATAAGACTTGTTGGTGCTTTAGAAAATGGAGCTGTAGTGGTTTGAGAAAGTATAATGTGCCATAAAAGGAGCAAGTAAAGGATTGCTCTTTGTATGCTAATAGATTTTGCAAAGCTTTTCCTGAAGATTAGGTTGAGGGAGAAGGGGGAAATGGTAAGCTGGGAGTGGGAGAAGGAAAGTAAAGAGAGAACTACCACAAGCTTTATGATTTACTGGGTAAAAGCTTTAAGGCACAATTGAATTTTGATCAGGGAAACATTTATATATTTCACAATGGAGGGAAAGCACCTGTAATGAAAGTGCTATCACTGACAAATTAGGAATTCTCACTTAAAAAGAAATTGGCTATTGTTCCTGTGTTTTCAAAATCTTAGTTTAAGATCAAGTTTCTCAAATAGAATAAAGTTTAGAACTGGATTGACTATC
Organism: Myotis lucifugus; assembly: GCF_000147115.1. Taxonomy (NCBI): domain Eukaryota; kingdom Metazoa; phylum Chordata; class Mammalia; order Chiroptera; family Vespertilionidae; genus Myotis; species Myotis lucifugus. The sequence continues at coordinate 47,391,994 of NW_005871048.1, read as the reverse complement.
TGGAAATTCTGGTGAAACTGAGGTGTTTTCATTAATTATTCACATAATTTAATTTTCTGCTTAACTTTATCAGTTTTGGCTAAACTAGGCTTGAATATCACTTCTTGGGGACTGAAGACTTCTGGAGAGTAGAAAACACTTTTCTTTATAAACTCTTGATAGTATACATTTTTTATAAGGGAAAGTTTATTTAGAAAGTTACAGAGGTAACAGAAGGGCCCTTGAAGCTTAGGGGAAAGGGAAAGAGATACATGCTTGAGGGATGAAAGAGGGAGGAGAGGCACGGGCAGGCTCCAGGAAGAAGAGAGACAGTATGTGCTGAGGAAAGAAAGAGGCAGGGAAAGGCTAGGACATGCTCCACAGAGAGTAGCCTCCTTTGACAATATTTTAATGTGACTCAGAATCAATTACTAATACATAGGCATTCTGCATCTATGAAAAGTGGTACTTCATACCTTTCTGTGAATATGAGATTTAAAAAACAGTTCCAATTATGATGTAATTTATTTTTTTTTAGTCTAAAGCAGAAAGGAGAAGTGCCAATATCCAGAGCTTCTCTCTGTTTTCCTTGCATAAATGATGTGAATATATTGGGGGAGACGGGAGGGAGGATGTGTTATTTTCCTTCCACAAAAAAGAGTAAAGTTTTTGAAAGACCCTGATAAAGCACAACCTGTAATTCAGCCCTGACATGGGACCTACCAGATGGTTTCAAATGGTAAAAACAACTGTGAAGTGGAAGCAGATATGAAAACATTATTTTTAAAACACCGTATTTGTTCCCTACCACCACCATCCATATCTCTCAGAGGCTAGCAGAAAGAAAAACTTAAATTTGTATTTGTTGGTTGCCTTTTTTAATGAATCATTCTGATGTCTGTAGTAGACTGTTTGCAAAGATGAATGCAAACATTCCTCCCATCCTGTTTATAGGTACCTCTGTAATGTAACTGCAAATCTGTCCATAAAGAAGTAGAACTACCCTGGCCAGTGTGCTCAGTGGTTAGGGTATCATTCCTCAAACCAAGGGGTCTCGGGTTCAATTCCAGGTCAAGGGTATGTACTGGCTTTCAGGACCGCTCCTCACCCCCCAGTAAGGGCATGTACAGGAGGCAACTAGTTGATGTGTCTCTCTCACATCGATGTTTCTCTCTCTCCCTCTCTCCCTTCCTCCCTCCCTCCCTTCCATTCTCTCTGAAAAGCAATGGACAAATATCCTCGGTAAAGATTAAAAAAAAAAAGAAGAAGTGGAACTAAATAGGGAATATAGTCAATAATCTACATCTACACTAATAAAAGACAAACATGCAAATTGACCATACCTTTGCTATGCCTTAAGCCACGCCCACCAGCCAATCAGAGCGACCATATGCAAATTAACCCAACCAAGATGGCGGCCGGCAGCCACGGAGCTGGAGCAAGCAGGAGGCTTGGTTGCCCCAATGATGGAGGAAGCCAAGCTTCCCGCCTGTCACAGCCGGCTCTGAGCTCCACTCAAAGCAACAAAGTTTCAATTATAGAAGGTAAATAAACCCCAGATACCTGCTTTCAGCTTGCCGTGGCCACAGAGCTGGAGCGAGCAGGAAGCTTGGTTGCCCCTGGTGATGGAGGAAGCCAAGCTTCCCTCCCGCCCGCCTTGGCCGGCTCTGAGTTCCTCTCAAGGCTACAAAGTTTCAATTATAGAAGGTAAATAAATCCCAGAATTAAAAAAGAAAAAAGAAAAAAAGGAGAGGCTGGGAGCTTCCGTCGCTGGGGGGGATTGGCCAGCCTGAAAACGGCCCTCAGCCCCTCACCCAGACTGGTCAGGCACCCCAGTGGGGACCCCCACCCTGAAGGGGGTGTGACCAGCTGCAAACAGCCATCAGCCCCTCACCCAGGCTGGCCAGGCACCCCAGTGGGGACCCCCACCCTGAAGGGGTGTGACCAGCTGCAAACAGCCATCATCCCCTCACCCAAGCTGGCCAGGCACCCAGTGGGGACCCCCACCCTGAAGTGGGTGTGACCAGCCTGCAAACACCCATCAGCCCCTCACCCAGGCTG
>NW_005871048.1:47385574-47389854 GCF_000147115.1 Myotis lucifugus | reverse complement strand
CCAGGCCTCTATCCTATATAGTAAAAGGGTAATATCCGTTAATCAGCCTAACAGCAGAAGGACTGGGAATGACTGGTCACTTTGACACACACTGACCACCAGGGGGCAGACGCTCAATGCAGGAGCTGCCCTCTGGTGGTCAGTGCACTCTCACATGGGAGGAGCTCTGCTCAGCCACAAGCCAGGCTGATGGCTGCCAGCACAGTGGTGGTGGTGGGAGCCTCTCCTGCCTCCTCAGCAGCGCTAAGGATGTCCGACTGCAGTTTAGGCCTGCTCCCCGCTGGCAAGTGGACATCCCCCGAGGGCTACCGGGCTGCCAGAGGGATGTCTGATTGCCATCTTAGGCCCAATCCCCTGGGGAGAGGGCCTAAGCCAGCAGATGGTCATCCCCTGAGGGGTCCCAGACTGCGAGAGGGCACAGGCTGGGCTGAGGGACCCCCCCCCCCCCCCCCCGCAAGTGCACAAATTTTTGTGCACCGGGCTTCTAGTAATATATTAACTATGTATAGTGTCAGATGGGTACTAGACTTCCGGGAAGGGGATCACCTCATAAGTTATATAAATGTCTACCTACTATGTTGTATACCTGAAATATTAAATGTCAACTGTAAATGAAAAATAAAATTTTTAATTTAACAAAAAAGAAAAGTGGAGCTGAATTTCTACAATCTGGAATTGGCTGTTTGACTTGCTCTGACCAATGAGGTCTAAACAAAAAGTTACAGGCAGAAACCTTCTTTTGGTTATGTTGAACCACTATGTGAAGATACTTGGCTCAGCCAACAGCCAGAACCAAGTCAAGGGTTCTGTCCTAGTCAAGTCACTAGATGATCGTGGCACATGAGTGGCCCCAACAATAAAGCCACTGACATAAGCCCAGGCGAGATTGCTGACTCACAAAATTGTGGACAAGTAAATGGTTAAGCCAAATGAAACAATGCCACGGACTCCCCAAGTCTTCTGAAATCATATGTATAATTTCATGAGTATGTGGAATGAGCACTATTCTATAAAAAGGAGATTCTCAAAGTGGTCTATGAGCCAAATAAAAAATTAAACAACCATCTGCCCCAACCACGATTTCTCTTAGAAGCTGGCTTTCTTAGCTCTGGCTTGACCCCACCAGCCATTGTGACACTGGTTCCCGAAAGAAAAGGAAACCCTAATTATACCTTCCCCTGTCCCACTGTCCTCATCTCTTCCACATATGCAAGCCTAGTAACTAGCTGCATTAGAGGTTGAACTTAATTCCCATCTTTTCCTGGATATCCATTAGGGTGCACAGAACAAGGAGACTAATTCCCCAGAAGTGACCCGAAGTGGTGCCAGACCCAAGAGGAAGGTCCCTTCCTCCCAAATTACCAGTACGCTTTCATAGAAAGCTGCCTAAAACCCTGCCATGAACATACCAAACTGTCATCACTCCTTCCTCTGAAACACAAATCACTATAATCACCTGCTCCAGGTCATAAAAGAAATCAAAATAAGAACCCCTGAGAACTCCCAATACCGAAGCTCTTCTCCCAGGAGAAAAGGCAGCACCCTGGGCCATCAGGGTCTGCAAAGGCTCTTTCAGACCAACCAGCCCAGCCCCTCATTTATGTCAATGATGAAAAAAAAACACCAAAAAAAACAGAAACACCAGGAACCGGAAATGTGGTCAGGGCGATCCACCTCTGCTCTGGGCACCGTTAGAAAGAACCTCAAGTTGTCACCACCAGTGACTCTCAGGACGGAGACACGCCCTGCCCGGACTGCAGGGGGGTCCCTACGGTTAGAAATGGGTTTCCCCGCTCCTGGCAACAGGCGAAGGTTTACTCGGGACAAACAGGCTGGGAGAGGGGGTCACCTGGTCCTCCCGGCTCTTCAAAGTGGGAGGTGCCATTGATGGCCCAGAACACCTCCAAGATCTCGGGAACGAAGCTGCGCCCCCGACGGCCTGGGCTCCGGGACCCGTTATCCGTTCTTTGAGCAACATCCAGAAAACAGCCACCCCGACACGTCCCGCCCCCAAACCCCGGCCCGGCCCCCAAGCCCCGGCCCGGCCTGCGCTCCAGAAGCGAAGACTGACCCGTCAGCGGGAAGGCCGGGGAATCGGGGACCGGAGGCCCCCTCATGCTGACTCACCAGCCTGGTGGCCCGGTACGGCCCGGGCCCCACAATGCGGTGCTCCATGGCCCGCACACGGCGGCGGCGGCGCTGCAGGTCAGCAAGAACCCTCCGAGCCGCTGTTTGAATCGCGAGCCTGCGCGCAGCGGGCGCTGATTGGGCGGCGCTGCAGCACGTGACAGGAACTGCTGGGCGGGGCCGTCGGGACCCACGCGGAAGGGGGCGGGGCCACTGTTTCCTTGGAGTCCTTCTGCGGAGGGAGCTGTGGACGCACTTCCAGCGCGGACTAAGTGGGTACCGACCCTCGCCCACCTTGCGCACGTCCTGCGGGCGCCTGTCGACTGACCGTGCAGGGTGTCTCCGCCGCGCTCTGAGGCGAAGGTGGCAATGAAAGTAACACTCAGTGACCGAAACCCAGCGGGGCTGGATAGACAAACCCCCGCCCGCCCTTCCAAATGCACCGTGAACCTGGAGGTGCTGCCAAGATTGGGGAAAGTAGGTGGTGAAAGGAAGCGAGCGGACAGCGTCTACAAGTGGAGGGACATTTAAAAACTAGATAAGAGCACTCAGCCACGAGGAGTGTCTATATAACGTGTAGGAACAACAAAGGTGGGAAAGAGTCCCGATTTAGCTTTCTGTTTGTTCTTTTGGTAGAGTAGGTTTTCCCTTGAATTTGAGTTCTATATTTTGTATCAGACTGAATTTTTCAGTCCCTTGCCACAGGGCTGTGAGTTTTTTTTACTGCTCAGGATTTTCCCCACCAGGGAATTGGTGGTCTGATGTTCAATTTTTCAAAAGGACAAATGAGGTCCCAACTCTTTGCCTATGACTAAAGTTCAAAGTTCAAGTCTGATCACCTCAGAGAGTGCTGGCGAGGATGTGGAGAAAAGGGAAACCTCCTGCACTGCTGGTGGGAATGCAGACTGGTGCAGCCACTATGGACGGCAGTATGGAGGTTCCTCAAAAAATTGGAAATGTGAACTCCCATTTGACCCTGTGATCCCACTTCTAGGAATATATCCCAAGAAAACAGAAACACCAATCAGAAAGGATATATGCACCCATATGTTCATAGCAGCACAATTCACCATAGCTAAGATCTGGAAACAGCCTAAGTGCCCATCAGTAGATGAATGGATTAAAAATCTGTGCTACATCTACACAATGGAATACTATGATTCTGTAAAAAAGAAGGAATGCTTACCATTTGCAACAGCATGGATGGACCTGGAGAGCATTATGCTAAGCAAAGGAAGCCAAAGATAAATATCACATAATCTCACTCATTTGTGGAATATAATGAACAACATAAACTGATGAACAAAAATAGATCCAGAGACATAGAAGCATCAAACAGACCATCAAACCTCAGAGGGAAGGAAGGGGAGGGTAGGCGGGGACAGAGGGAAGTGGGGGAAGAGAGAAGATAGAGGCCAACCAAAGAACTTGTATGCATATAAGCATATAAGCATAACCAATGGACACATACAGGTAATAGGGGGGTGAAGGCCTGGTCTAGGGGGCGGGGGTGGGCTGGGAGAGGTCAATGGGGGGGGAGGGGACATATATAATACTTTCAACAATAAAGATTTTTTTAAAAAATATATTTCTTTATTGATTTCAGAGAGGAAGGAAGAGGGAGAGATAGAAACATCAATGATGAGAGAGAATCATTGATTGGCTGCCTCCTGCATGCCCCCAACTGGGGATGGAGCCCGCAACCTGGGCATGTGCCCTTGGCCAGAATCGAACCTGGGACCCTTCAGTCCGCAGGCAGACGGCTCTATCCACTGAGCCAAACCGGCTAGGGCAATAAAGATTTTTAAAAAAGAAATAAATTACAATCCTTACTTTTGTAAAGCAGCTTTCAAAGCTTTTTCACATTATCTTATTTGATTCTCAGAACTATTTGGAGATGTAAATCATGAATAACCCATTATTATTGTTCAGGAAGCTAAGCTTCAGGGAGGATAAGTGACTTACCCAGAGACATTAAGTGTCCCATTAACAAAACTTGCATTTGAACCTAGACCAGTGGTTCTCAACCTTGGCTGCACATTAGAATCACCTGGGAATCTTTTTAAAATCCTGATTTCTGGGCCTCATCCTCCAGAAATTCTGTTTCTTTGTTATGGGGTGAGGCCACAACATTAGTAAGAAACAGAATTTCC
>NW_005871048.1:47299232-47384419 GCF_000147115.1 Myotis lucifugus | reverse complement strand
ACTTTTTGTATCAATACTATTCACTAATAGAGATCATGTCTTTGGGATGTGGGTAAATAAGAAGGCATAAAAACATGTGGAAAATATAAACCATACTATTTCATTGAAATGGTTTAATAATATTTTTATTTCAGTATTTAAGAAAATAAATGCCACAAAGAAATGAGTGAATTTACATTCATTTCATTTATTCAACATGTATGAGTCCCTTCTATGTGTCAGACACTGTTCCAGTCACTAGAATATAGTAGAGAAAATAAAAGCCCTTCTTTTCAGGAACTGACATCCCAGTAGGGAGGGGACAACAAATCAACTATACTTTTTTTTAAGCATATGCACCAGGTGGTAATTGAGTGCTGGAAAGAAAAATAGAAAAAGAAAAAGGAGAGAGGAGGGGCATGATATTTTGTTTCAGGTGGCAAAGAAGGGTCCCTTTGATCACATTTGAGTAAACAATCTGCATGAAATAAAGGAGTAGCTTTCTGGGGGGAAACATTCTAAGTTGACGTGTGAATACCAGCCCATGTGAAAGCCGGAAGTGGACACATGCCCGCCATGTCCAGGGAACATGGGAAAGAGGACAGTGTTTGCTGGAGTGGAGTGAGGGAAAAGGAGAGTGGAGGAGATGGGGCTGGATACAGAGTAGAGAAGGGCTTATTAGGCTACATAGTGGGCCCTGGAATTTGCATTTTACTCTGAATTAGTTAAAAATGTATTAGAAAGTTTTAAGCAACAGAGTGTCCAGGCCTTAAATAGGATTTTTTAAGCATCACTTTGGCTGCTTTGTGGCTAATAGACTGGGATGGGCAGAGGAGTACAAGGTGAGAGTGAGAGAAGGAAAACCAGTGAGGAAGCTGTTGCAATACTCCAGTGGGGAAAAATAGTTAACTTGGTTGGTACAGTGCTTGATACAAAGTGACAATCGATAAATATTTGCTGAACAAATTAATGAATAAGCAAGTGAAACCAAGCTTCTAAAGTTACTCATCTCTTAAAAATAAATGCGATTTATTCTGTGTTTAAGTATCTTTCTTATATATATGTACTCTACGATATAATAAACTTATACTTTCAATTTAACCTATAAAATTTGCTTCTGAACCTAATGCTCTGTTATTTCTTATTGTTCAGTACTGTTCATACTTGCTTCTTCCTTCTGATCGGGAAAGATACAATCCACACTCTATACCTTGTGTTATAATCACTCATACACACACCTCCCTCCTGCCACCTTAACACTCACACCTTACAATTCTATGTTAGTATCATAAAATCTTTACCAAGGATACAGCTAAATAGATTCTCATATTTGGCCATAAGTTCAGTTTCTAGTACATTATACTCATGCCTCTTTGTTGCTCTAGCAATGTATAATTCTCCATATCTAGGAAAGTGACCTGGTGGGGGAAAATGTTTTTTAACTAAGATTGGTCTGGCCAAGGGATATAGGATAAAATAGAGGAGGAAGATCTTGGAGGTAGGAAAGCCATTCAGAATGTAGTTAAATGAATACAGACAGGGAATTCCAAGAGAAATGGAGAGTTGTGAAAATAGCTGCTTAGACTCTTCTCTTGTGTCTCAGTTTCCTAACCAATAAAATGAAAATAATAGTGGTATCTGCTTCACAGGGTCATGAAAGACTTAAGTGAGAATATACATTCAAATTTCTTAGCATTCTGCCTCCCCTGTATGGTAGGCAGAATTCTAAGATGGTCTCCAAGATTCCCGATGTACACACACTCTTCCACATATTCAATCAAATGCTAATCCAGCTACTGCTGTAAATGGCTTTTGCACGTGTAATTAAGGTCCCAACTCAGTTGACCTTACAATCGGGAGATTATCTACTAGTAAGTGGGCCTGACTTAATCACATGAGCCCTTTAGGAGGAACGAGTTTTCTCTGGCTGATTGCAAAAGTCAGAGACTTGAGGGGGAACTGAATTCTGCCACCCTGAATGAGCATGGAAGCAGCCTTTCCCCCAGGACTTCCAGAGGGGAACTCAGTCTGGTTGATGTCTTGATTTCAGCCTTCTGATACCTGACATTCTGAGCAGTGACCACGTCACACCATGCCAGACTTCTGACCCACTGAAGCGTGAACAAGTAAATGGGTATTGTTCTTAATCACTAAATTTATAGTAATTTCTTATGTAACAAAAGAAAACTGATAAAACTTGTATAAACAAACTCTCGATAAATGTTTGTTCTAGCTCCTACATGGCTATAGAAGGGATAGAAGAAATGTCAATATTTAGTGAATATTGGCTAACCAAAGAACTTACATGCATATATGCATAGCACGTGGACACAGACAATAGTGTGGTGAAGGCTTGGTGAGGGGGTGGGCTAGAAGGACTCAATGGGGGGGGGGTACACCTGTATTACTTTCAACAATAAAGATAAATTTAAAAAAATGAGGAAGAAAAAACCACGGATGGCCCTAAATATCATCTGGGAGACTGGCAGAAAGATTGTACCACAATGAAATCTTTGTCTGGATAAACAAGAAGGGGCTCAGAGAAGGGACTTGACTATTCATAAAATTCAAGTTATGTATTCTACCAACAGAAGTACCTAGAGATACTTAGATTCCATACGTGATTTACGGTTTGACTCTTTACAAGGAACTGTAAATATCCATGACACATACAGTTTTCTAAATTTCATGAGGTGAAACCTTGAAATTCCCACCTTGGAGCTTGGTATGCAAGAGAATGTCATCAGCTTGAAAGTGAGTCTAGCCATCCACCTAGGATCCCCTGCTCCATATGACTTTGATATTAACTCCTCTTCTTGCCTGTGCATGTTAGGGGAAAATATATCATACTAGTATCTGAGAATTCACCCAAGTCATTCGCCCTGTTCCTCATAAATGCCAAAGGCCAAAGGAAGTTGAGATTTGGACATGCAGCATTTGATTAACAGTGAAACATCCAAATAGAGATGACCATGGTTGAAAATATCAGATCAAGAGGGCAGGATGGAATTTTGGAAGTTGACCCCTGAAGATAAATGAGGACTTTGAGGAAGGAAGAATATATAGAGAGAAGAACAGAGGACTTGCTCTCTGCTTCACAGCTGGGCCGAGGCTTCTCTGCCCACGCCTGGCAATTCGCCTACTGCATTCCTCAGCCTGCCCCAGGCCAGTGACAGCTAGATTAGCAATTTGTCCCACTCTTGGTTCCCTTCCTAGAGGTTTAAACTCCAGCTATCGATCAAAGACCTTCTCTTCTTTTTTACTCTCAGAGGCACAAGATTCAAGTTTTTGCCTTAGCTGCAGATTACAAATCAGTACATGTTACTGAACTTTCAGGTAGCTGACAAATAGTCAAACTCTAAACTCCAGGATTAGAAGATCAGTTGTCTGGCCTATAGCACCTAAATTGAGTTTTAAGGAAAATCTGAAGAATAGGATAAAATTATCTGCACTTTTCAAACACTCATCACAAAAGGTTCCTAAAATAATAATGTATTCACTACAGCGCCAAAGAATTCAATCTACAAAACAAAAGTGAAGGAAGGGGAGAATGTGCAGAACTTCTGGAAAACGCTCTCTCACAGCCAGGCACTTGTAAGTAGTAAAGTGCCCAGGGCAGGGGTCGCTTCCTGTTGGGGCAAGATATGTCACAGGGAATGTCCTTCTCTTGGAGGCAGCAGCAAAGAGTCCTGGCAGCCAAGGCCCATGGGCCACAAACAAACACAGGAGCCCAGAGGGCCCCAAGTGGGGCTAAGTCAGAGCAGGATGAAAATGCGATTGTGAGGCAAAAGCAGCTGGGGAACAAGGCGGACCTGTGAGCCAGGCTTGGGCAGGGTGCCTGTCCGTGTTGGGCTGTCTTACAGGACTAACAAAGGCAACAATGGTTATTGTGTTCGCCTACTACACTGCCATTCTTATTTTCTTTCAGAGCCGGTAACTGAAACTGGCTTGGCTATGAAAAACAAAAATCATTTTAAGCATTTGTCCTTATTGATGATGATTACCTTATATTTTATCATTTTCTTTTGTTTATTTCTGACACAGATCAGCTTTCTTTCAGCTTTTTATTGGATTATAACATATGCAGAGAAAAGCACACGGATTGTCAGTATAGGGCTTGGAAATTTTCACAAACTGAACACATCCTTGTAACCAACATTCAGACCAAGAAACAAAACATGACCAGCACCTGAGCAGACCTCCTCATGCCACCTCCAGTCTCCACCACCCCACCCCACCCCACCCCCCACTCCCCCAAGGTTAACTGAAGCAGATCCTTTACTTGTAAGGAAAAAAGAAACAAAGAGTTTACCCCAGACTAAAGAGGGAACAGGGAGCCAACTCACAAATTACCAGAAATTTAGTCCACCTACAGTGTAACCCAAAAACCAACTATGAAAAGTGAAGGGATGAAAGGATTTTCTTTAGAGGACCAAAAAACACAGCATTTGGTTTCAAGCTTGACTGGATATGTCATTTGTGGATTTTCCTTTCATTTCAGAGAGACTTTCTAGACATTTAAACCTGTTTGACTGCATTTTCTTAACTCGCTTTCTTTGTCGCTCCTGGAATTAACAATAGGGCAGCACTTTGATTCCAGCTCCAATAAGGGTTGAGGAGGGACAGTGGCTCTTCAGAGTGGTCCTCAGCCTGTCTACACACCAGAACCCTGGAGACTCTTAACAAAACATAGATGCAAGGCTGATTCCAGGTCTCCTGACAGTAGTCCCTTTGGGGAGAGGGGACATCAGAGGAGTGATCACAGAAATGCCATTATTACCGGATCCCCTCCCACAGCAAGCTGTGGGCTGAAGGAGGGGTTCTGCGGGCCCTGCCAGGAAGCGTCCTGAGGACCAAGGCAGCATCTTAGAAGAGAGTGCCTCTTGCCTGTTCTGTGCTTGCAGCTGAAGTTATCGGAAGTAGCATATTAAATGAATGTTAGATAAAGGGCCATGAGGAGAGTCAAGTCAGATCTACAAATTTCGCCTGGTTAGTCCAGGAGAAATATAGAACCCAAGAAGATGGATAAAAGAAGGTACGATGAGCTAAGAGGCTGAGGCAGAGCTTGAAGTAACCTCAGAGCTACAGCACAAATAGCTAGAACCAAGTTTTGGGCAGAAGTTTTCAAAGAGACAGGAACCACAACACCATCTATTAAGAATTCTTGCCCCCAAAATGCAGCCTAAACCTGACCTCGCTGTTGTTTTAACTACCAATTGATAAGAAATGAAGAGAATAGGAGAATATAAGGGGTTGCAACCAGCAAAATCTGGGATGTGGGAGGTTCTGTGAATGACCAGGTGTGCACAACTGCAAGGAAGGGGGAGGGTGGAGGATGGAGGGAGAACCAGTAAGAGATTTAAGAGACAAATCAACTAATCACAGTGTGTGGACATTATTTGGAACATAATTCAACCAACTATAAAAATAACAAAAACTAAAAGCAATTAGACAATTGAAGTTAGAATACTAAATAGATATTTGAAGGTAAACAGAAATTACAGTTTAAAATTTTAGGTGTGATAATTGTATTTTAGTTATATTTTTAAAGACTCCTTCATGTTTTAGAGCAGTGGTTTCAGAACTTCAGCATGCATCAGGGTCACCTGGAAGATTTCTTGAAACAGATTTCTGGGCTCTGCCCCCAGAGTTCCTAATTCTTCAAGATTTTATTGGGAACTGAGATTTTCCATTTCTAACAAGCTAGATGCTGGGTACATGAAGGTCCATATTACTATTCTATTTTTGTTATGTTAGAAATTTCTATTTTAGAAATATTTTAGGATAAGGAAAAGGAAATACTAGAAAAATCATTTGACAATATCCAACATCTATTCCTGACTAAAAAAATAAAATAAGCCCTGGCCAGTTTGGTTTAGTGGATAGAGCATTGGCTAGCGGGCTGAAGGGTCCTGGGTTCGATTCTGGTCAGGGGCACATGTCTGGGTTGCGGGCTCGATCCCCAGTGCGAGGCTTGCAGGAGGCAGCTGATTAATGATTCTCTCTCATCATTGATGTTTCTATCTCTCTCTCCCTCTTCCTTCCTCTCTGAAATCAATAAAAATATATTTTTTTAAAAAAATAAATAAATAAAAATCTCAACAAACGGGAATAGAACTTCTTCAACCTCATACTAATAAGAATCTATGAAAATCCTACAGCTAACATCAGATGTGATGGCAAAGATTGAAAACTTTCTCCCCAAGATCAGCAACAAGGCAAGGATGTCTGCTCTCACCATTTCTATTTAACATTGTACTGGAGGTTTTAGCTGCTGCAATGAGGCAGGAAGAGGAAATGAAAAGCATCCAGATTGGAAAGAATATGTTAAGCTACCTTTATTTGCAGACAACTGTCATCTATGTAGAAAATCTCATGAGGTCTATAAAATAGCTACTAGAACTGATGGAAAGTTTTACAATACTGTGGCCACAGAGAGGGACTGAGCAGGGTAGGGGCTGGATGGCTGTCGGGGCAAGAGCGCTCTTTGTCTTTATTCTCTACAGCCCCCAGGAGCTTTTCCCCTTCTGAGCCTGCATCCTATCACAGCCTGGAGGCCCCAGGTGGGTTGCTTTTCTTTCCTGACTGATGTTGGCACTGAATACTTATTCCTCGGTTAATCCTATTTCCACATGGGAAGACTTACCTTAAGCAACTATTTTCAAACTTGACTGTCACTTGGGGAACTTGAAAAACTACTGATGCCTGGGTTCCACTTCCACAGATTGTGATGTAATTGTTCTGGGTTATGGCCTGGGCAGAGGATCCCAGTGATTCCAAAGAGGTTCTAGTTTGAGAACCACTACCTTAGAGTAATGTATCTTACCTTGTAACTTCTCTGAACAGTGAGTTTCAGAAGTGAAACTGGGCTCAGGCCCTAAGGCTTTTTTATTTTTTTTTTTTTTTTGTGGGATTTGACTGCCTACAAAGTTTTCCAAGTTTGTTTTACTACTCTGAAAAAAGATTCATGCAATAGGCCTTCCCTTCCCCTGGCTGCCGGCACCGGTTTTCCTCCGGCACCCAGGATGCAGGCCTTCACTGCCTACAAAGTTTTCCAAGTTTGTTTTACTACTCTGAGCCATAAATCTTATAATAACAGGCCCTGTGGCAAGGGGCAGAGTGAACAGGAGGTGGGAGAAGCCTGTGGTTGTCCAGAAGTGACTTCAGCAAGTTAAGTCTATTTAATTTAGGTATAAGGAAGTATCCGTGGCCCTGGCCAGATGGCTCAGTTGGTTAGAGCATTGTCCTGATAGGCCAGGGTTGCAGGTTTGATCCCCGGTCAGGGCACTTACAAGAATCAACAAGCCCACTTAGCCACTTATTCAACAGACCTCAAGCCATCTCCTAATTACTTATCACCTCAATTTGTATTTGGAAAAATTTCTAACCTACAGAAAAGTTGAAAGAATAGTCCAAATACACCTATATGCCCTCCAAATACATTCATCAATGGTTTCCATTGTGCTCCATTGCCATCTCTCTGTCTTGCGCTCTCTCTTTTGGGAGGCTGAGCGGAGGCTGAACCTCTATAGTCCAATAAGCATCTCCTAAGAACAAGAGCAGTTTTCTACTTAACCATGATACCACTTTACTCCCAGGAAGTTTAACAAATCTACATTATTTAATATATGATCCATATTTATTTATTTTTTTAAGATATATTTTTATTGTTTTCAGAGGGGAAGGGAGAGGGAGAGAGAGAAACATCAATGATGAGAGAGAATCATTGATCGGCTGCCTTCTGCATGCCCCCTACTGGGGATCAAGCCCACAACCCAGGTATGTGCCCTTGACCAGAATCAAACCTGGGACCCTTCAGTCCGCAGGCTGACGCTCTATCCACTGAGCCAAACCAGCCAGGGCAATATATGATCCATATTTAAATTTCTCCAATTTACCACAAAACTTCCTTTATACCTATTTTAATAACTGCACACTGCATAGTTGTCTTGTCTCTTTACTCTGCAAAATCTAGAATAATCTCCCTCCTTTTTATGAGACACTGACAAATTTGAAAAGGCCAGACTGACTGTGTCATTGAATATGCTGTAATGATGCTTCTGGTTAGACTCATATTAAATACTAGAGGCCTGTTGCACAAAAAGATTCGTGCAATAGGCCTTCCCTTCCCCTGGCTGCCGGCACCGGTTTTCCTCTGGCACCCAGGATGCAGGCCTTCACTCCAGCCAGAGCTGCCTTCAGCCTTCGCTGCTCTAGCCGGAGCCACCTTCAGTCTTCGCTCTGCTATCTTTTTGGTGGTTAATTTGCATATCTCGCTGATTAGCCAATGGGAGATGTAGCAAAGGTACGCTTAATTACCATGTTTGTCTATTATTAGATAGGATTTAGCAAGAATACTATGTTGATGATCTTGTGTGCTTCCAATCACATCACGTCGCAAAGAACTTGTTTGTCCCATTATCTCTGATGCTGAGTTTAATCAGTTGGTTAAGGTGGTACCCACCAGATTTCTTCATTTTAATAAATGATGTGATACTATGAAAATATATGAATATCCCATTTCCCAACAGACTCATACCCAATAGTTTTTGCATCCATTATAATCTGTTATTATAATCGTGATTGCAAATAGGGATGTTTTAATTCTATCATTCATTCCACATTTTTTGTTGTTGTTAATCCTCATTTGAGGATATTTTTCCATTGATTTTTAAAGAGTGGAAGGGAGGGGGAGAGACAGAGAGGGAAAGAGGGAGAAACATTGATGTGAGACACATGGATTGGTTGCTTCCCGCATGTGCCCCAACCAGGGCGGGGGATCAGCCTACAGCGGAGATATGTGCCCTTGATCAGAATCAAACCCAGAATCCTTCAGTCCACAGGCTGACGCTCTACCCACTGAACCAAACTGGCTAGAGCCCTTCTACATTTTTTAACTGGCATTCTATGTAAAGAAGAGCTTCCCTTACCTTCACTCCACTTGTTTGTTTGTTTGTTTGTTTGTTTTTAGTGTCATTATGGACTTATGAATTCTTTGTTTATTTAATGAACTATGACCCATTACTATTATTTGTCTTTATGAAACCAGCTTTTGTGTCCTTTCAGTATATCCCATTAGTCTTTAAGTAGTGTCTTTATTTCTATCACAAGAGGTTTCAAGCTCATCTTATATAGTTCTTTCTCCAGATCTGAAGTCAACAATTTCTCCAAGGAGTCTCCATTCCTTTTCATTGGAAATGGTATTTCTCATACCATTTTTCTTCAGTTCTAGCTTTTATTTTTACCTTCCTGACTACTGCATCTATCTCCAAGATTTTTCCAAACTCAGGCAGGGGAAAAATAAGATGTTATGAATTAAGCCTCCTACACCCCAACACCTGACCCAGTGTGTTACAGAACATACACCTTATCTTTTATATTGACCAATTTCTATATTGATTCAACAAATATTTTTTGAGTGAGTGCTTATTCTACACAGGGTTATACTAAGCACCCTAGATAAAATCTGAAGCAACACAAGCACAGTCGTGGCCTTCATGGAGCTTATAGTGTAGTGGGGAGAACAAATATGAACTAGGTGATCATACACATACTTAACTGGAAATACTGTATGTGCTCTAAAAACAGGCACACTGAGTTCTAGGCATACAGCAAAGAATCTGATATACTCTGGGTAGTTGTGAAGGCATCCCTAAGATCTGAGACATGGATAGGAGTTATCAGTTCAAGGATAAGGGGTTTGTGTGTATGTTGGGGGCAGTGGTGGTAGTGGCAGAGGGCTAGGGACAGAGTCAGTTGAATAGGTTCCAGACAGAAGTAAAGAGAGGAACCTGGAATATTAGAGAAACCAAAAAGAATGTTGAGGCCTTTATTCAGCCAAAAGCTAGGGAGAGGGGCTATTAGGGTAGCTGGAAGGCTAGGCAGATACTGACTCCATGGGGCCTTGAGAACAAGTTAAGGTTTTAAGTTTTTATCATCCATATGACGGAAAGCTACTAAAAGGCTTAAACAGGAAAGAGGCATCATTGGATCTGTATTTTAAAATTCATATTGGTCAATGCAGAAAAGATTGGCTGCAGCAAGGGTGCATGTTAGCATTCCAGGTGGAAGAAGGCTCTTTACTGCAGTGCACGCAGTGTTCTAGGGCAGTGGCTGTGAAACATCACTGTCACTTCCTGTCACCAAAGCGAGCACACACCCATTTTGTGGTTCTCTGAATATTTCTCTAGACAATGGGGAATCTAATGAATGGCCTCCACCCTAACTTAGCTCTCCCTAGCAGCCCCCAAGCTCTCTGTTTCCCTTTTTCCTTTTATACCCTTTTTTTTTCTTTTCTACCCGGTAGGGAAATACAAAAATGAGAATGGAGTTCATAATAGGAGCTTAAGAACACAAAGGCACACGCAGTCAATAAACACATTTCAAAAGCCTTCAAAAGGAAGGTGTGAGTCTCTGGAGAAAGGGAAAGAAATGGCAAAGGAGCTGGAAATTTGGTCAGGTCTTCTGTGGAGAGGAGGAAAGGATGGGTGAGAGGTTAAGGGGGACCCGTGTCTGAGCGCAGGGCTTGCCTTCACCCTTCCTTACTCCACAGATTTGCCCTTTTGCTACCATACAATGTGGCCTCACTAAAAACCTGGCCTGCCCCAGCCCTGGAAATGGTTGAAACAGAGCAGTGGCAATGGTGAATGCAGAGTAGGAAGGCCAGAGGTGTGAACTCAGGAGGGGCAGGTGAAGTGTGAGTAACATGGAGAATTTAGTGGTTATATCTGGAAGTAAGTGCCGAGTAACCTGAAAGATTCCTTATAACTATGTACAATCCGTATGCTATGTGGAAGTGTCTAACAGATTTTTTAAAGCTTTCCAACTCCTTTACAATGCTGGCATAACTCTGACACCAAATCTAATAGACCTGGTGTCAGGTTACAAATTTAGGAAACATAAGGGGAAAGAGTAACATGAGAGTTACCATCCTAACCATTTTCGAGTGTTCAGTTCAGCAGTGTTCAGTACATTCACATCCTTGTGCAACTAATACTCAGAACTCTTTTCATCTTGCAATACAGAAACTCTGTACTCGTTAAATAATACCTCCTCACTCCTCCCTTCCCCCAGCCCCTGGCAACCACCCTTCTACTTTCTGTTTCTATGAATTTTACTACTCCAAGTACCTCATATAAATGAAATCATACAGGATTTGTCTTTTTATCCTATTTTATTTACCATAATGTCCTCAAGTGTCATCCATGTTGACGCATGTGTCAGAATTTCCTTCCTTTTCAAGGCTAAATAGGATTCCAATATGTGTAAATACCACATTGTTTATCCATTCATCCACTGGTGGCTATTTGGCCAGCTTCCACCTTTGGCTCATGTGAAGACTTCTATGAACGTAGGTGTACAAATATCTCTTTAAGTCCCTGCTTTCTATTTTTTTGTGTATTTACCCAAAGGTGGAATTGCTGGATTATATTGTAATTTTATTTTTAGTTTTTTGAGAAAACCATACTTTTCTTCATAGCAGCTGCACAAGGGTTTCAATTTCTCCAAATAACAATTTCGCCAACCCTTGTTATTGTGTTTGCTTTTTTATTTCAAACAGTAGCCATCCCAATGGGTGTGTGTTTAATTTTTTTACACTATAAAATACATATGTTTATTGTGGGAATTAAAGATATAGAAAAAATAAAAATAAATGAAAGAAAAAAGTAAACACAATGGAGAAATAAAAGTTTCTTCAATAAATTGTGTTGGAAAAACTGGACAGGCACATGCAAAAGAAGGGAACTAGATCATTATCTTACACAATCACAATATTAACTCAGAATGGATAAAGACTTGAATGTAAGACTAAAACAATGAAACACATGGAAGAAAATATAGTCACTAAACTTCTGGACATTTGTCTCAGAGATATTTTTGCAAACTGGACTCTAAAGGCAGAAAGATCAAAAGCAAAAATAGATGAATGGGACTACATCAAACTAAAAGGCTTCTGTACAGCAAAAGAAAGCATCAACAAAACAAAAAGGCAACCAACCGAACAGGAGAAGATATTTTCAAATGACACTTCCAATACATGTTTAATATCCAAAATATATACAGAAATCATGCAACTAAACAAAAACCCAACAATCTGATTTAAAAATGGGTAGAGGCTCTGAATAGGTATTTTTCAAGGAGGACATACAGATGGCCCACAGACATAGAAAAAGATGTTCAACATGACTAGTTATTAGGAAAATGCAAATGAAAATCACAATGAGATATCACCTCATACCTGTTAGAATGGCTACTATCAAAAATAAGAAATAACAAATGTTGGCGAAAATGTGGAGAAAGGGGAACCCTCAGACACTGTTGGTGGGATTGCAAATTGGTGCAGCCACTATGGAAAATAGTACAGAGGTTTCTTAAAACCTTAAGAATAGAACAAGTATATGATCTAGCAATTCCTCTTATTTTCCTGAAGAATATAAAATCACTAATTTTTAAAGATATATGTACCACTATGGTCATTGAAACATTATTTACACTAACCAAGAAATGGCAACAGCCCTGAGTCCAACTAAAATCAGCTCAACCAACCCACCAACCCATAAAACTGTTGTTGTAAACTACTGAAATTTTGAGGTTGACTATTAGATAGCATTATTTTTCAACAGTTACCTGAAACTTACAACAAATACTAATAGATCTCTTCGGATGAAGAAAATATGGTAGATTTCATTTTCCATTTGTACTTTTAGTGTTTTCCACATTTTCTACTTCCAGCTTGTGTTATTTTTTAAATTGGGTGGGAAAGAATTAGGAGGGGAAAAACAATGTAGAGAATTAAGCTTCTTCTTCCTAACTTTATCTTTAAACTAGAGGCCCAGTGCACGAATTCGTGCACCAGTGGGGTCCCTTGGCCTGGCCTGCGGGATAGAGTTGAAACTGGCTCTCCAACATCCCCCGAGGGTCCTTGGATTGCGAGAGGGTGCAGGCCAGGCCAAGGGACCCCATCGGTGCATGATTGGGGCCGGGGAAGGATGAGGGAGGTTGGCCAGCCGGGGAGGGACCGTAGGAGGGCCCCAGGGCATGTCCGGCCTGTCTTGCTCAGTCCCGATCAGCCGCACCCCAGCAGCAAGCTAACCTACCGGTTGAAGTGTCTGCCCCCTGGTGGTCAGTGCACATCATAGCGAGCGGTTGAGTGGCTTTAGCATATCATTAGCATATTATGCTTTGATTGGGTTGAAGGGGACGACTGGACAACTTGATTGGTTGAAGGGACGACTGGACAACTGGAAACATTTGAATGAAATTGTTTATTTTCCACAGTGCATGCATGGCTACAATCAATCAAGCACCGGGAGTTTTACATGGTAAACATTGTAAAAAGAAGGAGGACATCTTAACAACAAAATCTACACCTGCCTGTCTCAGAGCTCTTCTCCTTGCTAGCTTCCCTAATTAGGCAGAGGGAAGACCCTCCCTTTGTCCATTGCCTCTAAAAGCACAAACCACGCATGTCTGCCTTATTCTAACAAACTTTTTTTCTTTAAAATAATTATAAAAATAAGTAAAGGGGAAACTGTGAGTGTTCAATATGCTATTCAATTACTAACTAATTAGAGGGAAAGAATTGAAACATTGTTCTCACAATATTGAAGAATTCCACCATCTGTCTACATGTAAGTCCAGGTAATGCTCTGCCCTTTTTCTTGCTTCATGCATCAGGGTAAAAGTTATTTAAATCTGCAGTCCATATCATTTTCCATATTAGCCCAGATTGTCTTATGTTTGCCAACTGGGTATGTACAGCCATAAAAACATATCCCCTACAAGGACACATTTGAAAAAAATTAATGTATCAAAGAACGTTCTATAACCTGATGTTACAGATATGTTTTAGACTAGCAGCTTTCATTCTTCAATTTTACAATCCTTGTGAGTTAGAGACAGGACTTTTTATTAAAAGTTCAGAGCCAAGTAACTAGAAGTACTTAAATCTATCTATATTGTTTATTCAATAACAATATCTAAAGTTTCTTTTTCCTTTTGTGTGGGAGAAAAATGAATGCTGTTTATTGTTTATTTCACCCTGCTGAAGACAAAGACGGGGGCGGGGGCGGGAGGGGGCAGAACAACACATTAGGTAGACTATTATTATATGATTTTAAAGGGAATCAGCTTCCTTCCAAAAATTAGTTTTTAAAGAATAGAATTTGGTAAGTTGGATTAAAGACACTAACGGTTTAAAGAATAATATGCTTTACATAAAAATTATTTCTAGCCCTAACTGGTTTGGCTCAGTGGATAGAGCATCAGCCTGCAGACTGAAAGGTCCCAGGTTGGATTCCGGTCAAGGGCACGTACCTTGGTTGCAGGCACATCTCCAGTAGGAGGTGTGCAGGAGGCAGCTGATTGATGTTTCTAACTCTCTATCCCTCTCCCTTCCTCTCTGTAAAAAATCAATAAGATATATTTAAAAAATTATTTCTAGCAATTTAAAAATCTTTGCTTCTGGATGTATAAATTCTCAAAAGGGGAAAATACTGTATTTACTAACAAAAATTATCTTTTTCCTTTTATTTTCTCATTTTAAAAAGAGAAGGTAAAATTTATCTAAGCCAAAACCACAATGAGATACAATCTCACACCTGTTAGGATGACTATTCTCAACAAGACAAAAGATAAATGTTGACAAGGATGTGGAGAAAAGGGAACCCTTGTACATGGTTGGTAGAAATGGAAATTAGTACAGCCATTATGGAAAACAGTATGGAGACTCCTCAAAAAACTAAAAAAATAGAATTGCCATATAACCTAGCAATCCTACTTCTGGATATATATTCAAAGGAAACAAAATCAGTATCTCCAAGAGTCTGCCCTCCCATGTTCATTGTAGCACTATTCACAGTAGCCAAGATATAGAAACAACCCAAGTGTCCGTTGATGGATGAATGGATAAAGAAAAGGGTTTGAGCAAAAAGGAGAAAAGAAAAAAGAGAAAGAGAGAATTCCTGGGCACGGAAAACAGTGTGGTGATTGCAGGGAGTGAGAGGGAGTGGGTGGAGGTGGAAGAGGGCACAGAAAGGATAAATGGTGATGGAAAAAGTAAAATTAATTTAAAAAAGAAAATATGGTGTGTGTATATATTAAATGAGATACTATTCAGCCTTAAAAAAAAGAAGGAAATCCTGTCATTAGTGACAACCTAAATAAACCTGGAGGACATTATTGTAAGTGAAATAAGCCAGACTCAGAAAAACAAATACTGTATGAGCTCACTTATATGTGGAGTATAGAATGTCAAACTCATAGAAGCAGAGGTATCAGTGGTTGCCAGAAATGGGGTTGGGGGAGAGGAGGGGAAAATGTGGAGATACTGGTCAAAGGGTACACAATTTCAGTTATACAAGATGAACACATTCTGGAGATCTAATGTACAGCGTGGTGACTATAGTTAACAATACTTTATTGTATAGCTATGTTAATTAGATTGATTTCGGTGATAATTTCACAATGTGTATAAAACATCAAGTTGCACACTTAAAATATATACAATGTCTATTTGTTAATTATACCTTAATAAAGCTGAAAAAAGAAGAAAAAATATGTAAGCATACAACAATGAATTAGGCAAATATAAAGTTAATTGTGTAACAGGTCCACACCCTGAAATGTTAGAGCCTATTAAGAAATGACAACAAAGACTCCTGTATAAAAATGACAATGTGATTGTGAATCACAGATGACAAAAGTGGTAGTTATATGTAGTTGGGAGATTTATATGTCCCATCCTCAGGTGGAAGACCAAGAAGAGCCTGCATAATCAGTCCAAGGAAGTCAGAAGTAGCCCAGAAGGAAGAAATTGGCACAGTTATCGAAGTAGGGAAGGAGTCCACTGGATATGAAAGACAATCACACAGATCACTACCACCACCACCATCACCATCCAGCAGCAACAAATGCTCCCTTCCCTCCTGTAGTTAGGGACAAGAAATTAGATGCTACTCCTTTAAGGTAGGGCTTTGATTTGACTAGGACAAAATATATTGCAGTTTTATGCAAAAGTGCTCTCCAGTGGCAGAAGTAAATAATGACAAAGGGAATGTGTTTTAAATGAGGAATTGCATGACAGGCTGCTTTGCCTGTAGGTATAAAACTGGTACATATTCTTAAAATCACAGGTTTAAATTTTCTCTCTTGGCAACTGTGATTACACTTCAGTGGGTAGGGGAATTGTGAAAACCATTTATCTTGATTCACTTTGCAAAATGGTACAAGGAAGAAAACTTGAAAGTTATACAGTACACACGTGGGGAAAATACATGGACAAAAGATACCATAATGTAAGCAATCAGTCCACATGACACCACAGGGCTATCAAGGAACAGAAACCGGAACGACACTGCCAAGAGCTCTGCAGCAGTCCTCGGGCTGCATGCTGATTCAAAGGCCTCCAAGATGTGAGACCCCGGAAAGTTTATTTCACTACAATGGAAAGAGGAGACACAGCTCTTTGAGGGTGTAATTTTATCTCTATATGTCAGGTAGAATTCTTAGTTCACAAACTCATAACTCCAAGAAATAGAACTTCTTCCATTTTTTAACAATCCAACTTAATTTCTAACCTTGACATGTATTCTTACTGGTTTGCTATTTTTAAAATATATTTTTTTATTGATTTCAGAGAGGAAGAGAGAGATAGAAACATCAATGATGAGAATCATTGATCGGCTGCCTTCTGCATGCCCCCTACTGGGGATCAAGCCTGCAACCCCAGCATGTGCCCTTGACTGGAATCGAACCTGGGACCCTTCAGTCCGTAGGCTGATGCTCTATCCACTGAGCCAAACCAGGTAGGGCAAGGCCCAGAAATCTCTACCCGGCTCTCTCTGGCCCTGTCTGACCAGATAGTGTCTCCAGAGAAACTATCAGAGAGAAGGTGAAAGTCCCCTGCTCTCAGGAACCCAAAGGTATCTCTCAGTCTCTTGAGATCCATTCTTACCAGTCCCTAGAAAATTAAAATATATCCACTCCCCTGAGAGTAAATGTAATCCACGATCTTTCTGAGGGGAATATTTGTACACATATATTACTTACTATCACAGAAGAGGTTTGGGCAGCACCCCATAATCAAACACATTCATATTTCTACAGTAAATCAGGATGAATAAAAAGACAAATAGCCTCTCGGTGCCCAAGTCAGGTTTGGCTATCAAATAAGTGTGCTGCAAACTTACAAACGTTGGGTTCCAGGGCCTTTTGGATTTTGTATTCACATGGAAAGATGGTGGATCTACAGTTGAATCTAAATCAGTTAGATAGGATATGACGTAACTCCACTGTAGTGCAATAGAAATTCAAAAGAGGAAGACACTGCTAAGGGATAATAAGATCTGTAAAGATTTCATGGAGGAGAAAACACTGAACAAAGTCTGGAGAGTGTATGGAAATATGTAAAGATCAGAAAATAAAAGGCATCCTATGTGAGGAATAAGAAAAAATCAATATTAAACATCATTTTTCATGAGAAAAACACAAATTAAAACAATAATGAGATAATATTATATACCTCTTAGAATGTCTAAAATCCAAAAAACTAAAAATATCAAATTGTGGTGAGAATGTGGAGCAATTGGAACTCTTATTCATTGCTGGTGGGACTGCAAAATGGTACAGCCACTTTGGAAGACATTTTGGCATTTTTCTTATGAAGTTAAACATGTCTTACTATACAACCCAGCAATTGTGTTCCTACATATTTACCCACCTGACTTTAAACTTATATCCACACAAAAACCAGCATGTGAATGTTTATAGCAGCTTTACTCATAATCACCCCCAAACTGGAAGGAACCAAGATGTCCTTCAATAGGCAAATGGATCAAGAAAAATTAAATATGATTGAGCAATAAAAAGAAATAAGCTATCAAGCCATACAAAGACATGGAGGAATTTTAAATACATATTTATAAGTGGACCTATCTAATATAAAAAGGCTATATACTATATGATTACATTTATATGACATTCTGGAAAAGGCAAATCTATAGAGATGGCAGACAGAACAGTGGATGCCAGGAGTTCAGGCTAGGGAAGGTTTGTACCTGCGAAGCACAGAGAATTTTTAGGGCATTGAAACTGTTCCATATAATACTGGTGGATATATGACACCATGTATTTGTCAAAACTCAAAGAGCTTTACAGCACAGAGAGTAAACCTTAAAGGAGGCCAAACATTTTAAATCATTTAGCAGGTGAGAGGGTCCAGGATGAAATGTAGAATGTGACAAAAGAATCTAACTGTGTTACAAATACTGTGTATGAAACAACGTCATCGAAGAAGATGAGGGAGAAAGGCACTAACTTAAGTAATTCTGGAAATAAGAGAAGTCTGTATATGGAAGACAAAAGGAACTGTAGTTGACAAAGTGAGGTATGGGCTAACAAGTCTGAAACCACTATACATGCATACTAGACTTGAACTATTAAGTAAATAGATAGCAGATGTTGGGAGCCAGGTTTCTCAATGTTGGAGTTACAGACAAGCAAGAGGCAAAGGCTAGAACAATCCATGAGGTAATGGATTACATTTGGAGATAACAATATGAACTCGTTTATCTTAATAAGATATAGTTACATATAGAAATACTAGAGCCTGGTGCACGAATTCGTGCATGGGTGCCCCCTCCCACCCCCGGCAATAGGGGCCATCTCCCCCAGTTCCAATCAGGGCCAATCGGGGCTGGCTGGTCGGGAGGAGGGACCATGGGAGGCTGGCTGGCTGGGGGGAGGGACCACAGGAGGTTGGCCGGCCAGGGAGAGGGACCGCGGGAGGTTGGCCAGCCACAGGAGGTTGGCTGTGGGAGCGCACTAACTGCCAGGGGGCAGCTCCTGTGTTGAGCGTCTGTTCCCTAGTGGTCAATGCACATCATAGCTACCAGTTGCCCAGTTGTAATGGTCACTTAGGCTTTTATATATATAGATTTAGGTATGTGTTTATACTCTGGTTATTATACACACATCTTCCCGGCTGTCAGCTGAGAGGGCCCAGAGCAATGATACTCCAGTAGAAATTAGCACACCTAGTTCCAGCTCTTGGTTTCCAATACCATTCTCCAAACAAAGGAGCCAGGGCCCCTAGGTGATTTGACTGATTCTAGGATTAGGGCAGAAAATATGTAAGATGAGCAGGAAACATCTTGTAGTGCCAGAAAGTAAGTGGGGATATGTCAAAGTGACACAGGAAGACCTCCTAATGGAGATAGACAAATGTGAGCAATGAAATAAATAAAGCTGTATTGGATTATAACCCAAAGTATAAAATAGGTATTCATGAGTCCATACTAATATAAATAATATATGTGATTAAATACTAGAATAGGCAACTTACCTATGCAGAAGAATTCTAAATAATTTATGCAGATACTTTGCCCTCAGGGGTATCCTTAAGTGTATCTATACACAGTTCTTCCCTCCCAAAGAATAAAGGAGGGGGAAAAGAGTAACATTACCTCTACCAGGTGAGCAAGGTTAACATCAACAGTGCAAAGTCATATTGATAGCTTGTAACTTTGATATGACACTCTTGATGAGAATACGTTACCTGTATTGTCTCCCTCCTAAAACTAATCTATAATAATAAAAACATAATATGTTAATTAGACCGGACAGCTGAACGACCTTCCAGACGTCCTTCTGGACGAAGCCGAGACAGTTGGAAGCAATCAGGCAGGCAGGCAGGCAAGCGGTTAGGGGTGATCAGGCAGGCAGGAGAGTGGTTAGAGGCCATCAGGCAGGCGGGCGAGTGGTTAGGGGTGATCAGGCAGGCAGGCAAGCGGTTAGGAACCAGTGGTCCTGGATTGCGAAAGGGTGCAGACTGAGCTGAGGGACCCCCACCCCCCATCCCCCCATGTACAAATTTCATGCACCAGGCCTCTAGTCTAAGCATAAGAAATTCCAGTTGAGAGACATTCTACTCCTGTAATATGCCAGCCATTGTCCTTCTACATACTGGCAGTGAACACAACAACCCACAATGTCTACGCTTGAGGACAAGGGTACCTTCCTTTCTTTTTTTCTTTTTTAATTTTGAGAGTACGTTTATTAAAGCTGGGGACAGTGGAACAAGGAAGGGCTTAGGATAGAAGAAGCAACAGGAGAGAGACTAGGAGGGGTTGCTTTGGCTCTCTAGAAACATTATGGGAAAGAAGTGAGCCACAGTGGGGCTGCTGTCAGCTCACTGAAAAGTCAGGAAAAAGGGGGCCCTTGGGGACATGGTCAGGGGGTTAGCCCAGGACAAGCTGCTGCGACCCATTGCTTCCCTGGTTGCGAGTCTCATGGGGTCCCTTAGAGTTTAGGAGATGCAGGCCTGTCAGGGGAGAAGAGGGAGAAGGTAAAGGCACAGCTACCTCCCGGGTACCTTGCTTTCTAATAAGGAAGACTGTCAATATACAATACAAATAACTAAATCCGTCGTATAGCATGTTACAAGGTAGGAACTGCTGAAGGGAAGAAAGAAATAGCAAAATAAAGAGATCAAGATACAGGTTGTGATAGTAAACATGGCATCATTGAGAAAGTAACGTCTGAGCAAGGACTGAAGGAAGTGAGGGGTGTAGCCCAGCAGTTACTTGGGAAGGAGTCCCTTAAGCAGAGGCAAAAGCTAAACCAAGGGCCCTAAGATAAGAAAATGCTTAGCATGGTCCAGTGGACACAAGGAGGCCAGTGTGAGTGGAGCAGAGGGAGCCAAGGGTGGAGTCACAGGGGAGGACACAGGTGCTATGGCAGGTGGGAGCCAGCCTAGTAGACCACTGTAGAAACTCTGGCTCTTTCTTATTTGTCTGGGTGAAATCAGATGCTACTGAAGGCTTCTGAGTAAGACTGACATGATTTAATTTACATTTGAATGTGACCTAGACTATGCATTGTAAGAAGGTGAGGGCAGAAGCAGTGAGTTGGTTAGGAAACTAATCCAGAAATCGAGGCATGATATAAGCAGGGCCCAGTAGTCAGATTTTGTTACATTTAAGGTGGAGCCTTAAAATAAACTTATTTACCTTTGCCTTTAGTGTCTCATGCCGCCCCAAAACCCCATCCCACCCCACCAGAGGACTCCTCTTAAGGTACCACTTCAATCACCCCTCTTCTCTCACAAACCACTGAATACTCCCACTGCCTGGAGAAGCAACCCAGTTGCTGCAGCTACAGGTACCAGAGGTCAGAGCCCGCCTCCTTTTCTGGCCTCATTTCTCTGTAGCACCTACAAGAAACCTCACTTTGATTTGGTTCATTGGCAATTCCCTCAAGTTTTCTAATACTTTCCTTCCCCTGGCCCGTGCTTTGTTATTTCCTTTTACTTCACACACCTTGCCCATTAACCCACCACCCATTTTGAAATTCTGTACACCTTAAACACAGAACTCAAAGTCAAATTCCTTCATAGAGCCTTCCCTGCTTGCCAAGTGACAGGATTTTCACTCAGATGGTAACTATCACATACTGGCCTGTAACATAATTTCTTCTACCAGTCATCCTCTAAGCTCCAGGAGGCCCTAACTATGTCACAGGTATCTATGTCACTAATGTCTGAACATAGCACGTATACAACAAATGTGTAAAATGCTTTGGTTAAATGAATATTCAGGTTAAAAAGCACCGACCCATGCAAACATATGCAGTTAGAATCCAAATGAAAGATACACACATACACACACACACACACACACACACACACACACACACTTAATACAACAAATATAATGCACACACATACACATACATTTATAATACATACATACATACACACACATACATACACACACACTCACAATCAAAACTTTGACTATAGCCAGTTTTCCAGTCTTTAAAAACATGAAAAAGTAAGGGTTAATATGAAGAAATATAACTCATAACCTTATAATTTAGGTAACAATGTAGTCTACTCAATTAAGAATTCTATTAAATTAAGACTGGAAAATTGCAATGTCCCTTATATGTTTAATATTTTTAAATTTCTATTTATTTACAATATTCTCAAGGATTCATAGAGCCCCTTATGTCATAAACCAGATTATGTAACTGGGCTCTTTATTTGTTAGGTAAGCAAATCCAAAGGCAATAAAATACTGAAAAGTGGGATGAAACCCCAATAGAAACTCTCTGTAACCCACAAAGCCCTTTAATACAAAACACTGACTGTGCAAATTCTGCATCCAGTGGATGCATTTTTATCTGCCGGTGTTTACACGGAGGATGTTTCTGCCAGCTGTGATTTCTTTTCATGTAACATAATTCCTTTGATTTGTATAATTTAGAATGTGTTTCCATCACATGTTACTGTGAGCTGGTAGGCACCTCAAACATTTCAAAAACTACAGGGTGATTAAGAGCGGTCATACAATGCAGGTCAGAAAGGATGCAGGGAAAGAAATCAAACTCTCCTGTCTTATCTTCTTTTATTTTTGCTTGCGTTTGGTCTTTACCCTACTGGGGTCTTTGGCAATTGTGTGTATGTATATAACAGCACCTACCATGCCTTCTTATTTAGCACAAGTTGGGTTTGAAGAGCCAAAACAAGAAAATACTTAAAGAATCCTGAGACTCTGAGAGAAGTAAATTAAATCTGTTATTTCTTTTAGCTCTGCTCTCCTGTTCTTTATTCTTTATTTTTAAAAATATTAATTTCCCCCCATTTTCAACCCTCATCTTCTCACATTGTGAGCAAGTGAAGTCATTAAAGGTCACTAAAGGCACATAACCTTATGTACTGGGTAAGTGTGAAAAGGCCATGGTATAGATTAACAGACTGGGGGAAGACACAGAACTATAGGAGCTTACAGTGAGTAAACACTCAGACTCTGCTGTACAGTAAGTATCACTGTGTGTTACACAATAACTGAGGCCCTTAAGTACTAGTTGTTTGCAGCGGCTGCCAACCTTTCGGACCTCATGGACCACCAGTGGTCCGCGGACTACCAGTTGGCGACCGCTGGCTTAAAGTAATAAAAGCATAAGCTGTCCTTCAAAAATTGAGTATAAATATAATGGGAACAAACAATCTATAAGGAAAAATTTTAAATATCCAAATATTTGTGTTTCTTGGGCAAAAATCTACTGTTCAGAATAAGAGAATTTTAGAAAGTAGCAATTTTAAAGAAATGAAACATTGCAAAATGAATTTTAGTCCTTCATTATATAATTTATAAGTTAAAAAAATGCAGGCTGTTAATAAATCTAGAAAATATTTTTTCATGCAGTATATCCATAACAATACCTATTATGTAGTCTCTCTCTATTGAGAGAAACACTCATATAACTAAATCTTCCCTGGATAATCTCTGTATCACCATTTGCCTCCAATTGCTTCATAAGCCATTCTAACACATCTCTGGAAACTGTGATGGGTAGTCTAAAAGGGTACCTGCAATATATTAATGACATGAACATTTCCACATCTGATCAATATATATTTAACGAAGATAATCTTTTAAACGATGACCATATAAGAAAGTGACATTATGATACAACAGACAACAGATTTTTCCCAGTAAACTATACAGTACTTTTTCTTTTCTTTTTTAACATTTAATCACCTTTATTTATTTATTTTTTGTTTGTTTTTGTTAAACCTCAGCAGAGGATATTTTTCCATTGATTTTTAGAATGGAAGAGAGAGGAAAGACAGAGAGAAACATCGATGTGAAAGAAACACATGGATTGGTTGCCTCCTGCAGGAGCCCTGACTGGGGCCCAGGCAGGGGAGGACCCTGCAACCAAGGTACACACCCTTGACCGGAATTAAACCTGGGACCCGCTGATGCTCTATCCACTGAGCCAAACTGGCTAGGGCTATACAGTACTTTTTCCATTGACAAATTCACCTCTTTCCAGAAACATACAAAGACAATTGAAAGACAGTTATAGCAGTGTTCATTAAGCCATCAGAAAAAATCACCTGTTTTCAAAATATTAACTTAACCTTAGTATTAAGTGCCTCAATGTGTTCCTTGAAAGGAGTGTTACTTCTAAACACTTCATATGACAAAAGGTTGTGATAAAGTCTTATCAGCAAAACTGGTGGCAGCTACTCAGGAGATCCATTAAAAATTATTGTTAGTGATTTTAAATGACAACTTACCCAACATTCACTTAATGTTCATTTTGTTAGTTCTTTAGAATGGGAATTTAACTCTAGAATAAACATAATGTCTTCTGAGTATAGTCACCAAGCTACAACGCCAAAGCCCACAGTTAGAGGTTTTCAGACCTGGCAGAAGGAATCCACTGTACAGCATGGCTCTCTGTCTGTACTCAAAATATCTAGTGATATTTCTCATTTACACTGAACTCCTTTGAAAAGTACTGTACTGTTTCACATGATCCTTTTAGTGTAACAAAATGTATTAACTAAAACCTTTAGATGAGGTTTAAAAGCAGCTGAAAAACGGGCTGCTTTAGGCTCTAATTATCAGAAGACTCTGTTATCTGGGAGTTTAGGCTCTCAAATATCAGAAACCCCAATAACTTATCATAAAAATACAAGCTCTTGCTTTTGAAAAATATACAAAATGCACTGCACATGGAAATATCTCTTGATTGTCAAGGAAGACAAGATATCAGTCTCATTCATAGATTCATGTTGTACTTGAATTTCAGTGATCTTTGTTTTTGCAGATTCCATTTTTCACAGTTTTGGGCAGCCTCTGACCTTTGGTGTAAGCACGGTACCAAAAATGGAGAAAGAGCAGCAGAAAGATGCACCCATAACTCATAATGATGTACAGAAAGACTGGAAACTGGTACTTGCAATCCTCCATGAAAAAGAATTGGCCTATGTGGATGGTGACAATAATGAACTGGACCTAACAGATGAAAGAATGAAAAATATTGTTCAGATATGCAGACTCATAATGGAGCAATTATTTAATGCATTCTTTGCTACTTATGTTTAAACACTCTCCAACCACCTCCAAGCTACTGTTGGATAGGGAATTTTATCTTTCAATCTAGCCTCCATGGGGAGTGATAGTGGGTGGAACAGTGTTAAAATCCAGATGGGAATTGGAACCACTATTCAGTCTCACCAAACTGCACAACTCCAGAGGACCTATGCAAATGTGCCTGTTGCTGGGCAAAGCAGCAGCGCTTTCCTACTCAGAGAATCAACAGGGCAAGTGTTCTGCAAGTCTTTGACGTGAGTCTTTGATTGATGAAATGCACATGGGACCACTACCTTATGGCCTAATATTTCAGATAGTTTCAATTTCAAATAATTTGTTGTTAGACTAGGTATTTCAATTCTGGGGAAATAAAAACATTCTAATTAGAGCCCCACAAATTTTGTAGGTGCAAGGCATGTCTGATTCCTCATATCTGCCATTTGTCCTCTACTGTTAGAGATAAAAATATATACTGTTTGCCAGAGACTCTGAGAGGAGTGAGACAGTTTTAGGGACCTTCTTAGTGATGCCCAAAGACTCTGTGTTCCAGAGCATTCTACATAGTCTTAAGAAGGACCCTTAATATATCCAGATTTTTTGGATATATTTTTCCCCTTACTAAAAGGCAACATGCGTTGTGTGGAAATTTTAGAAAAGTGAAAATCTATAAATATAAATAAATAACAATTCAGCCAGTTATCACTGCAGTTAAGATTTTCACATAGTTTCTTTTATAATCATCATCAACTTTCCTTGCATTATGTTAAGAAATTTCTATGACTTTTCTGTGCAGTAGCTAGAGTTATTCCTCTCGTTTTGCAGAGAAAGAAATGAAACCTTAGGAAGCCTAAGCAATATCCTCCACATTCTATGCAGATGCGATTGTGTATAACTGATACATATGGAATAATAATGAACAAAAATCTATTCTTCTTTCTATGTAAGTATTTTACCACATTGCTAAAAAGTCTTTACAACATTTAAGAGTATGTTAAGTGAAAAAAGCCTAATACAAAATATTGCATGCAGTATAATACAAATCATGCAAAAGGTATAAACATATAAGCATAGTGGAGAAAAGCTAGATGAGAATAAAATAAAATATCAGCTCTGATTTTCCCTGAGTGGTGAAATTATACATATTTTTTCTCTTTGCTTACCTTGATGTTCTTACTTCTCTGCAATGAGCATATGTTATTTTAAAATCAGAAAGTATACTTAAAAAAAGTAATTGTGAATAATTTTCATGACTTCATAATACTCCAAAGTAGGAATTAAAATAATGTATTGCACTATTTTTTTAGGATTGGTTATTTAGGGTGTTGCCAATTTAAAATACAATAAACAATTCTGCAAGGATATACTCTGATATTGATTTAATATCCTTACAGACTAAAATATCAGTCTCTTGCCTCGGAGAACACATTATATAAATAAGCCAAATTTCATTTAACAAGTTGTAGGATTTTAATAGAAACTGAATTTCAACAGGCTATCTACACCTAAATTCACACTTTCTCTTTAGTGTTATTGGCAGAATATAACACTACATTATTATAGACTATAAATCTGGAAACATGAGGATCATGGAATTTTTCTTTTAACAGAAGATAAAATGTAAAACAATCAGCATCTCAACCTATGGTCACTCTTCAAAAAAATTGTATGCCATATATTTTTAGGATTAATGTTTGGAAAGCCTTATTAGCTCTAAATTGAGTACCTCTGCAATTCTGAACATTGCTTACTTGAGGACAGTGCTCTAATGTCTGTTATGGGGCGGGGGGGGGAACACTTAAAGAGAAATTGTAAATAATTTTCATAACTTTGTAATATTCCAATGTAGAAATGAAAATAATTTATTTCACCATTTCCTATGTTTGGTTATTTAGGGTGCTGTCAATTGTGTGTGTGTGTGTGTGTGTGTGTGTGTGTGTGTGTATTATAGCACCACTGTAGACCTTTAATCCTCACAGTACTTTTCCTAGTTGGAGGAGAATAGACTTAGAAACATGAGGACTAGATAGGCCGGCACACAGGAAGGCTCATGATTCCCTCAAAGGTATACCCCCTCAAGATCATTTAGATCTAGAATATGAAATTTCTAATTTAATATTATGCCTACTGAGGTTCACATAACTTTGAGATTACTGTGATCATAAATATGTATTTTATATAAATACACAAAATAGTATAAAGATGGTATATGGATACACATTTTGATTTAATTGTCTAAGCCTCTTGATTACCAAATATGCTTTGTTTTCAATAACGTTCCTGACAACAGTTTAGATAAGCTAGAAAGGATAATCATGTGATACCATATAGAGGCCAGACACTTCATATCCCTATTGTTTTGTAAACTTTGTTCTTTGTTTAGTTAATATCCTAATTCACAGGGAAAACAAATGACTCTAGTTTAGTTTCATATATTGTTTTAAAGATAATTAATTACTCACAAGCTGTAATGATGTTAGATATTTTTTCCACCACAAATACTTCTGGTAGGCTGGTCCCAGTGCACAGAGTCCGTAGTAGGAATACATGACTATATGGACAGCTGTATTTAGAAAGGCATGGAATGTTCCCAAACCACCTGGAAAATAAAATTATTGTCAAATGGGGGCACTCTTCCTCAAATAAGACACATTTTTGTCTGAACTGAGATTTTACTACATTTATTTGTTTAATTTTAGTGGGAAGAAAAACACACATTATGTGAAACATCAATCTTATTATTAAACAGATATCAAATTAGAGGGAGCTGGATAATACATTTATTTAGTAAAATATAATATACAAATCTTAGAAAACAAACTAGCGTGCCCTTATTCTGTTATATCTTGACTTAAGATTGGCCTATGATTTGGTTTTATTTTAACAATTGAAGTTAACATGATATATTACTAAATAATAGTAATCAAGCTCATTTTTAGTGAGGGTTAACACAAAGTATATGAATCTTAAGTGTACATATGCATAGACCCAAGTAAACATTACCAAATTCAAGATATAAAACATTTGTGACACCAGGTAAGGCTCCCATATCCCCTTTCAAAGAATGAACCTTTATTCTGATTTCTATAATCAACCATTAGTTTTGCCTGCTTTTAAACTTCATATAGATAGAATTATCAACATGTTTTTAATATTCATCCATGTTGGTGTGTATTTTTAATATTCATCCATGTTGGTGTGTATATTAGTAGTTTGCCTTTTTATTGCTATGTAGTATTACACTACATGAATACATAATAATGTATCCATTCTCTTACTAAAGGATATTTGGATTATTTCCATTTTGGGTTATTATGAATAAAACCACTAAGAATACTTTTGCAAGTGTCATTGTATGAAATCAAATTCACTTTTTCCACAATCAATTTTCATTAAATATTTTTAGTACCACAAAACTTTGGCTTTTACTAGTAAGCTATGCTAAGTTTGCTTTAATCAATTATTGTTTTTCCAAAATACAAATAAACGTTTATTGTTAAACCACCTATGTTTACTGCTTTCATTTGATTTTTATGAATGGTGCCATCCTATCTTGGTTTTCATCTTCTAATTTCCCACAGCTCCTACTCATCACATTTAATTTAGAATAGAAGCAACGAATGCTGTGGGAATGTAAGCAAAGATCATTTCAATGGCCTTTGGCTGGACCAGTAGTACAGGGGGAGGGGTAACAGGTGAATAGTTGGTAGTGGGAGAAAAAAACAAAACTCTTCCCTAGCATCTCTTTCCAAAGTGGCACATTCTAGAAGAATCTGCATTCTTTATGTAGAGCCTAATTCAGCCTAATAATGTTGGCCTGAAATTTAATTTTTTCTCCAAGATATTCTATTTCCTTTATTGCAGTATTCTTTACTTCCAGAAATAAAACAAAACCTCACAAATCTGGACTGATTGTGTTAGAAGAAGGACCAAATTCATAGACACTAGGAATTACAGAAAGTTTAAAGCAAAATAAAAATTGTTGCATAGTAGAAACGAATTACTTTTTAATAATCATTCATAATTGCAGCAATTCTAGATATACCACTGCTAAAGTACTCCCTTAAAATAACCTATTTTAAATAATTATTTTTAAGTAGCTTAAATATTCCTCCAATGCCTCATTTATGATATACTGTCCCTTCATAAACTTTCCTTTCCTGAATAAAATTTTAGCTAATCCTTTAATTATCTCACATTTCAAATCAGAAGAAACTGAATTAATAGAGCTTATTAACAGCCTCCCAACTTTTATTATACACATTTGGATTAGTCTTCTTTCCCAAAAGAAACTTAACTAAATATAGTGGTGTGGAAACACCTTTTCTAGGGGTATTTTAAAAATAGAATAGGTGTCTATTTCTGATAGTTTGGGAGTTAAGCTGCTTAACAGGGATAAGCCAAATACCTCTCAATTCTATTTGTGTCTCACGATTATAAACACACAAAAAATCTACTGTACCCTTGATAACCAACTGCAGCAGAGCCAGTCTCATTAAGACACTACTCCCATTTTTTGGTATAAGCATGTCCATGTTCCTATTCAGACGCTTTCAACATTTAAATGTTCTAAAACAAGGATCCCATGGACAGGAATTTAACAAAGTACTGGTGTAGCTGAGAGTATTTAGTAAGGATTACTGATCAAAATAAACTTGCTTATTTTCTCTAGTTTATGATTATTTTCTAATAAGTTATTTTAATGAGTTTGTTCACAGAATAATCACATGTTAAGTAGTAATGTTTTTCCTATCTTCTTTGGAAGGCTTCTCTAAGAAGTATTTTCTAAGCTTGCTTTCTTCTTTGTGATAACAGTTTTGAAAAGCAAACATCTCAGGATGAATTACAATTAGTGCTATCACCTTTTATTCCTTTGGTTTGGGAAAAATAATCACCTGGCTAATTATTATAATTCTCCATTTATCTAGAAGGGAATTTGTGCATAATTAATATAGAAACATGTCACGAAAATATTTTCATCACATTCAAAAGAAAAGCTGGATTGCTATTATCCCAGAGTTGTACAATAGGCCAACAGGAAATTAAACACCAGATAAAGATCAATTATGCTCAAGATTTTGGAAGAACAGTTTGAAATGGGCAGTTTCATTTGAGGGATGGAAGCCAATGTCAAACCAGATCTCTGGAAATACCTCAGCTCTTATTCTATGCTTGTTACTGAATAGATATCAGGTGTACATGTGTATACTAGAGTTCACATGAAGATCTGAACAGAAATGCCAATCCATGGTACATGAGAGGGAAAAAAACATTATTTCCTAATATTTACATTTCATAAAGCAGAAGGGGGGTTAAGGAATGGAAAACGAACCCACTACAAAGTGCTTGAGGTCCATAAACATGGTAACAATGAAAAACTGAAGTATATCATGTGTTTAAATTTTCATTATTGAAAGCATTGTTTGTTTGAAATGGATTCAAAGATAGAAATTAGAAAAGTGCTCAACTCCATTCTTCAAATAAAATTTATTTTTCCTATTATGGAATGAACAGATATACAATATAAAAAAATTATAAAATACAGAGAAGGATACAGAAGGAGAGAGAAACCACTTTTTGTGTCAATAACTCTAAATAATTATATTTGGGGGTATTGCTTTCCAATCTTTTTTCTATTTTTATTATTTTTCAGTGTTGTTATAATATTCTGGTCTCCTGAAAGAAATCTGAATAAATAAATTATAAGGGTGTAAAAGAACCTTTTCTAGCACACTTTAAGAACAGAATAGTCACCTATTTCTGATAATTTAGGAGTCAAGCTGCTTAAAAGATGCCTCTCAATATTATTTGCATTTCACAATTATATACATATAAGAAATAACCATTCAATTAGTGGATATTTGGGTCTTTTTCAATATTTCACCAAGACAAAAAAGATGTCAATGATATCACTGTAGAAAGAACTGAGAGGCACAATATGCATGTGCGAGAAAAAAAAGAAAGTCAAGTAACGGAGATTAAATAATACAGCTAACCTTTTACTGTGAAATGGACACAGATGAGACTCTCTTGTAGTGCAAGTTAAATTTTTACATTAACATACAGTATAAGAACAGCTACATTTACTTTTTAAAAATGCTCTACAGATAAATGCCAATTTGGGCAAGGAGCTACTTTACGTACTGAAAAACCCAATGCCCTCTTGGCTCCTCTAGGTTCTAGCACCTCTTTTGTGCCACTGATCAACGTCTTCTCATGCTCTGAGACATAAGACCTAGATTAGACTCCCCAAGCCTAGAGAATCTAAAACGCAAACAAAAGTTCCTCAGTTGTGGTTCCGCTTTTTTTTTTTTTTAAGTCTTGCAGAATCAGAATGCCTAATAGAGGTGAGCCTTTCACAGAAACGCTAAAACATAGTTTACCATGAGTTACAGGCCCATTTAAAGACGTCTTAAATTTAAGAAACTAGCATAAATAAAACAATGTTTGCTAATAAGATAAGAATATGTCATTGGGAATATCACTTATTTAAAACTTTATGATAAGGTAAAATTACTTAACCTCCTGTTTTTTTCAATTCTAGATGTTCAGAAGCATAAAACCCAAACCAAACAAAAGAGCCTGTAGCCAAGCTTTCGATTTAAACTATTCTTGACTTGAAAAACAGTAACAAAACATCCTCTAATATGGCAGGATGCTTAAAGAAGTTGGGACAACTGCAATATCACACATCTTTACAGAGCGGTTAGGGTTTACAGTGTGTATCAGTTATTAGAAATTTGAAGGCAAAGAAGACACGGAACTTGAGATAAACATTCTAACTCTCTGGATACATATAAGGAAATAGGTACCAAATTACAATCCTATAAAACCATTTTGTTTATTGTTTATTTTTAAAAGATATTTAATAGAACTCTATGGGAAAATAGTAAAATCCAAACAAAACAACTAAAATATATGTAGAGACTGTACCCAAAGTCAACGCATTTTCTAAAGAATGGAGAGTTGGAGAAGAATCTGGGTAAGAGTCCTACATTTAGGTTTCAAGTAATAATGAGAGTTAGAAGTTTGATCAAAGTGATTCTTTGATGTTTTGAGTTTCTCTTAAATCACACGTAAGGATAGATTTTGTGTTTATACCATACAAAAATGTTATTATTTATAAGAAATTATCCCAACTCTCCCTTGGCTACCTGCAGCAAATTTGACTCCAAACCACCAGGTCCATGGCATGATGGTATGATGGAAGACATGCAGAAAAGTCACTTGGCTATTTTTCTTACGCAGAACAAAAAAGATCTGAAATAATTTAAAGAAAATCAAGTTCATTTAAAATCATGCAATAATTTATCTAGAGTTATAAAAATATTGACAAAGTGAAACTATTTCACATCACAATTTGCTTTGAAAGGACCGACTTATAGAATGCTCATGGAAGCAGCTGATTCTTCAAGTTCAAAAGCCAATTAGTATGAAGGAACTTGGGTGTGATGCCTAGTCATGGGAGAATCGATAAAAAGGTAAAAAGAAATTGCATGCAGATTTGAAAAATCAAAGATATAAAATGAACACTATGGCCCAAAAATTATGGGGGGAAAAATGTTATTGGCAAAAAAATCCACATGTATGGCATGGAATCTTAATCCTTAGGACTGAAATTATTCTACATTGCTTGCTAACACATTTTCCCAATTTAGGTAATGGATAAAGCAAATGAAGAGGACTTGCAATAAATCAAAAGTTAGCAAGTTATTATTAAAGAAAAATGAAGAGGAAAACACTTGAAGAGTTAATTGGGGAAATAGGACAGAAAAGAAAGCAAAGCTGCCTTGGAAAAATGAGAAGGGCAATGAAGGCACCATCCAGACTGAATGTACCCAAGTGGTTTGCAGAAACTCTACAAATAAACGCATCGAATAGGAAGAATTTGAAGGGAAATTTTTTTAAAAAAAAAATATTCAAAAGCAGAATTAAATGTCCAAAAAGATACTCAAAATTCAGGAGAGCAACAATGAATTAGACTTTGAAATATAGGACTAAACAAAGTAGCAGAAACAAAAGTACTAGTAGGAGTATCTCAAAAAGTGTGGTTTAAGGATGGACACAGAGGCAGCCACCATTTCCTTATGAAGCCAGACCTGAGAACATGCAAAGCAGAAACAATGAAGCCAAATGCATTTGCTTATGCACATGAGAGAAGGCAGCATAGTGCAGAAAAAGCCATAAGACAACAATCTGAGATCCTAGCCCAATCAGTGGCAGCATTCCTTTGGGTAAGTCATTGAACCTCAGTATTTTCAGACTGAGAGCTTTGGACTTCAATATATCAATAGTTCTCAACCCTGGCTGCATGTTACAATGTCCAAGAAGCTTTTTTAAAATAGCCATGTCTGGTATCTACTGTAGACCACCTAGCTCCAAGTCTCTGAGGTTGGGGCCCAGGCTTTTGGCTCTTTAATGCAATTAAGTTGACTACACCATGAGAGTTGACAATCACTGGCCTAAGCAAGGGTTCTCAAAGTGTGGACCTTGGACCAACAGTAATAACATCACCTGAGAAGTTGCTAGAAATGCAAATTCTTGAGCTCCACCCAAAACCTATTGAATCAGAAACTCTAGGGATCAGGCTACGGGGCTTGTGTGTGTTTAACAAATCCTCCAGGTGATGCTAATGCATGCTAATTTTTGAGAACAATAGGAGTGATTCTATGCTCACAAAAATCCTTTCCAGTTATAACATTACTAGAGGCCCGATGCACAAAATTCGTGCAAGAGTAGGCCTTCCTTCCCCCGGCTGCCAGCACCCGGGCCTGGGCTTCTCTCACAGCCCCAGCTTCCGGATGTCTAGTCTAATTAGCATATTATGCTTTTATTATTATAGAAGATGTGTAGTCACCTGAGAAGGTAAAAGCATGTTGAGATTTGTTATATATTCTGAAGAGAGAACACACTTAGGCCCAAGACTGTTTCCAGATAACCAAGACCCACATGCCACAAAGACATAATAATTACACAGCTTTCCTACTCTGGAAACAAAGGCATAGGACTTTCTTCTCTCCTTATGGACCCTAGTCTATGGCACTTGCTTCTCCCAGGGTCCAGTCACCCAAATTCAGCTTATTCCCAGGCAGAGAGAGGACTCAGAGGGCAGCTGAAGGTAGTTTTGATATTTCCAAAATTACTGCTATGCCAGGGCAACAATATTACTGTGTAAGTTTATAAATTTTGAAGCATTTATCCTCTTAACGGAGTATGGATGACAGAGGGTTTTTGTAAGAAGGACCAAAGGTAAAGTGTTCTCTGCTCTTTGATTCCTAAACTTGCTTCCCATCACAACTGTCATCCATCTACATATAGATGCAGTTTTGTCGTGTATGTGACAGTTACACGCTTATCTTAAACACGTGGTAGATACATAAGAACACCTTTTGGAGTTTGCAAATGACTGAAACATAAGTTTATCCTATCCATTCTCTAATATTACTGATAAGAAAAGGCAGGTCTGCCTGAAGAAGAGAGATAACCAAAGTTATCGGATAACAGAACTCTAGTTTATTGCTTTCATCAAAAGATCAAACATTTACCAAATGAAATGACTACATACTCACAGTATCTAATAGCTCGATAAATTTGGAGAAGTAATAAAGCCAGCAGGTGCGTGCCATCTGCAAAAACACACATAAATATGAATTTATTTTGTTTTATTTTTACATGGGGAAAATTTAGTTCTTTTTAATTTTGGCAAGATACATATAATATAAAATTTACCATCTTAACTATTTTTAACTGTATAGTTCAGTAGCATTAAGTACATTCCCATTGTTGTGCAACCATCACCACCATCAATGCATAGATGTACCCATCCATGTACCTATTAAACAACTCCCCATCTCCCCTCCCCCACAGCCCCTGACAAAGGCCATTTTACTTTCTGTCTCTGAATATCACTCTAGGTACCTCATATAAGAGAATCATACAGTATTTGTCCTTTTGTGCCTAGATTATTTCACTTAGCATAATGTTCTTATGGTTTGTGAATGTTGGAGCATGTGTCAGAACTTCCTTCCTTGTTAAGGCTGAATGATAGTCCATTGTATGCATACACCACATTTTGTTTAACCTTTCATCTGCCAATAGACACTTGGGTTGCCTCCACTTTTTGGCTACTGTAAATAATGCTGCTATGAATATGGGTGTACAAATACCTTTTTTAGTTCATGCTTTTAGTTCTTTTAGATATATACACAGAAGTGGAATTGTTGGATATTATAATTCTTTTTAAAATTGTTTGAGGAACCAGATATGAATTTACTTTTAAATTTTACAGAAAATAACATACCTGACTTTGATTCTTTCTAGCTGGTAAATTTTAGCTTTTCTTTCAATACACATACCCTAATAATTGAGTCACTTACTCATTCTGAATTCACATTGTTACAAATGGAGTCCAAAAGGTTTTAACATTAATTTTGAGTTACAAGTTTTTCCAAAGAGAAACTTACCCTCAACGCTGTTGGTGACCGTGAATAGTCAACAATTTCACATCGAAATGAATAACCTGTACCCCAGCCAGACATCACAAACTGCAAGAGAGCACATGCATTTTAAAGAAGGAAATGTGTGCTCAACAGCTATAACAAAGGCAGTTTTGACTGTTTCTTCGTTAAATTCTCAGCTGAGTCAGCAGCCAGTGTGGAGGGAAAGATGGGCAAGAACAATTACAAGCTAGGAACTCACTGGATATAAAAGCAGTAAGAATTTTCAAAACCATAAACTCATATCTTACTTAGACAAACTGGGTTTGGACTAAAATGTCCATTTCTTGGGATAATTATTCTAATATATAGTGGAGAACAAAACACTGGGAGTGTTTTTGCTTAAACATCAAGTACTGGAAGTATATGCTAGTATATGTACATATTAGGTATATCTATATATGCCTGTGCATATGTTTGTGTATTCTAAAGGGAATAAATGGGCCTGAATTCAGTCTTTTCTGCTGATTTCTAAACGTCCCAAATAGTCAAAAAATAAATGAGCAAACCAAAATTCCTCAATGTACTCATAAGATACATTGCTTTTTTTCCTGACCTTAGCGAGTCGGTGTGATGTGAAGTGGTAATCCATGGCTCTTAAAATTAAGGTTGACCAAATACAAGACTTACTTATTAGTTTGGCTTTGGATCCACGTGACAAGTAAGAAAGGAAAATCTCAAGCTTAAAAATGCAAACTAGCAAGCCTTAATTCCAGCACACCCACAAAGTGACCTTCTACTAGTGGTGAGAAGAAAAAGCTTACTGTTGATAAGTCTGAACCGCAATTCAAAGATTACATTGACATTCTTTCAGTCTGATGGTGGGAAGGTCTTCTTTTAAAACAGTATCTGAAAATGAAAAACTAAGGACTGTAATTTTAAATTAATACCTATATTAATTTAGAGCTCTGAAAATATGACCACTTCTCTTTTTTGATACCCTGTTCTCATAAATGCTAACATCTTCCCAAGAATGTCTTCTTTCTCAGTATAATGGTTATATCATTTTATGCCATTGAAGTACACTTTAAATTTCTATTTTTAATAGCAATTAAAGCTAAAATGACAACTTTACAATAAATTAACTTCTAAAAAAGCAAAGGTTTATGAGGCATTATCAGAATGACATTTCAATGGTGAAAAGAAACAAAGGAGAAAGAACAACTATTTCGACTGTGATATTTAAAAATACACCATATTTTTCTAAAACTAGCTCCTAGCTTATGCCGTGAGATAATTTAATCACAATGTTAACTTGCTAGGTTATGAAATCTTGAAAATTAAGATTCAGAAAAGTATAAGACATATTTCACAGGTGAGAAAAAATATCTTACAAAAGCCAGTCAATAAATTTTCTCTAAGGAACAGGGAATGTGGTACAGAAATGACTTATTCTGCTTTACGAAATCTGTCAGTGAGCATCCTCATATTCTCCTGAGCTCAGACTTAACTTCTGACTGATGTAAGGACCACACTAAATCCATTTACTTAAACTAGCATGACTGATGCTCCCCTTTCCCTGCCCCAAACAAGCACTGCGCTGAACAGAAGAAGCTGTGTGACTTGGCCTTTTGTAGGGTCTTCATTGGTCTCTCTCTCTTTTTAAAAATATGTTTTTATTGATTTCAGAGAGAGGACAGGAGAGAGAGAGATAGAAACATCAATTATGAGAGAGAATCATCGATAGGCTGCCTCCTTCACATCTCCTACTGGGGATCGAGCCCACAACCTGGCATGTGCCCTGACCAGGAATCAAACCCGTGACCTCCTGGTTCATGGGTCGACACTCAACCACTGAGCACAACGGCCTGGCTGGTCTCTCTTTATTAGTGTCTGACTGGTGCCAACTAACACATTCAAACCATCACTAAAAAATAAGGCACGTAGGTTCCTTTAGTCTGATCTACATCCCTTTCACCTTGCTCATATTTGCCCTAACACCCTGCTAGAGGTGTTTACTGTAGACCAAATGCAATCATGCCCCACCCAATAAACCATGAATTTGGATGTGTTCCGGAGATGGCAGGCTGCTCAGCCGCAAAAGTCTGTGTTTAAACAAAGAGTCGAACTTAATGCTTTCCTGATATTAAGTTTAAGAACATTCTAAAAGTCTCTGGAGCTTTTGACATATGTGTCTATATTTCAGGCTGTCAAGAAGAAAAAGTGGTAGTTTATATTTAGCCGTTAATAAACACCAAAATGGACATATAAGTAACTCTAGTATTAATGGCTAATGGGAGATAGACTTTCAAATTCAGGTATTTTCAAACCTTCTCTTATGTTGTAATTGCCAAAATAGAAATCAAAATTAACTGGTTATAACGGAATTATTTCCTAAGAAATATATTTAAGGATAGTATATTCAATGACACAGTCAGACATAGCATAAAGGAACCTGAGAGACAATTGGTTCAATGCTGACTTTATACAATGGGAGACCTGAGGCTCAAAGAAGTTAAGTGACTTGCTCAAAATCAGGTAGCTAATTAGTAGCATAACTGGGACTAACTGGCCCCTGGTCTCCTGGCTCCCAGGTCAGTTCTCAACACGGTCCTACAGTAGGCTATATCCTTTTCTGATAATATTGTATTTTCTCTGTTCTTCCCTTTCAGTTACTCATGCTCCAGAAAGGACAGTAAGGTGGCCTGTGAGTTAATTTTGGAAAGAAAGTAGAAGAAATGGAAGACAGCAAAGTAAGTCCAGATTTCTGAAGGGCCTATGGGGATGAAGTCAGAACAAAGTGAGGGCGACCCGACCAGGTGGATTCATGGTGGGAATCAGGAGAGGCCAGAGGGGCCATGCTGGACTCTTGTGAGTCCTAGTATGAGGAAGCCAGCCAGTATTGGGGAGAGGGGGAAGCAAGGAATCTCAGAAAAGCAGTGAGGGTAGCTGAGGCATGTTAATAGCAGAGGGAGAGAAAGTGAATCCCTGAGTCTGCTTTTAGGTTCTGAAACATCCCCACCTCTCTTACTGACAATTAAGGGTCAGGCTCTCTTACCTACTGCTTTGTGTGAGTCTAAGTTCTCTATTCCCCCAAAGCTCAGCTAAACCAAACCCAAACAATCCACCATCATAACTCATGAGAGCGTGTAGAAACTAAATATTCCTACCATGAGGATGACAATTCATTAGTCAGAATGAGCTCTGCTGTTAGACCTGGATTCAAATATCAGTCCTGCACTTACCAGCTATGCTATTTTGAGTAAGTTACTTAATTTCTCCAAGTATGTTGCCTTAAAACTAACATTTATGGATTCATACAATTATCTATTAAGGTTAACTATGTGCCAGACCCTGGACTCATTGTT
Organism: Myotis lucifugus; assembly: GCF_000147115.1. Taxonomy (NCBI): domain Eukaryota; kingdom Metazoa; phylum Chordata; class Mammalia; order Chiroptera; family Vespertilionidae; genus Myotis; species Myotis lucifugus. The sequence continues at coordinate 47,345,749 of NW_005871048.1, read as the reverse complement.
AATATTTCTCATTACCTATGAGTAAATTATACTTAGATCCTCTATTGAGTTTAATACCTGGTCTATACGTAACAATTTGGGGGGAAATCCCTGCTCTAGTGAGCTAAGATTCTAAAATTCCTTAAATCTCGAAGAGTTTTACAGTCACAACAAGAAACATAATGATAGATAAACAGGAAGACTCAGGCAAAATTTTCCCATTAGGAATACTAAAGACACTTGCCTCATAACACATATACACAGAAAAGAGTACTATGAGAAAATTGTACGTTATCATCGCTTTCTTGAGTTCAAAGGGCTTTCGATTTTCCATGAGCTTTGGTCCCAGAGAAGTGACAAAATAGACATAGAGTCCCAAGATGATGGTTTGTGGCAGAGGTGATGACATTAAGAACCAGTCTTCAACTCTTGGATCTAAGAGAAAAACAAGATGTAAGTGCACATCCACTTAAACAAAAGATAACTAACAGCAACCAGCATTTCTTTAAGTGAGCACCTGGACCAGGGGTGGGCAACCTTTTTGTGAGTGCGTGCCAAAACCAGCAAAATCTCTGACTCAAAATTCTTCTGCGTGCCAACCCTAATTTTTTGAGAACATGTTACACCTACTTGATAGCTCTTAAGCTGTACGTATGTGAAGAACCTTGAAGAAATAATAAAATTCATTCGAGCGACAAAAACACAGTATATGATGATGAAAAATACATTTATTTTTTAATGTATACATGTACACTGATAGTCCGACAGAAAACTTTATGACTCCATTTGATATTATCAGTGGGACTTTTGCTGCTGCATCACTGATGACAGAGATTTTACATCAGGTTTATATTTCGTGACCTTCAGAGATATGCACGAGCTACTACTTTCATCCGTCAGGCTACTCCTATTACGAGACTTAACAAAATTCATCACTGAGAACAAAGATTCACAAGCATATGTGGATGAAACCAAAACACTGGTCGGATCTAGGAAGGCAGGGAGAGTTAAGGCAGAGGCATAGAAATTGCTCTTCCCCTCTCTTGTCAATCCATGTCTATGGTCTTTAAGATAACTTGTTATGTAAAATTATTTATTTATCTAAGATGCACCTACACTGAATTTATCTGAAAAATAAAAAAGTCGATATTAAGAAAAAAATTGTAAATGGAAGATTATAAGAGAGGGTTTCGCGTGCCCGCAAAAGTTACTGGCGTGCCATGTTTGGCACGCGTGCCAGGGGTTGTCCACCCCTGACCTAGACCCTAATGTTGACAGCAGACTACGTGGGCAATGATCACTACCATCTTCAGGGTAAAGGGAAATTATCAGGGATAGTGTTGGGGTTAGAAACAGTGAGGCTTCAAAGGGCAAAGGAAGGTAGTTAGCACAACCCAGGAGAGAGTCATATGGAGAAGCCCCCTGCAGAAGAGCTGTGACCTTCAGTTGAGGGATTCGGCCATCACAAGGCAATTCTTCAAGTAAGGGGTCAGGGGAACTGATACCCCAACACCACCCTCCTCCCTCTCCCCAGCTTCCTAGGGTTCTCCATTGGCTGAACCCAACCAGAAACCAGAGGGCAGGAGATCAAGCCCATGGATATAGTCCATCCTGGTCGTTCTCCAGGCCCCAGCACAGCATGCAGAGTGGATCTGGAGGACAGAAGATACCCAGAAAGGTCCTACCCCCAACCATAACCACTAGTAACATTTTAGAGTTCCTCCATCCAGACATTCTTTTATATACGAAAAGTACACAAATATCATCAGCCACATTAATATGTCTAGTTTTTATCCCCAATGAAATAAGGACTTAAAACCAAAACCAAAGAACCCCTGCAAGGATGTTAATTAACATTATCACTTTTGGATGGTGACAAAACAAATGATTATTTTTTTCTAAATGTTTCTGTTAGTAACACACATCACATGTATGATTGAAAACTAGGTGTGTTTTTTTAAGTGTCAATAAAGGAATTCCTGAATTGGAGGTTTATTTTATTTTATTCTTTCATTCACTCAGCAGGGGGGAAAGTCAAATGACATCATCATCTTTCTGTTATTCTGCTGGCAACAGAACAAACAAAACAAGTCAGGAAAAAGCATACTGGGCTGGCTCAGGAAGTAGAAGAAAATAATTTTAAAATAAATAATCTTTTCTTATAATTTAACATTTTAAGAACACACCCTTTTGAAAACCCTGTGAGTGACTTTAACGTGCTATAGATTTTTAAAAAATCATATCACTAGGGAAAAGCTGGTTAATTAGATTTATTGTTATTTGAAAGCAAATAATAAAACAAAACACTATGCTTTTTAATCCTATTCCAGCAAGCTCTGGAGTTTTGATCCTGGCTTCCCTCCTGACTTGGGGCCACTGACTTAAAGTCTCTTTGCTTAGTTTCCTCGTCTAAGAACTGGGCATAAAGCAGCATGTATCGAGGGGAAGGGATTTTGGGGGACTGGGTGAAAGAGGTGAAGGAATTAAGAAGTACAAATTAGTAGTAACAGAATAGTCACCGGGATGTAAAGTCCAATATAGGGAATGTAGTCAATAACATTGTAATAATTATGTATGGTGCAAGGTGGGTACTGGAAATATTAGAGGTAACACTGTAAAGTATATGATTGTATGACCACTACACTGTACACCTAAAACTAATACAAAATAATATTGAATGTAAAGTATAATTGAAAAATAAAATAGCTTGTATCTCATAGAGGATTTAATGAGTTACTGTATTCAAAGAGCCCAGGACAGCCTAAGTGCTTAGTAAAAGTTATGACAGCAGGTCTCAATTCAGCAGAGCAGTCACCTCTGGAATGTTTAAAGGTCAAGTAGCCAAAAAATGACCCTGATCCAACTAAATCAGAATCCTAGGATCCCTATGGGTCCTAGGCATCCATATTTTGAGAAAAAGCTACTTTGGGTCAACTTCTCTCTCTTATATTTAGAGCCTAAGAGTCCCTCACCATTGCCCTGCAGGAGTCATTTCTGTGGCTTCCCTGCCTCCTGATCCACTCAGCGACATCTGGTCTTCCATACAACTGCCAAATTCCTAAAAGTATAGTTGTGCTCAGATTATTCCTCTGCATGAATTAGCTCTCTCTATTGAGCAGATAAAATTAAAAGTCTTTAATATGGTGCTCATGACTCTGCAAACTGTTTATTTTCCATGTGAGGTAGCAGGCTCCCCATAATGAAAAGTGTACAAGTCAGGTATGGATGGTGACTTTGATGGGGGGAAGGGGGTGGTAGATGATATTTAAAGTTAATCCTGAATCAGTTTATGATTTCACAAACTGCAAAAGGTCAGGGGCGAGGTAAGTTCTGTTTCCCCCAGAGAGAAAAGGCTGATGATGCATCTTCTATTTGGCATCAGAGTTGGGTTTAAGTGCATAAGTAGAGCCAAGATGAAAGCAGAGGATGCGAAGGCAGTCTGTCTGAGTCTGTATCCCAGTGATTACCAAGGTTCTGACTTATTACTAGTCTGATTGTTCTTTTCTAAGTGTGTTCCAGAGAGAGAGAGAAAAAAACAGGGAAACTACAAGTGCCACATACATAGAATATTAATGAACTTGTCCATCAACTGCTTGTAAGGCAGTGTTCTCTTCTCAAGTAGCAGGTACTAGCTCAACGAGTTCTCCCTTTAAAATCCCAAGCACCAATAAGATGAAGAAGCTGGGAGGAAAAGCAATCATGTACCTCAGTACTTTGTGAAGTATTAAAGATTCAGAATGGCAACACTCTTACTCAGACCCCATCGTCTTTGCAAAAAGGTCACAACTAAGTTGAGAAGTTATTAGTACCACCCAAATACAAGGAAAGTTGCTTTTTAAACAATTGAAAACATTATAGTATTATTTCAAAATCTGACATTTCATATCTAGAGTCATAATAAATCCTCTTATAGCTTAAGTAGTAATTAAACCATTTTAAAATCCTGTAGCTGTGGAATTTTCCACCTGAAATAACTATGCATGATCACAACTTCTCTAGCAATAAGAAACCCAAAGAATACCAAGTTTCTTGGAGGCGACTTAGGATTAGGGCCAAAGCCAAGAATACACTTGAAATTCTTGGCCCTTGATCAGGTGCTCAGAACTTCCCAGGGTAAGCAAAGTACAACTGAACTAAGATGGCCAGAAAGGATTCCTAATGGCTTTCAGAGATCAATACCACACTACCCAGAAGCAAAACCTTCTCCTCTTTTACCTGAAAGTGTTCTTATGAAGATGTAAATCTCTACACAGACTTTTTAACCCTTCTAGCGTCCAACAGGAAAAAAAAATGTGAAGAAACCTTTACAAGCATGATATGCTATATTAAAAGCATTTTAAGATGAAAATGCTCTATCAATCATCTGTAACCACCACACCCCACTTGCTTTGTGAACCTTCCCAAATGACAGAAGCACTTCCATGTATATCAGTGGTTCCCAAACTTATTTGGCCTACCGCCCCCTTTCCAGAAAAAATATTACTCAGCCCCTGGAAATTAATTTTTTTTTTAATTTTAATAGCAGTTACTCATCACCCCCAAATGCACCTGTGGCCATCACCGCCCCCCTGGATCGCTGCAGCGCCCACCGGGGGGCGGTAGTGCCCACTTTGGGAATCACTGATGTATATTATCTGCTGGCTGGTAGCTATCATTCTAACAAAGAAACTGAGACTCAGAGATAAGAAATCATTAGTTCCAGATCACCTAGCTAGTACACAGTAGTGTCAGGACTAACATTTAGGTCTTTGCATTAAATATCCCCTATCTTCCTCCTCTCTTAAGACTTCAAATTAGCCCAACTTCAGGTACGTAGCACTACCTGACTCTTCCTCTCATTCTTCTTGCACTGTTTGCAACATTGTCTCCGGGACTCTCCTTGTCTCTCCATAACCACCCAGCCCTGGGTCACTCCTTCTGACCTAATATTATCCAGCTTTTAAATTCCTCATAAAAAGTAAAGAGTTGATCCATGAATAAAAGTAGAAGTGGAATTCAGAAGTAGTTCCTTTTTAAATATTTTATACTACTAGCACTATATAGATAGTCATCATCATTTAAATAGATTTGGCCCTTGAGTTAGCATATTGATTATCTGAATCTCTAGGGTTCCTGCATTTGGAATAGTGAATAGCAAGGGATCTGTTCTTCCAAACAGGTCTATTTAAAAAAAAAGTACCCAAATCTACTTGGTTCCCAAGTTCAAATCATAAGTATTCAGGTAGCAAAGTACCTCTCCCATTCAAGAAGCACCCTGAATAGAGCCATTGTTGGCAATAACTGTTATCTCCCTCAGGAGCATTAGGGCAGAATCAAGCCTAAGAGCACTTCTCTCCAAATCACTTTTAATGGCTACTTAGTTGGAATGTACCATCATTTACTAACCAATTCTCTTCACTGGATATTAAAACTGTTTTCACTATTATAAGCATCTTCATGAACATCTATGTAGCTCTATCTTTGTACATATCTGTAATGAAACCCTTGACACTTCTTTACTAATTAGTAATAAAAATATTTTGAAAAAAAGTACTTTGGGTGTCCTTGAGAGAGTGTTAACCTGCAAAGTCTCTCATTCTGTTTCAGTGAAATCCTATTAAATGTGGGAATCTGACATAAAAAGGAAGGATGAGCCTCAATTAGGAAATATGGTTACTTACCAGCATCCTTGATCCAATTATCATAAAGACGCACAGTCCTCGATGTAAGATCACTGAAGGCCATTTTCCACAGGATTTACTGGCTCTTAGAGTGGGTTCTTCAGTAAAACAAAAAAAAGAAATGCATTATGACCGATGAATGCAAATAAAGCCAAGTTTCTAGTAATACAATATAAAATGCTAAAAATTTAATAGGACTAACTGGCAAACCAACAAACTTTTACTGAGGGCAAATGCATTAGTGAACCACATTAAAACCCTGATGCAGTTGCAAACATTTAATGCTGGGGTCCAACCCCAGCGAGTCCAGGGGTCCCCAAAGGTGTGGACGGAGTCGGCGAAGAAGGAATGACACGAAGACAGCCTTCAGTTGATCAGCAGCCTAGTCAGGACCTCTAGCCAGGATCTCCAGCCAAAGTTCTGGTCGGAGTTCTGGTTAGGAACTGATCAGGATCTGATGAGGATGTGATGAGGATCTGATGTTTATTGTCTTGTTACATCCGTATTTATACCAGCTGATTTTAATCCTGTCAATTTCTATTACAAAGGTTAGGGCGTTTCTTATCTCCATTCCAGGGAGTAAAGATTATGTAGCTTAACTACCCACCTGGCACTTAATTAAGGGGTTGTATCCCCTCCCTAACCTCAGGGAAAAATCCCCACCTGGGGAAACAACCTTTCTCGGAGAGGTGACCTTGGTTAAAACACATAGTGCTAAGGGGAGCAAACATATTAAGAACAGTATGCTATATACGCCAGGTCCATTGAAACATATGCTGTGCAGATGTTTCTTTCCTGCAGCGACTGTGTCAAGCAGCAAGGATGGACCGGCTCCCGGCAATTTAAGATTTTTATCATAGTAATAACAATGCTTATGTTGCTGAATAAAGCTGACATTCTATGTACAAGATACAAAAGGAGTAACTGAATCTAAGAACTTTCGTGGGAACATCTCCCCTTTATGCAACAATCAGATCAGGAATAGACTGCACCTCCCATGGCAATGCTGAGCTAAAATCCCAGGAGAAGAAAGTCGAAAAGACACACAAACTCTCAGAGGAGCTACTCTGATCCAGATTTATAGCTGATCATCAGGCATATGAGAGAGGTCTTCTATATGTAACTTTTTACGATGTAAGTGGAACAGAGGTAGAAAGAGGGAGGGAAAGAAGATTCACAAGAGCCAAGGAGAGGCTGCCTAGTTTATCTGAACAGATAGACAAGAATAGTTGGAAGAAGACCAGTATGGTGTTTCCTCCAAAAATTAAAAATAGAATTGCCATTTGACCCTGTAATACCACTGATAGGAATACTAGATGCCTGGCACATGAAATTCGTGCACGGGTATGGTCCCTAGGTCTGGCCTACAATCAGGGCCATCTTCTCCAGCTGCCCACAGCCAGCCCCGCCCCCTGCCACCACCCACCCCCAGTTCCCCATTCACCATCCGGTGATTGGTGCCTGATGGCCAGGGGAAGGGACCAAAAAATCGGCTGTTCCCACCCGCTCACCAGCCCCGCCCCTGCCACGGGTGGCCATCAGGTGATCGGAGTCTGCCAGCCTGGGAAAGGGACCAAGAGGTGGTCAGTGCACCTCATAGTGACTGGTCCAGCGGTCATTCTGGTCGTTCTGTTGTTGGGGTCAATTTGCATATTACCCTTTTATTATATAGGATATCCCAAGAAAACAGAAACACCAATCAGAAAGGATATATGCACCCCTATGTTCATAGCAGCACAATTTATAATAGCTAAGATTTGGAAACAGCCTAAATGCCCATCAGCAGATGAGTGGATTAGAAAACTGTGGTACATCTACACAATGGAATACTATGCTGCTGTAAAAAAGAAGGAATTCTTACCATTTGCAACAGCATGGATGGAACTCAGAGCATTATGCTAAGTGAAATAAGCAAGTCAGTGGAAAATAAATACCACATGATCTCACTCATTTGTGGAATATAAAGAACATTATAAACGATGAACAAAAATATACAGAGGCAAAGAAGCATCAAACAGACTGTCAAACTACAGTGGGAAGGCAGGGGAGGGGAGGGGGGTGGTAAGAGCCTAACCAAAGGACTTGTATCCATGCATATAAGCATAACCAATGGACGCAAGACACTGGGGTGAAGCGGTTAAGGCATGTGCCGGGGGGTAGGTGAGGCCTGGGGGAGGTCAATGGGGAAAAGAAAGGAGACATATGTACTACTATTTATAATACTTTAAACAATAAAAAAAGAAGACCATTGAGGAAAAACTATTGGTACTATATATTAAAATATGTTCTAAATCTTCAATAATTAAAACAGTGTGAAGAGACAAACCAATGAAATACAACAGAATGTCCAGAAATGCACATTGGGGAATTTAGGACGGTATTTAATATATTCTAAGATGTATACTTTCCCACATTTTAACATCTCTAAAATCAGCATAAAATGAATAGTTATTTGATTCCAATTCATACGGTGGGAAGATGAAGAAGTTCTGCAGCTCCCTTGTCTTATGGTAATGTAACCTCTGCAGGAAACGAGTTAAGTCGGCTCGCGTGAATTGCGCGTACTCCGCGGGAGTCGTCTTAACTCGGTTCATATAGATTTGCGGTGGAGTGCGGGAAACCTGTAAACTCGGGCCGATTGTAACTGCGTATTACCAAATATTTGTTTGTTTGCCGTTCACAAAGATACCTACCTGTGTATGCGAACCGTTTCATACCCATTGGGGTAATAGGTATCATAAAAATCCCTTGTAAGTAGAGAACACTTTATGGCGCTGGTCGAGTACCGAAAATTTCATTTCAATCGAACCCATACTTCAAAAGATATAGGCATTTTAAACTAACTCTGATTTTGCGCGGGAAACCTAAATAATTGCCCGCGCCATCTTATATTTTGGCGGGAAATTCACCCGACACCGTAGTGGTAATATAACCTCTGCAGCTCAGTAGCCCTGTGCTTTTTCCGTGGACCCCCTTAATTCCTAAAATTTCCTTTGGCCATTTTTTTTATTGGATTGTTTATCTTCCTTTTGTTAAGTTGTATGAGTTCCCTGTAAATTTTGGGGATTAAACCCTTATTGGAGATAACATTGGCAAATATGTTCTCCCATGCAGTGGGCTTTCTTATTGTTTTGTTGACAGTTTCCTTTCTGTGCAGAAGCTTTTTATTTTGATGAAGTCCCATTTGTTATTTTCTCCTTAGTTTCCATTGCCCTAGGAGCTGCATTGGTAAAGATACTGCTACGACAAATGTCTGCTATTTTGGTGCCTATGGCTTCTTCTAAGATTTTTATGGTTTCCCATCTTATGTTTAAGTCCTTTATCTATTTTGAGGTTATTTTTTGTGTATGGTGTAAGTTGGTGGTCTAGTTTCATTTTTTTTGCAAGTGTCTGTCCAATTTTCCCAACACTATTTATTGAAGAGACTGTCTTGACTCCATTATATGCTCTTGCCTCCTTTGTCAAATATTAATTGAGCATAATGGCTTGTGTCAATTTCTGGGTTCTCTGTTCTGTTCCACTGGTCTATATGTCTGTTCTTGTGCCAGTACCATGCAGTTTTGAGAACAGTGGCTTTGTAGTATAGTTTGATATCTGGTATTGTGATCCCTCCAACATTGTTCTTCTTTCTCAAGATTGCTGCAGTTATTCAGGGCCTTTTTTTTTTAAATTCCAGATGAATTTTTGGAGAGTTTGTTCTAGGTCTTTGAAGTATGCCATTGGTATTTTAATGGGGATTGCATTGAATCTATAGATTGCTTTGGGTAGTATGGTCATTTTAATGATGTTGATTCTACCAATCCATGAACATGGTATATTCTTCCATTTGTTCTTCCATTTGTTCATGTCTTCCTCTATCTCTTTTTTCAGCATCCTGAAATTTTCTGAGTATAGGTCCTTTATCACCTTGGTTAAAATTTATTCCTAGGTATCTTAATTTTTTTGTTGCAATGGTAAATGGGATTGCTTTTTTAGTTTCTCTTTCTGTGAGTTTATTATTGGTGTATAGAAAAGCCATAGACTTCTGGGTGTTAATTTTGTATCCTGCTACATTCCCGAATTCATTTATTAAGTCTAGTAATTTTTTGATGGAGTCTTTGGGGTTTTCTATGTACAATATCATGTCATCTGTGAATAAGGACAGTTTTACTTCTTCTTTTCCAATTTGGATGCCTTTTACTTCTTCTTTTTGTCTGATCACAATGGCTAGTACTTCCAGTACTATGTTGAACAGGAGTGGTGAGAGTAGGCATCCCTGTCTTGTTCCTGTTCTTTGGGGAAATGGTTTTAGTTTTTGTCCATTGAGTATGATGTTGACTGTGGGTTTGTCATATATGGCTTTTATTATGTTCAGGTATGATCCTTCTATTCCAACCTCCCAAGCTCTTTTTACGAAGCCAGCATTACCCTAATCCCAAAACCAGATAAAGACAATACAAAGAAAGAGAATTACAGGCCAATATCCCTCATGAACATAGACGCCAAAATTCTCAACAGAATACTAGCAAATTGAATCCAGCATTACATTAGAAAGATCATACACCATGACCAAGTGGGATTTATTCCGGGGATGCAAGGATGGTACAATATCCGCAAATCAATAAACATGATACACCACATAAACAAACTGAGAGTCTTTCTTTTAGTATTCTAAAGTAAAACCATATATATAGTATTTCTAAAGGTGGCATCTCAAATGAGTGGGCACTAGATTATCAGCAGTTATTTAATAAATAGTGTGATACAACTGGATAGCCATCTGCAAAAAAAAAAAAAAAAAAGTTGGATCCAAACATTATACTGTAAACCAAGATAAAAACCAAGTAGATAAAATTTTAAATAAGACAACTAGAGCCATGAAGTACTGAATGACAGCTTGGGAGAACACTTTTATAACCTTGGCAAGGGACCTTTCTAACTTTGACTTAAGCACCATTAGACATAAGAGACTAACAAATTGAACCATATAAAAATCAAGAAGAAAAAAACACCAAATGACAAATGCACCAGTTAGTGAAAGCAAAAGCCCTATTACAAGGGGACTGGTTAATGAATGATAATACATCTAACGCCATGAAACAGTAAACTGTTGTAAAAAAGAATGAGGAAGTTCCCTGGATGCTGATGTGGGAAAGTATCCAAGATAAATCTCTATGTGAAAAAAGCAAAGGAAGGTACAGAATTTTTAAATGACTACCTTTTATATAGAAAAAGACAAAGAAGAAAGATTATAAATTTATATTTATTTATTTTAGCATAAAAGGAACTCTGAAAAGATATCCATGAGAAAGGGAATGGGGAACAAACTGGGCTGAAGGGGGTGGAAGGAAGATCTATATTGTTTTTTTTTTATTTATGTGACTAAGAATTAAAATATCTTAAAGGAAAAAATAAAAGAATAAAATCAGTTGTCTCTTTGTTGGGACAATCCCTACTTAAATACTCACACATAATGCACAGGTACACAAAAGAGGGGCTGTTATCTTAATTCCTCAAGGGCCTGTCAGCTCCAGAACCTCTCTCCAGTCCAGGAAGGTATCTCAGCAGGCCCCTGCTTCGGTACATCCTGTGTCCTCAAGCTGAGTTCACATTCAAGATGTGGTGATGCCAGGGTCTTGCCAGGGTCAGCTTAGACTCTGGTTTTCCTACGAATGTTTCTATAGTGAAGGTGTGATGTGGGGTTAGGAGCAGGGGCTGTGGGGTAACTGCAACTTTGGTTTGAATCCCACCACTTAATAGCTGTGTCAACCTCGGCAAAAATTAAAGCTCAATTTCCTATTCTGTAAAACAGGAATTCTATACCTACCAAGATAAAATAAACTAACTCATAGAGTTGTTTTGAAGACCATAGGAGATAATATGTATTTGTAAAGTTTAGAGCACAGAATCTGATAAAGAATGAACACTTGCCTGGCCAGCGTGGCTCAGTGGTTGAGCGTCAACCTATGAACCAAGAGATCACGGTTTGATTCCCAGTCAGGGCATATGCCCGGGTTGCAGACTTGTTCCCCAGTGGGAGATGTGCAGAAAGCAGTCAATCAGTAACTCTCTCTCACCATTGATGTTTCTATCCATCCCTCCCTCTCCCTTCCTCTCTGAAATCAATATAAACATATTTTAAAAAAAGAATAAACACTCAGACATTATCATCTGTAGAGACAAGTTGTACCAATTTAATTGGGAAACATCTGGCCAAACTCATTATCTTGTATAGTTGAATGGCAGTTTATGGAACAAATCTAGAGAAAACTCTACTACTTTAGTTTTAAAGCCTGTATGTCACAGATTATATATGATTCTTCCCTTGATGTTTTCCAATTGTCTCTATGTGAGTGTTCCCCTTCATCTTAACCACTGAGGTAACAGACCTCAAGCCATTTTCATAATTAAACTGCCAAAATAATGCTGTTTAAATTCTTTAAAATCAGACTGAAAGATTCCAATTCTATATGGCATGTGGTGGGGTTACATTTCAAAGTATTATTCTATTTTCTGTGCAATTTCCACACCCCCCCCCCGCCCCCATTCATTCCACCATTTTCCTCTCAGCCCATACTCAAAGAAACTACAGTCTAATGCAGGTAAGAAATATTCACAGGCTATAAACCGTGGTTTCTCTAATCCTGAAGACTACACAAGGTTGAGATGGAGGAAGAGAGATGGTAGTCAGAGAAGCAACTCACACTGAATGGGACGAAGTGGCAGAAACAGACATCCTCAAGCTAGAGAGAGATGAGGACTAGAGAGGTAGGGAAGGGGTCCATTAGCCCAAGTTTTCTGGAATAGAGACTCTCTCATTGATCCTTTGCTTGTAATAACCTGCCATCCAACAGTCCTTAACACTGTGGGCCCACCAGAAAAGGAATGTCCATAAATGTGTAGGGATGGGGCATGAAAAAACAACAAAAAAACCTGATCCATTTACCTGTTGAAACTGAACTCAAACTGCTGAGAATTTCCTTATAAGCTTGGACAGTGATGGACTGAATGCCAATACTACATTGTAGGAATTGGATTAAAAAATTAATGACTGAATATGGGGCAACCTGGGTTGTCCTGCAATAGTGCTACCCCTGGAGAAGAGCCAGGCATACCGCCTCTGCCCCATCCTCTGATTAAACATGGACACTTGGTTGCTAGATGCTGGAAACCAAGATCAACAGTAATTAATATAAATGCAAGAAGTACACCAGAAGGCTGAGTTTGGGCTTTGATATTCACAGAGTGAATTTGCATTTTATTACCTACTGCTGACTCAATGGCCTACAGCAAACGCCTCCAAAACCTGGTAATCTTACTGTTTACTAAACATTACCATTGATATGTCTGTTTGCATTCCTAAAAGGCAATTGTGTATTCTAGTAAATAAAAGCAGACTGGCAGGGAGACTCAGTGGAACTTGACTACTACAGTGGAGTTTTCCCCTGGCTTCCCCCCATAATTTCAAAATTAATATTTCTTGTCTTGTGTGTCAATTTGTGCATCAGCTCTTTCTCCAAGTCTTTTAACCCGAAAGCCACGCTAGCCATGGCCTTTCACAGCTAGACAATGGTACATAGAGATGGGAAGAAACTTATTCTATGTGCTCAAGGTATAGAGCTATCTTCTAGATGACAGCAGAACTAGGACCTTGACAACCAATTTAAAATACTTAATGTCATAAAAGTTCAGGGCTCTCATGTATGTGAAGCAGAAACTTAAAACTTAAAAACAGTAGATGACACACTTCCATTAAGGGTGGAAGAGACAAGGGAGGTGCTACAGGGGAAGAGAACAAAGCTCCCTGTCAGAGTTGGTCTGCCTCTAAAACATGTGGCAGGCTTTGAGTGAACAGGAGCTTGTTGATGGGGGTCTGGTGCTGGTAAGCCATTGCCCAGCCCCTGCAACTGACCCATGAATGTTGCTCCTTATTTTTGACAGTATCACATAGTGACTGGGTCATTCAGTAAAGAAGGTGCTTAATCTTTCCAGACTAGCTTCTTTAAGTCTACATTAAAGATGTCAAATTCAAATGTGAGAAATGTGCTTGCTGCCTACAGGAGAAGGCCCTTTCCATGGGGCAGCTTACCTGGGGACTATTCAAAGCCACAAGCTGCTTATGTCAGCACCAGGACATAGAGAATATGCTTAAGGTACCTTAACAGTAACTTATTTTAAAAGTCATCACAGGCAGAACTCATCTGGGAGAACCTCTTGCTGGAATTCACTCAGATGGGGATGGGACCTTGGAGTTGTCTGTGGTAGGAAGTACCTCACAAGAGTTCAGAAATCTAAACCCAGGGCCAACTATTTCCAGGTGGACCTTCAAACATAGATTTATCCAAATCCTGCAAAACATGTTGGGGACACCCTATTGAAGGAAAGGAGTGGTAAAGTCAGCATATGGCTTTTCTAGGGCATGTCTATGGGCCAGAAATAGGGTCATATTCTTTTCTCGTTTGATGTTTGGGAGGGTGAGAGGTTCTGGGCTCCCTCCATTGGTCTCTGTTTTGGAACTGTTTTATATCTGCTGGTGATTTCAGCAGGTCCTTTATTTGCCCTAAAAGTCCTCTGACTCTTCTCTCGGTTTGCCCTGTCTCTCTAATTATAGAATAATGCATTGGGACCAGATCCTCGGCAAGAGTACTGATTGCTCTGCTTAGCCTGGGAGGCTCTCTGTTATAAGAGTAATAATAAGGGCAATAAATAGCATAGATAGCATTTCGCTAAAGGTTCGACATGAATTGTATTTTCTAGTGGGGCCTGTGCCTAATATAATTGGTTTCCAGGATTCCATTTGTAACAAGTTGTCATATTAACATGTTGAGATTGTTAAGTGAGTATCTAATATAAGGTTTGTCTCTTGGCCCAAATTCATGACTCATGACTGTGCTGCAGAGCTTGAACCAGATAGAAATGCAATCGGCATTAGTCTGGAGGGTCATGTACGTAGAGTGTTATATTTTCCAGAAGCATCTGACTTTAGTAGGTCCCTCTATTAATGGAAAGTGAAGAAGTGAAAATCAAAATGAAATAAGAGAATACTAAGGAATGGAGGGGATGGTAAAGATATTTGTTTTGAGGTCCTGCTTGACATGGAAATTACAACTCTTATGCCTGATTGAAAGGCAAGCCTGACTCTATTCATAGAGAGAGGGTTCATATGCACTATGATGTCATTGTTATTGGGGGTGGAAATATCCATTTTATTTAAACACTAGAGGCCTGGTGCACGGATTCGTGCACCAGTGGGGTCCCTTGGCCTGGCCTGCACCCTCTCGCAATCCAGGACCCCTTGGGGAATGTTGGACTGCCAGTTTGGGCCCAATCCCCACAGGCCAGGCCCAGGGACCCCACCCGTGCACGAATCCGTGCACTGGGCCTCTAGATCTTTGGTTAATCTCTTCCTGCTCTTCCCCCTCCCCCCTTCCCTCTGAGATTCATCAGTCTGTTCCATGTTTCCATGCCTGTGCATTGAGCATCTGCCCCCTGGTGGTCGGTGTGCATCATAGCTACTGGTTGAACGGTTGCTTAGGCTTTTATATATAGAGAGATGCCGTATTACAGTCAGAACAACGTAAGTTTGTGGAAGTGGTATAACAACAATTAGAAGTGTGAGTTCAACCTTCTGCTGTCTGTGTTTATGGGTTTACAGTATATTATCTGTATCATCAGAGACTGTGGTACACGATAATTCTAAAGAGCAGATATGTAAAAGTCACTAGAAAGTCTTCTGTGCTGCTGCACAGCGTGCTTAACTTCTTAATCACATTTTGTTTTTAAAAGCATTAAGATTAGTTTATTCTGTGCCCATATCACCAGGACAAGCAGAGTGCACTTATACGGATGGACTCACTGCTTCATTTCAAATGTGAAATATCCCTGCAGAGTAATCTCTTCAGGTCACAGTTACAGCAGGCACTGTTTCTCAAAGATCACTGCCTTTCTTCCTTGTGGGGTAACCACTCCTCCCCCTTATTCCAGGCTCTTCCTTCCCCCTGAAGCCTTGTGCTTCCCCATGTGACTGAGGGGTACAGATAGGAAATACAGTACCGATTACCCTAAAGAAGCTGCTGCCGTCCTAATTCTTTCTCGGTGCTTGGTGTGGATATTGGCATGTGACACAGTTCTGGGAAGGGGAATTTGAGGGACTGCTGGGAAGCATTGGGGAGTGTTTTGAAGCTCCTAAAAAAGACACAAGACCCTCTCAGTGCTCTGGATGAAGGTGCATGAGAATGTGACATTTGGAATGATTGCCACCATTTTATATCAAAACAGAAAGTAAACCCATTTAGAAGACATTTCCCTGTCTTTGGACTGCATTTCCTGTGATAACGCCTCCCTTACTGCTGAGGCCATTTTGAGTTGAGTGTTCTGTTACTTACAGAGGAAAGCATCTTGATAACATATTTGAAAAAGAGAAAGTTAGCTGTTTAGTATCCTTATTTGATGATATTTGTGTTGATAATTTTGTTTGTCCAGAACACAAGGCTTACATTCTAATTTTCTGTAATTTACTACGACCTAAGATGTAACAATGATTTTCTCTTTTACAGAGGGTTGAGAATATCAAGCATATTTCACCCTTGAAATCGGAAGTTTCTTTCCTTACATTCTGGGTGTATGTGCTGACTCAAAGACCTGCTCCCAGATATCACATCTCTTGTGAGTTGTTTTGAATCACCTGATAAATCTTTTCCAATACTGACTGCACCTCCTATTCCTGTCCCTGCCCTTCTTGACCCAGATGCCTTATCAATCCAGGTAACATTCATTAACTGAATCCTTTGTCACGATTTTTGTATTTATTCCTTATACTACGTGTGTTGTCATGTCTGAGAATGCTTAATGCAGCATTATGAAGAGGTTTCCAAATCTGGCCCATCACCAGACTCTCCCCAAACATATTACCTATATCCAAATCTCTCTCTAGGTAATTCTGATTATCAACCAGGTCTGGCAATCACTGATATAAGGACACAGAAGAGAGAAAAATTGTAGTGATCTGATTCCACACCTAAGGTAAATGGTTTCAAATCTCATCTGGTAAAATCAATTATGTAAGAACAAAATTTATTTCCTTATTGCTTAATATTTAATACATCTTTCTTTATTCTTTGGGGGTGGTAGGAACTTATTTCAGTGGACTCTAAATATGACCACCCCTCTCAGCAAGTCAGAAAAAAATTAGTTGGGAGGAGGAGTCCTTTTAATCCTCTGTGTTTTCTGTTAACATTGCCATCCTCCAAGAATGCAGGGTCCCATCAGGTCTTTGGCCAGTTGTCCACGCAGGTCTATGTTGTTGCTAGCTCCACGACTTCATTTTCTGCAGCTCTTCTGCAGTAATTCCTTCTCTGTGGAGGGTACTCAGAAGTCTATCTCTGCTCTTGTGTCACATGGGAGCAAAAGAAATTCTCTGGCTGCCTAAGGCCCCTTAGCCACCTATTCCAGCTCTACCCAAGCAACAGAGCCTGACCCCTTCTGCTCTCTGTTCCCATAATCCTGCTGGGCACCTCACCAGGGCTGTTGCCCTTCTCTCTGAGGTCTGCACTAATTTCCTTCCCTCTGATTCCCCCTCCCTCAAGCCCGAAGCATGCTCTTCTGTGCTAAGAGACATGGAAACCTCAGAGGGTTTCCTCCCAAACCTCTCGTCTATGCCCTTGAGTTCTTCTGTATGGGTAAGTGCCTGAGCTTTTGTAATTCAAAAGCTAGGATAATACTTTCTGTTTCTCTGCCTTTTGCTGTCTGTTTCATTCCCAAGACAATTTGCACAACCTCGCCATTAAATAGAAATGGCAAGTGGGGTGGGGGGGGACGGGGGGAGCTGAAAAAGGAAATGCCAAGGAGGAACATAGTACAGTGGGGCCTTGACTTACGAGTTTAATTCGTTCCGTGATGGAGCTCGTAACTCAAATTATTCGTATGTCAAATCTTAAAGTGAACGAGTGAGACACGTGATGCTGGGCTGATGTGTGACGTCACTGTGACGTTCGCTGCGCCAACTAGCGGTGGGGTATCTGAAGCTGGCTCGTAACCCGAATTTTAGCTCGCAACTCAAAGCAAAAAATCGGCCAAGAGACGGCTCGTATCTCGAAAAACTCGTTAGTCGGGACACTCAAGTCAAGGCCCCACTGTATATAAAACATTAAAATAACACACAAAATCCTGTATGGTAGGTATAACAAACATGCATTTTTGCTTCACGCTGTGTGTGCACGCACACATATTCACACACAACACACAATGATTAGCAAAATTAAAAATCTGTCATTTGAAATAAATTTTCACTGAGTCTATTTCACATTCTAGATTCACTGGTGGTGGTTGTTTTATTTTTTTAAAAATCCTCACCCAAGGGTATGACTTACTGATTTTTTAGAGAGAGAAGGGGGAGAGAGATGGAAACATTGATGTGAGAGAAACATAGATTGATTGCCTCCCACACATGCCCCTATGGCATTGAACCCACAGCCCAGGTATGTGTCTGACCAGGGATCCAACCCACAGCTTTTCGGTGCACAGGACAATAGCCCAACCCATTAAGCAACACCGGCCAGGGTACAATTCATAAATTTTAAATTGCACATTGTTCTCAGTAGCATTATGAAATCTCACTCTGTCTCACTCTCTCCCACTCAGGATGTAAATCCCTTTGTCCAGCATATCCACCTCACTCCATCTCATCACATAGGCATTGCATGTATCATGTCACATCATCACAAGTAGAAAGGTGAGTACACTGCAATAAGATATGTTTAGAGAGAGCCCACATTCACATAACTTTTATTACAGCACATTGTTATGTGTTCTACTTTACTATTAGTTATTGTTGTTGAACTCTTACTGTGCCTCATTTCTAAATTAAACTTTGTCATAGGTGTGTATGTGTAGGAAAAAACATAGAATATATAGAGTTTGGTGCTATCTGTGGTATCAGGCATCTTAGAGGGTCTTAGAACATATCCCCCATGGATAAGGGGAGCACTACTGTAATTGCCAAAGTGATTGCTGTGAAGAAAACGACTCTTATTTGGATGAGTCAATGCTGGTAGTTTACTTTAAACCAGTGGTTCTCAACTAGGAATGACTTTGCCCCCCCAGGGAACATTTGTCCATTTCTGAAAACCTTTTTGGTTGTGTCAACTAGAGAGGGGGTATTCCTGGCATCTAGTGGGTAGAGATCAAAGTTGGTGCTAAACGTTCTACAATGCTCAGGACAGCTCCTCACAACTATGAACTGTCTAAAATGTCAATACAGCTGAGGTTGAAAAACCCTGCTTTAAACAACCAAATTATTACTTTATAGTCATTTTTCACATTTCAATATACTTAAAAGTTTCTGACCCCCTTCCCCCAGCCTCAGTCTTACTAAATCATAGGGACCCAACAACTCAAGTATCCAAATCTTTGCAGCACTCAAGCTCACAAACTCTTTGAGGCTCCTACTACTTCACTACAGTGGGTGCGGTGACAGGGGCAGTTGGTTCCAGTGAGAAAACAGCCGATGGATATCTAGGTGGAAGCTTCCCTAGCAATCTTTGAGTTCTTACAGAGAAATGTATTTCTTATCTCAGGGTTTTTCTCCCCCATGACAGCAGGAGCGGAGACTCCATCTGATCTCTGGTTTTCTAGAGTCATAACCCCGAGAGAGGCCACCTGTGATACTCACCTGGGAAGCCCTGTCACCACCCCACAGGCTGAGTTCTATCACCTGTTCTGACGCACTCTGAGCTGCCCTGTCCCTTTCTAGTGAGTCAAGGTGCGCCACCTTTTCCTTGTGCTCTCTGAGCTGGCCTTTCCCTCTTTCCTTGCCAAACCATCCTCATTTGAAGGTGTGTTTCCCTTATCAGTTCTCCGATGACCAATTACCATTTTTGTGTAATAGCTTAATTTGCCCTGTCTCCTTCTCCTCCCTTATTTTGAACAGGGATAAAGTTTCAAACCACCACCCAAACATGAGGCCAGAGTTGGCTTTTCAACAGAAAGTTTCCCCAGTTCCATCGCAGACCTCCATCCCTATGCTGGTACCTTCCTGCAGCTCATTTCGATTTACTAGTGGCATCTGTGGCTAGCTGGATCTGTTCTCGAAGGTTGGTGCCTTTTGTCTGCTTTCCAAAGGACAGGAGGATGGGACCTTGCCCTCAGGCAGCCTCTGCATGTGGAAAGATTCTAGAAAGTAGGATGAGTAAGTCTGAGAGGAGAAAAGCATCTGAAAACCTGTCTGGATTAGATGTCTCTAGGAAATATAAAATTATATATGTATGACCCACCAGACTAACAGACGGCTGGAACCAATGGGACTTGTTTCTCTTTCAGGAGTGCTAGAGTACCTCAAGGGCAGCTTAATCCCTGTTTGTAATCTGAGTCCTAGTACAATGCCCTAAGTAAAATAGGCGGCAATAAAAATCTGCTGAATCAATTTTAAAATGTAAAACAAGGCAGGGTAAGAACAAACACTCCACCCCTTAGGCCTTCTTCTCCACTTTTTTTTTCTTTTTCAAATGAATGCAATACTCCTGTGTTCATTTTCTCTTCAAACAAAAAGTCTTTCTTTAGCATCTGTTATTGTGCAAGGAAGTGCTGAGCAGGACACAATATTACTTTTAAAATATGGCCCCTGAATTCAAACAACTTCCAATTTGGCAGGAAAAAATAAATACCTATACAGATATCTAAAATGCAAAGCAGAATGTAAAGTCACACAAACAGTTCCCGTAGACTCCTACAGCCTCTAGAAATGGAGAGTCACATCTGGCTTGTGACCCGGAAGAAAGGCATATGGAGGAGAGGATCCATGAGCGGAGCCTTGAGAATAAAGATTTCAATAGGCAAAAATATGTGCACCTGGAAAGAAGGGAGGCGTGAATCATTTGTTTATTCAATGAATATTCTTGAGTATCTGTTATGTGCCAACCACTGTTTTAGGTGTAATATCTAGGTGGAAGTTTCAGTGAAATAGTAGAAAACAAAACAAAATCCTGCCTTCATGAAGTTATAGAAAAGCTCCCGGTGTGTTTCCAGGGAGTTCGTTAGTCTGTTTTGGTAACATACAGAATGGAGGAAGGGAACAACAGAAAGATCAAAACAAGAAAGGTAGATTCCACAGATTGTGAAGGAACCAAAGGCCGGGCTGAAGAATTTTTTGGATTTCGTTCTGTTGACAGTGAGGTGTCATTACAGGTTTCTCAACGAGGGACTGTCTTAATCAAAGTGGTGTTTGGAAAGATTAACTGGGTGGTAGAGTCTAGGGCTGGATGACTGAGGGTGCGGTTTGGAAGCAGGGAGAATAATTACGCAGCTATTGCATCTACTGGGAAGGATCCAACATAAGTATCATTTCCTTTGAGATGCCATCCCTGATTCAATCAGGTTAGGATTGGTGTCCCACTAAGGTATTCTCATAACCATTTGTCTCATCTATGCTAGCACTTATTGCATAGCATTGCAAATGCCTGTTTATTCATTCTTATCTTTCCACTCATATGAAGGAAGAGCTGACCCTCATTATCTTTGTGTTCCCAATGCCTAGACCAGTGTCTGGCATGCAGTATAAAATATCTGTGAACTGAGTGAAGAATCCAGTGTTATGGGTTAAATTCTATCCCCTCAAAATTAATATGTTGAAGTCCTAACCCCCAGTACCTTAGAACATGCTCTTATTTGGAGCCAGAGTCTTTACAGAGGTAATCGAGTTAAAATGGTACCACTAGAGTGGGCCCTAATCCAATGTGATTGGTGCCCTTTTTTAAAAGGAAACATTTGGAGACAGGCATGCATATAAGAAGAACGCAGTAAGAGCATGAAGACGACCAGCTACAAACCAAGGAGAAAGGCCTGGAACAGATCCTTCTCTCACAGCCATCAGAAGGGCCCAATCCTGCCAACCCCTTGCTTTTGAATTTCTAGCCTACAGAACTATGAGATGATGAATTCCTGTTATTTAAACCACCCGGTTTGTAATACTGTGCTACAGCCTCACTAGCAAACTGATATGAAAATGTTCATCTAACTTGCAGAAACATCCAGAATTAGAGCTCAGGATTAAGGTCATCGTTAACTATAAATAACAAGAGGTGATGACATGGGAGCAGCATAAATTGCTGTGATAAGTAATAGAGGAGGAAATACGGCAAAGGGCAGCATCTCAGGGAACACCCATGTTTAGGAAATAGAAAGAGAAGCCAGGGACAAAGATAAAGACGCAGCAGAAAGCTGCAGAATAAAGCTGCCTGGTAGAATCTATCTTCAAATACTGAAAAAAGTAAAGTAAGTGGTCAAAAAAACTGTCCACAAATTTTCACAGAAGCAACCACATAAGGAAGGGCCACAGACAGATGTTCAAAATCTCAAAAAGTTGTGTGGCCCTGGGAAGGCTCTGGAGCAGAGTGGCAACCATAGGTGGCAAAGCTCCTAATGCAACGTGGTCTCTTCCCCAGCTGTACTCTTTTTTTTTTTTAAATATATTTCTTTATTGATTTCAGAGAGGAAGGGAGGAGAAAGAGATAGAACATCAATGATGAGAGAGAAACATTGATCGGCTGCCTCCTGCACGCCCCCCACCGGGGATCGAGCCTGCAACACAGGTATGTGCCCTTGGCTTGAATCAAACCTGGGACCCTTCGGTCTGCAGGCCAACGCTCTATCCACTGAGCCAAGCTGGCCAGGGCCCCAGCTGTACTCTTGATGCAAAAAAACAAAAAAACAAAAACAAAAAAAACCCTGGGAATTCCAACTGCACCTGAACCTTGGGAATCCCTCATTTGAAACACAGAGGTCGGAGCCATTAGGGACATTTCCGAAGTGTCCTCATCTCCTACATGCTTCCTTAGCTGTATGTGAAACTACACTACGCTGTGAGTGGTGCCACTCACAACAGGGTGGTCAGGAATGGTTCTCATGAAGCCTGAAGGACCAA
Source organism: Myotis lucifugus (assembly GCF_000147115.1). NCBI lineage: Eukaryota > Metazoa > Chordata > Mammalia > Chiroptera > Vespertilionidae > Myotis > Myotis lucifugus. Next base: position 47,323,216 of record NW_005871048.1, on the reverse strand, counting down.
ACACATCCACCCCAAGTTAGACCTGCAGGTGCTGCCCCACAACCTCCACCAAAGCCCATGTAAGGAGCTAGGTCCTTAAGGACTGACAAAAAGTTTTCTGGGGGAAAAAATAAAATGGAAATTATACTTTTAAAAAAAGATGAAAACATCCTGAATACATGTATAGGACCAGGAAAAATTGGTGGTGAAGGAGAGATTGAAATTGTGTATGTGTGCATATGCCTAAGGGAAGAACTCTGACTTGACAGGAAGCCAGAGAACGGAGGAAAATAATGAGACCATAGTCAAGTGAAGATCCCTGGCCACCACTGCAAGGAAGGCAGGCATGAGAAAGTCCCTATTTCAATACCTATAACTCAACCTATAAGCAGCTGGGGTTCTAAAGTGCAATTATATTTCAGTTGTTTGAAAATTCAAAGTATTTCATTGAAACAAAATATAAGAGGCATTTATTTTTAGACAGGCCACAAACACTGACTTAGCCCACAATGTGAGTAAACACAGTTTTAACTAGAGTTCTGGCTCTAAGAAATAGAGGGATGTTCAGCACAGCAGAAGGAAAGAGAACACCTTTCCCAGGACCTTAAGACAAACCTCATGGGGGTGTATTTTATACCCAGAGATCTCATTCTGGTTTAAATGCCCGAATACAACTATCTACCAAGGCCTAACTCCACCCAAAATGTTCCAAGTACACAATTATTTAATCCCTCAAACATCACAAAGAAAAAAGAAAAAAAAAGTCAAATTATTCAATTTCAACTCATGTGGCTAGACGCTGGAAAGAAAACAATTTAATCGTTGTCTATATATATCTATAAAAGCCTAATATGCAAATTGTCCCCGCAGGAGTTTGACTGGGAGACCGATCACTCACTATGACATGTGCTGACCACCAGCGGCACAGAACAAAGGAAGGCGGTGGCTGGCAGCCAGGGAAGGGAGGCCCTGGCCGGCAGCCGGAAGACCCTGATCAGCCCTGATCGCCAGCCAGGCCTAGGGACCCTACCTGTGCATGAATTTTGTGCACCAGGCCTCTAGTCTAAAAAAAGAGTAATTCTTACATTTTAATGTGCATTATACATTCTTGAGATACTTGTTTAGAAGCCATATTCTAGGGCCTCCCCCACAGGCAACGTCATTCTGTAAGGTGGTTCTTCAACCACACTTAGGGAAAACACTGAGCTATGATTTTCTGTTTTTATTTAAGACTAGAGGCCCGGTGCATGAAAATTCATGCACTGGAGTGGGGGGAGTCCTTCAGCCAGACCTGCCCCCTCTCACAGTCCGGGAGCCCTCAGTGGTGGGAGGCATCCCGGTGATCAGGGGAAGGCGACGCCCCCATCACACCTCTGCTGCTGCCACTGCCAGCAGCAGAAGGCGACGCCCCCATCACACCTCTGCTGCTGCCACTGCCAGCAGCACAAGACTCGGCTGGCCCTGGTTACCTGAGCCTTGGGTGGCCCTGGGCAGCTGGGTAGCCAACATCTGAGGCTTGCCTGTGCCTTGGGCCAGTCCTGGGAAGCTGAGGGGCTGAGGGCAGGTCCGGCCGCACTGCATTCCTGCCACCTCCCCGGAGGGGCTGAGAGGACTGGGGGACTCCGGTGGGACTGAGGGGACTGGGCACTGCCATCTTGTGGCTATGGGTGCCACCATCTTTGTGGTGGTGTGACAGTCAATTTGCATATTCCCTTTTTATTAGATAGGATCATGCATGTTAATACAAATGAATTTTTAAAGGGATGTGTTAGGTACTTACACAAACAAAATAAAGCATTTCTCACAGTATGGAGGAAAAACATTTTAGGGCAGGAGAACTACAGAAGCCCTTTGGCCCAGCCTGGGGCAGCGCCCCTAAGATCCTCTCCTGATTGTGTATTAATACTTAACACACATCTTCATTTCACATCTGTGGGTGAAAATACTAACAGTAGAATTACATACTGAAGGGTAAGGGAGAAGTTGAGTTCATTCATTTATGCCAGGCTTTTTACACACAAGGGTTTTTCCAAGCCTACTGCTTAGCTATTGTCTACTGCTTACCTCAATTTCTGCTTAAAGAGATTTAATGGAGGTCAATGGGGGGGCGGGGGGAAGGGGAGACATATGTAATACTTTCAATAATAAAGATTAGGAAAAAAGAGATTTAATGAAGAATTCATGATGTAGAAATATTGTTCTGACCAAAACTGATGATAGCTTAATCCATTACCATTTATTATTATTCAGCTGAATCAATTACCAAATTATACAAATTGTATGCACTCCTACAGCACAGTAGGTCACCAGTACAGACATTCCCCTCTTGTGCATTGGGATAGCCAAGTCAATATTTCATGGCTGTCATCCATTCTGATTGGTAGGGCAACCATGCCACACTGGTTGTTAATAATTTTGGTGCCCACTCTAGTTTGTACTTCTATATTTGATAGTCACCATACTACATTTTAGTTTAATTGTAGACATCTCTTGCATCACCTAAATTCTGTAAGTTCTTGTGAGGTAGGGTGGGAAGATTGTCACATGCAAATTTATATCTTATACAGAAGTAACCCCGGGACAGGTTAGGCAAGAAATAAGTGTCATGGGATCAACAATCAATTAATAAAGGAAATTATCAGAGCTGATGATCACATTTTGCTGCACTGCTGGCATAAAGACCCAAATTTCTCAGCTTTAAATTTAAGTTAGAGGTATAAGCAAAAAAGACACTTTTATTTTTAAATAACGCACATGACAAGGTCAACTTCTCAACTTTTTGTTATTTAACTATATTCTGTTTGTGCTCTTGACTTTTACTGAGAGGCTATGCTTGATTTTCTCAAAAAATTTTCTTTAATGAGATTTGGTTCTGAAAAACTTGAAGAATGTGTTTTCATTAAGGCCAGTTGTACTTTTTTTAAACTCTAGGACTAAGATTATTTGCATTTTATTAATTTGAATTATTACCACTTAACCAAATCTTCATAGCTTAAAGGAAGACATAATACATTTATATTAGGAGATATATATATAAATTTATATTCTTTCTCTATATATAAATAATATATACTTAATTAAAGTGTATATGTTTAATATTATGGATAGTATAGCAGATAGTATAGCTAAATTAAACATTCTAAGTAAGTTTCTCTTCACTGGCCTAAATGTTTTTTAGTTCTGTTAACTTGGTTCTGGTAACTAGCAGAACTAATTTGAGTTTTCTCTCTTTCCTATTAAACTTTGTTAGAAAGGCAAATAATGAAATGCCAACAATATAGATCAGAAACTGAGAAACTGGGGCCTGGATAAGTTACACAAAGGCAACCTTTGTTTTCATATAAGCTTTACTTTCCAGTCTAGCTTCAACTTTGAGGTTTACTTGCTCCAATACAAAAAGTACCAAAATTCAGTACTGCTACAGGTGGGATTAACCAGAAGCACACTTGTTGCTATCTCTAATATAAAAAGTACTTGGAAATTTGATGTGTTTCCCTTTTGGACAGTAAATAGAAAGATATAGTATTGCAAAGTCCAATAATTAGTCAAACGCACATAAAAATGTTTAACATTTCTACTATAGTACTAATTTGACCAAACATAAATTCAATATATATATATAGAAGTATATATATATAATTTTTTAAGTGAAATAAAATATCTGAAAAATTTTGGCATAAATGTTATAAAATCTTCAGAGGAATTAAGGCCATATAACATCTTTTCAGAATAGCTTTCTACAGAGATATTTATCACCTACAAATTCCAAAGTGTCTGATATCCACACAGCTACTGCACCACCTTTTTGTCATCTGAAACTTCTTTTTGATAGAGTTTAATATCTCAGATGACCACTGATTATATAAAAATGCACCCCTACCACTAAATCACACCATTTAAACTACAAAGGATTTTACCTCTCCTTTTACTTTTTTTTCCTAAGACAGATGCAATATGTATTGAATTTCTTCCAATCTGTTGTCTGAGCTATAGAGTTTGTGATTTCTTTAGATAGAATTTAGGAATATAACCTTGAACCATGTTTTTATTAAGTATGTTGATCTTATACCTCTCACTCAATCATCATTTGTGGAGTTCTTAGAAGGCTAGCCAATGGCTCTAAGGATAGTAACAATGCGATGTCTTCTCATTCACTCTGTAAACCCCCTTCCACAAGTGTCCACTGTCATCCTACCCTTTTTATGACCCCAGCTCTCCTTCTCTATTCTCTACTGAGAATGCTTCTCTCTTCACCTAAACTCAATCTTTATTCATGACAAGTCCTAGAAAAAAGCAAAAATGAGAGATAAAAACAATAAAAACTTATCTTGAGGGAAAGCAGAAGAGCACAAAGTAACGAAGGGATCCTTGCCGATAAGTCCGACAATAGAGAACAAAACTTATTGTTTGATATTTATTTCATTTTCATCATAAAACATGTGTTGTGATAGAACAAAGTTGAACCAGTTGTGACCTGCTTTGGTGGATCAATAGCAATAGTGAAAAGCCCTTCGCCGGCTGGAGCAGACAAGCTGCTAAACCTCATTGGAAAAAATGAGAACTAGGCATCTGATAATGAAATAAGGGAGAGGGTTGTTCTTGAGTAGATCCGACATACTGTGACTGTCTTCAGATAACCATTGCACGTGGTTACAGGTGCCGTCTCTCACGGGAGCTCTACACGAAGGTTGGGAACCTCCTTCTCGAAGGTTTTTTCCTGAGTTCTTATCTACCCTATTTTCCTGCAGTCCCATGTTGCTGACCTCTTCTTCCTTCCTGAAGCCCTGACTTTGACTTTCAGAACATACCACCCTTCTAACTGGCTTCATGCCATTCCATTGTTCAGTCCTTAATCATTTTATACTGTTGGTGCTTTTTTTTTCATACTCCTGTACAGGGGTTTTCTCTCCTCAACCCTTGGCACTTTTTTTTTTAAATCTACTTACTCCTAATACTCTGTATGAATGACCCCCAAATCTGCATTCTGAACCCCAACCTTTCACCCATGCCAGAGGCCACTATTTCCAACTGCCAACAAACATTATAGTTTGGATACTGCACTGTCACAGGATACCTAACTAATCCCTAAAGGAACTAATTTTGCCCAAGTTCCACCTCCCACCAATTGTTTTCTTTATCCAACAGCTCCATCGATGTTAATGGCTTGACTTTTCTGACCTGAAACAATGGAATCCGCTTTGGCTCTGCTCTTCCACCTCTAACTTGTAAGCTGTTTCTTTACTTAGACCTTTCTCCCCCATTCTCACTGCTAACAACCAAAAGAACCCCACTTCTCCCTGTATTACTGCTCCTGGGCCTGGACAACTCCTACCTCTACTCTTATTTCCTTTCAATTCATGCTTAGGATAAATTTTATTATTAGGGAGGGAGGGAATTCTAAAATACCACTTTCATCATCTTTTCCCCTTCTGGAGAATCTACAATGATTCCCTATCATAAACCACATCAAGCCCCAAGTTCTCAGCTCCATTATCTGAATTATTCTCCCAATTCAAGTTCACTTCCCACCTCTCCCTACTACTCTCTAATGTTAAAATCTCTTTTTATTTTCCCAATAAGCTAGTTCCCACCTGTCCCCTTCTCTCCCTCGTAACCCTCAGAGTCATCAACTCTTGGGTTTTGCTCCCATCACATTGTTTCTACTAATAGAAATGAGGACATTGAAACTTCGGTGGGTGTCTATTACAAGACCATTAGTCCAGTTGCAAGGATTTGTAAAGAGAAGAAGCAGCAGCTAAAACTGGACAAGTAGATGGGGCTGAATAATGAAGATTCCCTAAGGGCGGTGTGTCTCATCTATTTGTCTTAAAGACTTAGCGCTCAGGTAAAAATGCCGAACCAATCATGAAATCATAATGAAGCACAAGCAAATAAAACAAAATCCCAAGGTCTCCCTTGTGACCACCATGTATGAGATGCGGAAGAACAATACTTCCTGCCTGGGAACTGTGCCCTCAGATGAAAGCAGTTCCTCTGCTTTCATAAATTAACCAAGAGGTTCAAAAGCGAGGCACAACAAGCTCTACTGAGAAACTTCTCTGACAAAGGTCAGAAAAGCTTTTCTCAGTTGCCCAAATCAACCTCTGCCATCCCGGAATTTTTATTGTTGGGAATTTTTGCAATTAGGAATCTAATGCACAAAGTAAACTGATGAACAAAATCTGAAGCAGGGAACAGACTGAGGAATCTCAGAGGGAATGGGGAAGGGAGGGGCGCGGAACAGATTAACCAAAGAACTTAATATATGCATAGATGCATAACCCATGGACTCAGACAATAGTGTGGTGAAGGCCTGGAGGGGGTCAATGGAAAAAAAGGGGACATCTGTAATACTTTTAACAATAAAGTTAAATAAATAAATAAATAAATAAATAAATAAAGCTGTCTTGATTAAAGTTTGTAAAGTACCATTTTAATAATGAGTTAATAGAAGCAAGCATATCTGTGATATAGGTCACTTAAAGCTAAAGTAGAAATACATAAGGAAGAAGCAGAACCACATATGAACAATCAGTTTTTTTTTGTTTGTTTTTTTTATTGCTTAAAGCATTACAAAGGGTATTACATATGTGTCCTTTTTTTTTTCCCCCCGCCCTTGACAATACCCCGGCTTCCCCTACCCCCCAGTGTCTTATGTCCATTGGTTATGCTCATATGCATGCATACAAGCCCTTCAGTTGATCTCTTAACCCCCTCCCCCCTGCCCCCCAACCCTCCCCGGCCTTCCCGCTGCAGTTTGACAATCTGTGTGAGGCAATAGACAATCAGTTTTTTGATAAGGCCTCAGCAGTCGTCATGGGTATTGCCCCAAACTAAGCAGAAGTGTACAGATCCTCTGAGGAAATTTACAGGCAGTTTGCTTGAAGGAGGAAAGAAAGCTGACTCAGCATACTACGGGCAGTGCAACTAAGTACATCTGAAGTCAAATGTTGCCTATTTCCTGAGGCCAGGGAGTGGCTACCCAAGTTATCCAAGAGCATAACAACAGCACCCACTTATCAAGGGCTCTGGGCCAGGTACTGTGCTAGTTATTTCATTCACATTATCTATTTAATCCTCATAGCAACCCCATGAAAGAGATATCATTCTCTTTATCCACTTATCTACTGATGGACACTTGGATGGATGTGGAGATTATGCTAAGTGGAATAAGCCAGGAAGAGAAAGACAATACCATATGATTTCACTTATATGTGGAATCTAATGAATAAAATAAACTAAATAAACAAAATGGAAACAGACTCATAGATGGAGAACAGACTGACAGCTGTCAGAGGGGAGGAGGTTGCCAAATCATAGATTCAGAAAACAGTATGGTGATTTCCAAAGGGAAAGGTGGGTGGGGGAAGGTAGAGAGGTAAAGTGAGGGAAGGAGACTTGACTTGGGGTGGTGAACACACAATACAATATACGGGTGAAGTATTATAGAAGTGTACACCTGAAACCTACATAACGTTGTTAACCAATGTCACCCCAGTAATTCAATAAAAGAAAAAGAATTACTAAAAAGAGAGAGAGAGAGGTGTCATTATCTTTATGTCACAGATAAGGAAACTAAATCTCAGATAAGTTAATTTTTTTTTTTTTATTTTATTTTTTTTAATATTTTTTTATTTTTCGCTTAAAGTATTACAAAGGGTATTACATAAGTGTCCTTTTTTTCCCCCCCCCCCGCCCTTGACACACCCCTACCCTCCCTTACCCCCCAGTGTCTTATGTCCATTAGTTATGCTTATATGCATGCATACAAGTCCTTCGGTTGATCTCTTACTCCCCTCCCTCCTGCCCCCCAACTCTCTCTGGCCTTCCCACTGCAGTTTGGCAATCAGTTTGAGGCAGCTCTGCCTCTGTATCTATTATTGTTCAAAAGTTTGTAATGGTCTTTATTATCCATGAATGAGTGAGATCATGTGGTATTTTTCCTTCATTGACTGGCTTGTTTCACTTAGCATAATGCTCTCCAGTTCCATCCATGATGTTGCAAATGGTAGGAGTTCCTTCTTTTTAACAGCAGCATAGTATTCCATCGTGTAGATGTACCACAGTTTTCTAATCCATTCATCTACTGATGGGCACTTAGGCTGTTTCCAGATCTTAGCTATGGTGAATTGTGCTGCTACGAACATCTGGTTACATATATCCTTTCTGATAGGTGTTTCTGGTTTCTTGGGATATATTCCTAGTAGTGGGATCACAGGGTCAAATGGGAGTTCCATTTCCAATTTTTTGAGGAACCTCCATACTGCCTTCCATAGTGGCTGCACCAGTCTGCATTCCCACCAGCAGTGCACAAGTGTTCCTTTTTCTCCACATCCTCTCCAGCACTTGTCGTTTGTTGATTTGTTGATGATGGCCATTCTGACAGGTGTGAGATGGTACCTCATTGTTGTTTTGATTTGCATCTCTCGGATGATTAGTGACTTTGAGCATGTTTTCATATGTCTCTTGGCTTTCTGAATGTCCTCTTTTGAAAGGTGTCTATTTAGATCCTTTGCCCATTTTTTGATTGGATTGTTTATCTTCTTTTTGTTAAGTTGTATGAGTTCCCTATAAATTTTGGAGATTAAGCCCTTATCAGATATGACGTTGGCAAATATGTTTTCCCAAGAGGTGGGTTTTCTTGTTGTTTTGTTGATGGTTTCTTTTGCTGTGCAGAAGCTTTTTATTTTGATGTAGTCCCATTTGTTCAGTTTCTCTTTAGTTTCAACTGCCCTAGGAGCTGTATCAGTGAAGAAATTGTTTTGGCATAAGTCTGAGATTTTGTTGCCTTTGTATTCTTCTAGACTTTTTATGGTTTCCTGTCGTACATTTAAGTCCTTTATCCATTTTGAGTTTATTCTTGTGTATGGTGTAAGTTGGTGGTCTAGTTTCATTTTCTGGCATATATCTGTCCAATTTTCCCAACACCATTTATTGAAGAGACTATCTTGGCTCCATTGTATGTTCATGCCTCCTTTGTCAAAAATTAATTGAGCATATTGGTTCGGGCTAATTTCTGGACTCTCTATTCTATTCCACTGGTCTATATGTCTGTTCTTGTGCCAGTACCAGGCAGTTTTGAGAACAGTGGCTTTGTAATACAGTTTGATATCTGGCATTGAGATCCCACCTACTTTGTTCTTTCTCAGGATCGCTGCAGCTATTCGGGGTCTTTTTTTATTCCAGATGAATTTTTGGAGAGTTCGTTCTAGATCTTTGAAGAAGGCCATTGGTATTTTAATGGGAAGTGCGTTGAATGTATAGATTGCTTTGGGTAGTATGGACATTTTAATGATGTTGATTCTACCAATCCAAGAACATGGTATGTTCTTCCATCTGTTTATGTCTTCCTCTATCTCTTTTTTCAGCGTCCTGTAGTTTTCTGAGTAGAGGTCTTTAACCTCTTTAGTTAAGTTTATTCCTAGGTATCTTAATTTTTTTGGTGCGATGGTAAATGGGATTGTTTTTCTAATCTCTCTTTCTGAAAGTTCACTATTGGTGTATAGAAATGCCTCAGATTTCTTGGGGTTAATTTTGTATCCTGCTACATTGCCAAATTCATGTATTAAGTCTAGTAGCTTTTTGATGGAGTCTCTAGGGTTTTGTATGTATAATATCATGTCATCTGCAAATAAGGACAGTTTTACTTCCTCTTTTCCAATTTGGATGCCTTTTATTTCTTCTTCTTGCCTAATTGCAATGGCTAATACTTCCAATACTATGTTGAACAGGAGTGGTGAGAGTGGGCATCCCTGTCTTGTTCCTGTTCTTAGGGGAAATGGTGTTAGTTTTTGACCATTGAGTATGATGTTGGCTGTGGGCTTGTCATATATGGCTTTTATTATGTTGAGGTATGATCCTTCTATTCCCACCTTTCTGAGAGTTTTTATCAAAAATGGGTGTTGGATTTTGTCGAATGCTTTTTCTGCATCAATTGATATGACCATGTGGTTTTTTTCTTTCAATTTGTTTATGTGATGTATCACATTTATTGATTTACGGATGTTGTACCATCCTTGCATCTCTGGGATAAATCCTACTTGGTCATGGTGTATGATCCTTCTGATGTACTGCTGGATCCGATTTGCTAAGATTTTGTTGAGGATTTTGGCATCTATGTTCATGAGGGATATTGGCCTGTAATTCTCTTTCATTGTGATGTCTTTACCTGGTTTTGGTATTAGGGTGATGCTGGCTTCATAGAATGAGCTTGGAAGTGTTCCTTCCTCTTGAATTTTTTGTAGTAGTCTGAGGAGGGTAGGTTTTAGTTCTTCCTTGAATGTTTGGTAGAACTCCCCTGTGAAGCCGTCTGGCCCTGGACTTTTGTTTGCTGGAAGCTTTCTGATGACTGCTTCAATTTCTTCCATAGTTATTGGCCTATTGAGGTTTTTAGATTCTTCCTGATTGAGTTTTGGAATGTTGTATTTTTCTAGGAATTTGTCCATTTCCTCCAGGTTGTCTAGTTTGTTGGAGTAGAGTTGTCCGTAGTATTGTTTAACAATCATTTGTATTTCTGTGGGGTCTGTTGTTATTTCGCCTCTATCATTTCTGATTTGGTTTATTTGGGACCTTTCTCTTTGCTTCTTGGTGAGCCTGGCGAGTGGTTTGTCAATCTTGTTTATCCTTTCAAAGAACCAGCTCTTGGTTTCATTGATTTTCTGTATTGTTTTTTTGGTCTCTATGTCATTGATTTCTGCTCTAATCTTTATTATCTCCTTCCTTCTGCTCACTCTGGGGTTTTCTTGTTGCTCTCTTTCTAATTCTTTGAGTTGTAGAGTTAGATGATTAACTACCATTTTTTCTTGTTTTTTGAGATAGGCCTGTAGAGCTATAAACTTCCCTCTCAGGACTGCTTTCATTGTGTCCCAGAGGTTTTGGATTGTTGTGTTTTCATTGTCATTAGTGTCCAGGATGTTTTTAATTTCTTCTTTGATGTCATCGGTAACCCAATCAATATTTAATAACATGCTATTCAGCTTCCAAGTGTTTGAGTATTTTGGGTTGTTTTTATTGTAGTTTATTTCTAACATTATGCCATCATGGTCTGAGAAGATGCTTTTTATGATCTCAATCTTCTTGAATTTGTGGAGACTTTGCTTGTGACCCAATATGTGGTCTATTTTTGAATATGTCCCATGAGCACCTGAGAGGAATGTATATTCCGCAGCTGTGGGGTGTAGTGTTCTGAAGATGTCAATTAAGTCCATCTGATCTAGTGAGTCATTTAGGATTGCTGTTTCTTTGCTGATTGTTTGTCTAACGGATTTATCCAGTGATGTCAGTGGTGTATTAAAGTCCCCTACTATGATTGTGTTATTGTCGATATCTCCCCTGATATCTTCCAGAAGTTTTCTTATGTATGTGGGTGCTCCTGCATTGGGTGCATATATGTTTACCAGGGTTATATCTTCTTGTTGTATTGATCCCTTTAGTATTATGAAGTGGCCTTCCTTATCTCTGGTTATGGCCTTCACTTTGAGATGTATTTTGTCAGATATAAGTATTGCTACCCCAGCTTTCTTTTCCTTTCCATTTGCGTGAAAGATATTTTTCCATCCCTTCACTTTCAGTCTGTGTGAGTCCTTTCCAATGAGGTGGGTCTCTTGTAGACAGCAGATGTATGGGTCATGTTTTTTTATCCATTAAGCCACTCGGTGTCTTTTATTTGGAGCATTTAGTCCATTTACATTTAAAGTTATTATTGAAAGGTACTTGTTTGTAGCCATTTCTTTTTTGTGTGTGTGTGTGGCTGTTTTCTTTCTGAGCTTGATATTTCTTCTTTTACAACAGTCCCTTTAGCATTTCTTGCATGGCTGGCTTGGTGGTGATAAACTCCCTTAGCCCTTTTTTGTCTGTGAAGCTTCTTATTTCCCCTTCAATTTTGAATGATAGCCTTGCTGGATAGAGTATTCTTGGATTCAGTCCTTTGCTTTGCATCACTTTGTAGATTTCCGTCCATTCTTTTCTGGCCTGATGTGTTTCTGTTGAGAAATCATTTGATAATCTAATGGGAGATCCCTTGTATGTTACTTTCCGCCTCTCCCTTGCAGCCTGTAAGATTCTCTCTTTATCCTGAACATTTGCCATGGTAATTATGATGTGTCTTGGTGTGGGTCTTTTCGGGTTCACCTTGTTTGGGACTCTCTGGGCTTGTGTGACTTTTTTCTTCCCCACCTCAGGGAAGTTTTCTGATATTATTTCTTCGAATAGGTTTTCTAATCCATGTTCATCTTTCTGTTGTTCTGGCACCCCTATTATTCGTATGTTGCTTCGTTTCATGTTGTCCCAAAGTTCCCTTAGGCTCTCCTCCTGCCTTTTAATTTTTTTCTCCATTTGCAGTACAGTTTGAGTGTGTTTTGCTTCCTTGTCTTCTAATTCACTGATTCGGTCCTCCGCTTCTCCCAGTCTACTGTTGATACTTTCAATGGTGTTTTTTATTGCAGCTATGTCGCTCTTCATTTCTTCTTGGGACTTACTTAAGTTGTTGATTTTGTCACCTGTTTCTTCTAGCTTCTTGCATACGTAGTTGAGTTTTTCATCTGTTTCTTCTTGCTTCTTGAACATCCGGTGCATGTACTCTAGGAACCTTATTCTGAATTCTTTTTCCGTCATGTTGCATATCTCTGTCTCACTTAGCTGCTTTTCTGGCGAGTCCTCCTTTTCTTTCCTTTGGGGGTTTCTTTGTCTACCCATGTTTGATCTCACTGACATTACTAGTTGTTGAATCGTTCAGTGGCTGGACCCTGGGTGGTAGTGGCTGCTCCCTGGGTGGCAGTGGCTCCTCGGTCTGTGGTTGCTCCTTGGGCGGTTGTGGTAGCAGCGGCTCCTCTGTTGATAGCAGGGCCTCTGATGGGTGCTGTTCACAGTTGTGGTGGCTCTTCTGGCTGGTGGAGGGAGGCTTCAGACGCAGCAACTGTTCCCCAGGCAGAGCGTGTGGTGATCAGGAGGCCGCTGTTGCTTGAATCTTCGAGGCAAGTCCAACCTTTCCGTGGAGGGGTGCAGGTCTCCCCTTGGCTCTTGCAGTCGCGCTGTTTGCGAATCGCTGCCTCCGGGTCAGTAGCCGCCGGGCTAGTAGCCGATCTCTGGATGCCGGTGAACGCTGCCTGAGATCGACTCTATAAAAACTTGGCCACGTGCTTGGCAAGGAGCTTCTTCCCGGAACTGAGAAAAGGGTTCTTACTGGGCTCTTTGGTTTGCTCTTGAACTAACTGGATGATGATGCAGGACGCTTCCATCTGGCTGGCCACTGGGAGCAACACCATCCCAAGGTCCAGCACAGTAAACTTCTGTATGGCTGGGAAGTACTGTTCACTCGTCGGCGTTTTTTCAACTATTGCAATTCCTTGAAGATTACTGGAATTTCTAACGCGAACCAGCCTCTTTCGGTAGCTATTTCCTGCCACCAAATCGGCTTCTGTGATATAAAGAATGCAGGATCTGACCGACAAGTAAAAATCTACCGGTGCTAGGCCATCCTCAAAAACAAGTTTAACTTTCCCTGCCTGACTCCTCACACCCCAGCTCCGTCGCGCCCAGGCTCCACAGTCGCGTCCTCTGTCTTGCCCCTCAGATAAGTTAATTAACTTGCTTCCGATCACACAGTTATTATGTTGCAGAGCAAGTATTCAAAATTCAACAGGACTCTAGCCTATGTTTACCCACTACAGCATAGAGGTTTTCCAATATGAAGGGTTTTAAGAGAAGCAAGATGGCAGGACAGACTTAGTTTATTAACCAACATGTATTAATACCATAGCAGAGGCTATGCTGAAGATTCAAAAGTGGACCAACACCTTCACACCTACTAGGATAGCCATCATAAAAAAGGCAGACAATAACTAATTTGGCAAAAATGTGGGGAATTTGGAACACACACACATTGCTCTTAGGATTGTAAAATGGTGCAGGAAAACAGTTTGACAGTTCCTTAAAATATTAAACATAGAGTTACCATATGACCCAGCCATTCTACTCCTAGATATATATGCAAGAGAACTGAAAACATGTGTCTACACAAAAACCTGCACATAAATGTCCATAGCTGTATTATTTATAATAGCCAAAAAGTAGAAAAACCCCAAATGTCCATCAATTAATGAACCAATAAATAAAATGTGGTATATGCATACAGTAAAATATTATTGAGCAAAAAAAAAAAAAAATAATGAAGTACTGATTCATGCTACAATATGGATGAACCTTAAAAATAGTATCCTAAGAGAACCAAGATGGCAGCGTAAGTAAACAAGGTACTTGCCATCTCCCACAACCACATCAAAATTACAACTGAAATACAGAACAACCATCATTCAGAACCTGAGTAGAAGTCCTACAACTAGAGAATTAATGAAGAAAGCATGTTGAGGATGATAGGAGGGGTGGAGGAGCAGAATGTGCTGGTCCAAAACCCAAGTGTGGTGTTTTTTTAATTGAGAGGGATATCTAGGTTGCAGAGGCCTCCCATGAGGAACAAGGGGTCCCAGCCCCATACCAGACCCCTCAGCCCAGGGCTCCAAAGCTGTGAAGAAAAGCTCCTGTAACTTCGGGCTGTAAAAATTAGTGGGGATTGTGACTGAGTGACAAGGAGGCTGCTGGAGATCCAGGCAATTCTTCTTAAAGGGCCAGCACATGGATTTACTTGAACTTGCTCCCTCTGAGCTTCAACACTGGGGCAGTGGTTTGGGGGGATTCAAGGACATACAGGTAGGAACTGAGTTGTCTGGTATCAGAGAAACTCAGGGGCAGCATTCTCCAAGAGAGAAAGGACCATTGTTCCTATGTTGAGACCTCCCCCATCACAGAGCTGCCTGTCAGACACCATAAAAACCTGGTTCACACTGTTTGCTCAGCCCTGGTGATTCCCTGAGACTCCACCCCTCCCAATTAGCAGCCCCACCCAAGCTGTTAGCAGTGGCTTTTCCATATGAATGGCCTGTCCTGGCTCAGGTTTCAAACTTTCCTAAAATCTCTCAAACAAGCAGCAGCTGGCATCAGCATGCCCCCTATCTCTTAATAAGAGGCCCCAGACATGGCACTAGCAACAGCCTGCTTTGCTTCAAAGCTTGGCCTCCCCTAGGTACTTCTAAGCCCAACACAAGTAGCAGCCATCTGCAGATCACTCTGTAGCTCCTGATGAGTAGCCCCAGGCCAGGCACAGGCAGTGGCTGACTTTGCACCTTCAGGGGGGGCCCAGAGCCAGTGCACTAGAGTCATGAGCATAGATCAAGAAAGTCTTCCTGGAGAAAGTGGTATCAGAGCAGACCATTCAAAGGAGCTAGGCTGATGAAAAAGATATAGTACCCTGCAGAATATAACCTGGGAATGCCTTATAAGAGAAAATTAATGTAATTTGTTCCAGCTCTTCTTGATTACTGACTTTTAAGCCTAAATTGGCTTGTGGTTCACATTATTGCTAATCTCCCCAGTCCATCATGTAGAAACGTCTCAGAAAGGAGTAAAGGTAGACTCAGAAGTAGAATGTTCAAGTCCTCCAATGGGATACATCTCCAAATTCAGGGATGAAATCTATAGTGTCAACCACCCACCTTCACAGATTGAGGTTAATATAGAATTGAAGGTCTTTGCATGAAGAGCTATGGACCTGGAATGAAAGACAGCCAACCTACTGGTAACAATTAGGTTCCACCCTTCTTATGAAAAGAAACAATGTAAAATTTACATGGTGAATAAATTTTAGTAGGTTGTGACAGTTCTGTTGAAATTAAGGATGGTGATGTAAAAATGAATGCCAACTGCAAGACAGAGGTCCCCTGGCATTCTCAAAAACATAGTTGGTGAAGTACGCACCAGGGTTTATCAGCACTGCATGTCCCTCAGAAATGTTTGGTGAAGATTAACTGCATGGTTAATCCTAAGCAGTACATAGTCTAAAGGCTTTACCTTAATAGATTGGAATCGATAAGCGAAGACGAACTCTTGGAAGGCCAAGGAATGAATGTTATTCACCTGCACCTCAGCCCAGCACAACCTACAACACCACAAAGTCAGTTCTAAACAAATGGGCCAAATTACACCAAGGCCAGCAAGATCATATCAACATGTAGCTCTTAAAAATATATACAGTAACAGCTCAGTTTTTCTTCAGGTTGTGATACATTAAATATTTTTTAAAAATTAACTACTATATGAAAAAATTTAGTACATAATACATCTGCATTTTTAATTACTGGTAAAAATATAGATTATTCAATAAATAATGTTAGGACAAATGGGTAACAGATTGGTAAAAAAGAAATTGGAATCCATATCTCATCGTAATCAAAATAAATTTCAGATGCATCTAAAAATTTAAATGTAAAAAATGGAACTATAAAAATGAAACTGATTGAAAGGTACACATTATGTCTCTGTACTAACTTTGCAACCTCCTGTGACTTTATAATTATTTCAAGATAAAAACTTAAAAAATACTTGGTGAAATCTGAGATAATTATTTTATAATACTAAAATGAAGAAGGCCTTTCCAACTATGACACAAAGTTCCAGAAGTCACAGATTTAAAGATTAATTAAATATGCCTACCTAAAATTAAATATCTGTGCATGGCAAAAGCTTCAGATACAAAGTCAAAAGACAAATCAAACAGAATGAAACTTATATGCCTCTCCTATCCCAAAGGGCTAATTTCCTTAGTATGCAGACTGCCAACAAATTAACAAGAAAAAAGCCAACAACCCACCAGAGAAATGGATAAAAGGCAAGAATAGGTTACAGAAAAGGAAACAGAAATAAATCTAAAGTATATACAAAGATACCTGACCTTACTCAGCAATGTGATAATACAAATTTAAATTAGAAAGAAATATCATTTTTACTTATCAGATTGGCAAAGACCATAAAGTTTCATAACATATGTCGTTGGCCAAAGTGTCAAGAAACATGCACTCTCATGCAATGCTGGTAGGAATGTGAAATGGTACAACCTCTGTGGGAGTGATTTGGCAATATCTGTTGCAATGAATATGTTCTATGTGTCTATTTAACACTTGTGTGAAAGATACATGTACAAGATTTTTTATAACAATGTTTTAATAGCAAAAGAAATAAAAACTTTCCAAATGTTCACCAACGTGAGGGAATACTGTGTAGCTATAAACAAAATAGAGTAGCTTTACCTATACTGCTATTAAATAATCACTAAAATATATCATTAATGCCAGGTACAAGACAAACTTGCTTGTATATGCACAGAATGTCTCTGGAAAGATTAAGAAATGGTTAAAAATTATAACAACAATGAAAAATATTTATTAATGTTTCCTAAATTTTATGACCACACATAGAAAGCAGTGAACCAAGTAGTAATGATCATAATTACACACATTTACTGAGTCCTTGGTACAGGCTTTGAAACTACAGGATACTGAAAACAGATTACTCACTAAGCAGGGAAGAAAACAGCATCAACACAAGCCAAACCCATCAGTAGATGGCATGGATTAAGAAAATTTGATCTAGACCTCAATATACAGAAGAAGAGCTGGAAGAAATCAGGTATTATTTACCTTTGTAGCTTACTCTCTGCCTCTTTTCCCAACCTAGCATAGACTTTTAAAACAAAGCAGATACTCAAATGTTTATGAGTGAATGAGTAACTAATTGAATGGATAAATGGATAGGATGGATGGGATGGATAAATGGATAGATGGTTAAAAGAAAGTGTAAGTAGAAGGCCTTGATCTACCTCTGTTTCCATTGCCTTCTGACACTGGGCAAGCCTCAGTGCCCTTGTGGTTCCCTGTGCAAATGGGAGGTGCTGGAATGTGTGTTTAAGAACCATGATCATAATCCCTACATGAGTTGGTGGATAATTACTATCATATGTGGCAAAATAATGCCCCCCCCTCTCAAAAATGCCCATACCTTAATCCTTGGAATATGTGACCATGTTATACGGCAAAAGGGACTCTATAGATGTAATTGAGGTTACAGACATTAAAATAGGGAAATTATCCTATATTATCCAGGTAGGCCCTGTGTAATCACATATGCCCTTATAAGCAGAGAACTGTCTAGTTGGAAGAAGAAGAGATGTGGCAGAAGAAGGCAGAGAGATTTGAAACTTGAGGATTCAATGCACTGTTGCTGGCTCTAAAATGGGTTCAAGGACTGGAGAGAAGCCCCCCAGTAGCTAAAGGAAGCCCCTGGTTAACATCCAGCAAGGGCACAGAGATTTCAGTCCTGCAACCCCAAGAAACTGGATTCTGCCAACAACCTGAATGAACTTGGCAACAGATTCTTTCTAGAGCCTTCTGGTAAGAATCCAGCCAGCACCAAGAGAAACACAGAGCAGAGTCATCACTCTTGACAACCTGTGTTTCTGACCTACAGACCTGTGAGATAATTAATCTGTATTGTTTTAGTTAACTAATTGTGTGATGATTTGTATGGCAGCAACAGAAATCTAATATACAATCTTTCATTCAGTCTAAGAACCATTCATTGAGCCTGTGCCACATGTTGGACCCTGTGCCAAATATTTAGGGTAGTCAAGTGGGTACATGTTCTCAAGGAGCACAGAAACCCACCGAACAATTCTATGATAGAGGTTAGCACAACACACTATAGCAAGCATGTCAAACTCAAAGGCTAACACAGGTCAAATAAACAAGGCATGCGGTCCATGGGTTGTGGACTGCGAGTTTGACATGCTTGCACTACAGGAATACAAAGAGGAGATGCCTAACTGGTATGGCATCCTTAGATGCTTTATATTCAAATCTCTAATCCCTCCCCCTTCTACCAATGAATTGGACCACCAACCTTATCAAAAGCAGAAATTACAAGCCATTCTAAACACTATTGACCCCTCAAGACCTATGACTTACATCACCCTAAAAATATTTCTCCTATAAAGTCCCTTTCTCTTTCCCTCAATCTTAATTCTTCTTCCCCAAACCCCTAGCTCCTACTTCTTGACTCTAATCATCCCACCTGGATTACTGTAATGACCTATCAATTAACTTTCCAATAGTCATCATTTTCCACAGTCTACCAGAGACATCTTTCCAAGGATTAAATTGATCATGCCATACTCTAGCTCAAAATCCTTTGAAGACTGCCTACAGTAGAAGTCTAACTCCTTGGCTACCCTTAGCAACCTTTCTAAATTCCAATACGGGCGAAAGCTATCTCTGCTTGGCTTCTAATCCCAGTGCCCAGGAAGGATCTGCCACATAGTTGATTCTTGGTGTTTCCCACCTGATGCTCCAGTCTCATCTCTCACCTTACAGCAGCCCCCTTTCTCTATCTTAGTTAGTCTTACCTGTTCCAAGCTATTCCATCTGCCCTTTCTTTCTATGCTTCAATTTCTCCTCAAGGCTAAAACGCCTTGTTCATCTCACTTGTAAATTGATCTCATTTTTAAAGATTATGCCTTCCTCTAGTAGGGTTTCTTCTCCCCTTACAGAGCAACCATTCAGAAGTATCTGGTCTCTTCTGGGTCCCTGATGTATACTGTCCCCTCTCCTACCATAGCCTCTACAGCAGTGGTTCTCAACCTTGGCTGCACATTAGAATCACCTGGGAATCTTTTTTAAAATCCTGATTTCTGGGCCTCATCTTCCGGAAATTCTGTTTCTTTGTTACTAATGTTGTGGCCCCACCCCATAACAAAGAAACAGAATTTCCGGAGGATGAGGCCCAGAAATCAGAATTTTAAAAAGATTCCCAGGTGATTCTAATGTGCAGCCAAGGTTAAGAACCACTGTTCTACAGCAAACACACTAGTGTGGTGTTGTCCAAAGGTGGCCTGTGGACTGATGCTAGTGGTTTATTACCAGTCTGGCACAAGGCAAGTCCAGAAATGAAATGAAAGTATTTTAGAAATGTGTATGGCAATTTGATATTGCTGTGGCATTCAAGTATGTGATACTCGTTAAACAAGGTATAGACCAGTTTGGGTGTTGCTGAATTGGTGTGGTGAGTCACATGTGGCGCAAACTGCATTTTGTTCATGTGCATCAGGACCACTTGTTGTGCGTGACAGAACAAAAACAAACTAACAAAAACCTCACTGGTCCACCACCACAGATGTCCTAAGGAGCACTGCTCTAATGCCCTCAGGTATGTCCTCATCGTCCACCTGAAGGATGTTGCTGGCTGCCTGAGAAATGTCCAATAAATATCAGTGACTAAATCCTTAATGATATGAATGATAGAAAGACTTCCTGAAAGATGTGAGAGCTGAGCTACTTCTTAGTGATTGGTAGAAATTGAGCACTTTGGGGTAACAGGAGGGGAAAATGCACTGAGGAAGGAGTGCAAATGAGGAATAGTGAGAAAAGACATTTAAATGAGAAGCTTTCAAAAGGTGAAATATTACATAGAAATATATTTACGTAAAAGAGTTCAAACAGACAGTTCTTCCAGAGTTCTACCACTCTGACAACCCCACCCCCCAAGCTTACTCCAAAGCACCGGCTCTGTGCAGAGTCTGCAAGCCCTACCCTATAAGCAGAGGGAGCCTCTAGAGCAGTGGTTCTCAACCTTCCTAATGCTGCGACCCTTTAATACAGTTCCTCATGTTGTGGTGACCCCCAACCATAAAATTATTTTCGTTGCTACTTCATAACTGTAATTTTGCTACTGTTATGAATCGTAATATAAATATCTGATATGCAGGATGTATTTTCATTGTTACAAATTGAACATCATTAAAGCATACTGATTAATCACAAAAACAATATGTAATTATATATGTGTTTTCCAATGGTCTTAGGCGACCCCTGTGAAAGGGTCGTTCAACCCCCAAAGGGGTCGTGACCCACAGGTTGAGAAACGCTGCTCTAGAGCAAGCATGTCAGACTCAAAGGTTAACACAGGCCCAATAAACGAGGCATGGGGCCAGCGAACACCGAGTTTGACATGCTTGCCCTAGAGCAGTGATGGCAAACCTATGACATGCGTGTCAGAGGTGACACGCGAACTCATTTTTTTGGTTGATTTTTCTTTTTTTTTTATTTTATTCTCATTTTATTTATTTTTTTTTAAATTTTTTATTGCTTAAAGCATTACAAAGGGTATTACATATGTGTCCTTTTTTTTCCCCCGCCCTTGATAATACCCCGGCTTCCCCTACCCCCCAGTGTCTTATGTCCATTGGTTATGCTCATATGCATGCATACAAGTCCTTCGGTTGATCTCTTACCCCCCTCCCTCCTGCCCCCCAACCCTCCCCGGCCTTCCTGCTGCAGTTTGACAATCTGTGTGAGGCAGCTCTGCCTCTGTATCTATTATTGTTCAAAAGTTTATAATGGTCTCTATTATCCATGAATGAGTGAGATCATGTGGTATTTTTCCTTCATTGACTGGCTTATTTCACTTAGCATAATGCTCTCCAGTTCCATCCATGCCGTTGCAAATGGTAAGAGTTCCTTCTTTTTTACAGCAGCATAGTATTCCATCGTGTAGATGTACCAAATGGCTTTTAAATATATAAAATAAATATCAAAAATATAAGTCTTTGTTTTACTATGGTTGCAAATATCAAAAAATTTCTATATGTGACACGGCACCAGAGTTAAGTTAGGGTTTTTCAAAATGCTGACACGCCGAGCTCAAAAGGTTCGCCATCACTGCCCTAGAGGGTTTAATACAGTGACCTCGCTGTATGAAGAATGAATGTGAGGCCCTAGCTGGTTTGACTCAGTGGAGAGAGTGTCGGCCTTTGGACTGAAGAGTCCCGGGTTCCATTCCGGTCAAGGGCACATGCCTAGGTCTTGAGCTCAACCCCCAGTAGGGGCTTGCAAAAGGGAGCCAATCAATGATTCTCTCTCATCATTGATGTTTCTATCTCTCTCTCCCTCTGCCTTACTCTCTGAAAAAAATAAAATAAAAAAAGTAAGAATGTGAGGCAGCGAGCCTGTGGGAAGGGAGACCAGCTAGGCTTTAACTGCTATCATCCCAGTGAGAATTGTTTAAAGGGCTCAACACAGGCAGAGGTAGTTTAGGATGTGCAGTGTCGGTGAATGCAAAGTCAAGAAATATTTATGAGGCAATATGGGAAGGGCTTGATGATTCACTAGACAGGATAAAGGGATGGGATAGCATAACTAAAATGTCTAGATTGGCCCTAACCGGTTTGGCTCAGTGGATAGAGCGTCGACCTGCGGACTGAAGGGTCCCAGGTTCGATTCTGGTCAAGGGCATGTACCTTGGTTGCAGGCACATCCCCAGTAGGGGGTGTGCAGGAGGCAGCTGATCGATGTTTCTCTCTCATCAATGTTTCTAACTCTCTATCCCTCCCCCTTCCTCTCTGTAAAAAAATCAATAAAATATATATATTTTTTAAATGTTTAGATTGGTTTTGGTAACTATGAGCATGGTGGTGTCACCAGATGAAATAAGGGACAAAGAAAGTGGGACAGGTTTAAGGGGCAGGAGGTTCACAACTTCCAGTGTGACAAGCCTATGGGATGATCAGGTGAAGATGGCACTTGGGAAGAAGGTCAAGGTATCTAAAGAAACAGAGTTTGGAAGCTTTCACATCTAGATGGTGATTAAAACCATAGTAATAGGTGAATGAAAAAAATTGTGTTCTAAAGACAAACCCTTGAATAATACTATGATTAAGGGGTAGGTTGAGGTAGGGAATCTTACAAAGAAGATGAAAAAGGAAAAGTCAAAAGGACACGAGACTTAGTTCATGCAGAAACAAACAAAATTGGGAGAAACTCTGAAGAAGGAGACAGTGATAAACATAGTCAAATGCACAGAGAGGTCCAGTGTGATAGTGCTGAATGGTCTCTACTGACTTAAATGAACCTGGAAGCCCCTGTGACTTTAGGAAAGTTAAGTAGAGTGATCAGGCACAAGCCAAAATATAAAGGCAAGTGAGAAACAAAAGACACTGAGCAGGTCACTCAAGAGGTCTGCTTGTGAAGGCTAGAAAAGAGAAAGGAGGTACAAAATCAGGCTATATCATTTTTGGTAAAACCTTAATATTTTTGTAGTGAGAGGATGACGGAATAGAGAGAAACAGGAGGAACAACCAAGAAAAGTCTGGAGGAGGGAAGGAGGGGAAGGAGACAGAGGCCTCCCAAGTGGTGCTCTTCTTCCACTGGGGCAAGGTGGCACCTCATCCTCAAGAGGGGAAAAGAGAAGGAGGGCAGGACATAGGTGAGTTAATAAGGGGGAATGAGGCCAGGGCCCATGTGTGGATTACACCATACCCATCACAAATCTTGATATTTTCTAGAATCCAACCACTCTCCATTCTAATGGTAGTCCAAGTCACTGTCCTCTCTTACCTGAATCACTGCAATGGTCTCTCAACTGGTCTCCCTGATTTCACCCTGTCCCTCTTCAATGGATTCTTCACATTAAAAACAAAACAAAACAAAAACACCCAAGTCATGTTACTTCTCTGCTTAATATGTGTCAATCAATGTCTTCCCATTTCACTCACTTAATAGTCAGTTTCTATTATAGGCTTTGAGGCTCTACGTGATCTGGGCCCTCCCTTTCTGACCTTACCTCCTCCTCACTTCTCTTACCTAGCTTCAGCCACATTGGGCTCCTTGCCCATCCCTGAACACACAAAAATGCTCTTGCCTCAAAGCATTTGAAACCACTGTTCCCACAACCTGAATTCTCTTCTTGCAGATATCTGCCACAGCAACTGCTTCACTTCCTTCTGATGTCTGATAAAATGTCACCTTCACCACCCCCACTAACATGAACTTGCCTATCTTCATTGCTTTATTTTTCTCTACAGCACTTTTCATCATTATATTTTTTTTTCCAGCAGTATTCTATATTTTTGTATTATCTGAACCCCCTATTCCCCAATTTCACTGGAAATACTAGCTCCTCAGGGTAGGGATTTTTTTCTGTTTTTGGCATTGCTGCCTCTCTAACACCTGAGACAGTGCCTGGGACATGGTAGACATTCCAATACCTCTGGATGAATGGCTAAGCCTTCTCAAAAGTAGTGTATGGGCATGGGGTAGGAGGTTATGTTTGGAAGATGATGGGATTGAAGA